>NC_080194.1:29133750-29440000 GCF_030028045.1 Hippopotamus amphibius kiboko | reverse complement strand
AACTTTAAATAAGCAAAAGTGTGATGTTAAATATGGGTTTTAGTGTAAACAGATGTACTGTTTTTATTCCTAGAATGAAAATTCTACCCACAGCAAAATAATATTGAACAATTTTAAGAAGAATTTCGGCTTGAAGTAGTGTTATGTTTTTAGCGTCTGTGTATTCTCCATTCTACCCCTTTCCGGTTAGGCTCTATCTTACTCAATGACAGCAAGGAGTAGGATGAGTTACTGAGACCTCAGGCTTTTATTATTTCTGAGAATTCAAGTTATTCACTAAAGCTATTTGGAAAGCATGTTTTGTCATATGCTATCCATGGCATTTCCCCTGCACAAAAGCTGAGTACTGGCACAAGAAAACCAATGAGGATTCACAAATCTTTGTCTTATTCATGCTGGTAATGACCATGCCAGTAGAAGAAACAACAGGTAGACATCATCTCCCAGAAATTCTCATCAAATAAAATCCTCACTTATCTACTGTTGTAACCATTGTTTTTAAAATCCCAGTCACTTTGTACACACTTCTTTCAAAACTCACATCGAACCTGCCCTCTCTCATTAAAAGTGTGGTCTCTTTTTCTCATGCTTTGCTTTCAAGTGTCTTGCTGACTGAGGTATATTTTTCATGCTTATTAAGTTAAATCACCTCTATCTACTGAGTCAATTCATTCTATTTGTACCATACAACACATCATGCAAAAATATATCTAATACTGTACAATCATATAATTATGTATTTTCATACTGAATCTTTTACAAAATGACTTTTCTCTGTATATTCATTAATCTAACAATCCTCCTATTTTCATGTATTGATAATATATTTCCTCTCAGCCAACTCTTTGAGAACTGGCATTTCTTGATCAGGCCTTGGCAAAAATGAATGTGAATAGAGACTTGAGAGACAAAGTATCTCTAATAAATCAAACATAAGACAAATAAATGTAACACTTTGCACTTGGTCTCCAAAAGCTGCCTGAGTACATGCAGAAAGGTTGAGAGTGACACAGCTCTGTAGATGCATTTGTGAAAAATGTTTAGTAGTTTTAATTACTCTTGATTTTAAGATATGTTGGCATGTGACTGTATAGTAGATATCCGCTAGGGTGACTGTCTGTTCTCTGAGAGCAGCAACAATACATAGGGTCAGACCTAGGTTGGTCATGTCAAAATGAATTACCCACAAAAAATTGGCCCTGGTGGCACATGACAAAGACTGGCCATCCAAAGTCTGTTTCCAGGATTTGTCACCTGGTACTTTGAGAAGAGACAGTGATTTCTGTTATTGAGACATGAGATATAGCACCTGAGGTTCCTTTTATTTCCTGGCACCAGAGTTCTGGGAGGATTCAGTCCTGTAAGGAGCTAGTCTTTGTTTTAGTTGTCCCTTGGGACTTTTTGACTTTTCAGTGTACTTAAATAAGATTTTTAGTCCCAGTTATTGTCTCTGTACAAACTTCCTTCAAAACCCCTTATCTTTGCAATAAATTTCTTTTTGCTTAAATTCACTTCACTTGGCTTTCTATCACTTGTAACCAAAGTTGAGGCTAAATGCTGTTTTCAAAGGAACTAATGCAATCTTAGTCTACAATATATAGGAATATAAGTATTTAGGACAAGATAAATGATATTCACATTTTATTCTAAACTGTAACATTATATTAATTCTGGATGGTGAAGAGATTCAAAGTCACATCATATAAAAGAAGGTTGAAGGAACTGAAAATTTAATTTAGAGAAGAGGAGACTCCACTGGGACAATGATAGCCTGATATATAGCTGTTTGCTTTGTTTTATACTATTTCAAAGGCCCTTAAAAATTACCCAAAGTTCAACATGCTTTCAATGCCTAAATCTCTCTAGTAGATATCTAGTAGATATCTGCATATTCTTGACACATCCAGGAATTCAACAATTATTCAACAAATAGTCATTGCATACCTATCATGTGCCAGCCACTATACTAGAAACTGTGTTTTTGCAGTGGGGAGAGATGTCTGTGCCCTCAGGGCAACTAGAGTCTCATTGAGAATTTAACTACTTGAAACATTCCATTCTCAGGAATATCTTTCTGTGCCCAATGGAAAGAAACTGTGGAAATACATAATTTATTTGAGTTGTTTGAAAATGGCCAGATCTAAGTGAGAATAGATATTTAGATACATTTAGATAACTTTCCAGTCCTGAGATTATATGAGAATAAGGATACCCTTGATACCAGTGGTTTCTGCTCTTTGGGCTGCAGACCACAAGGGATCCAAGGAATTATTTCAGAGGTCTCAGGAATCCATATGTGCCTCATTAATTGTTTAAGATGAAATCAGTAATATTGCCACTGCTATCATGTAAGTATCCATTGAAATTTTCATTCATTTATGCATTCATCCATTCAGTATATATTGATGACCCATTAGTCTCAGGGACTGTTTTAAAAGCTGGGTGAAAAAACAGAACAAAAAATATTTGGGAAGATTGAGAATCGCTGCTTTGAGCTATTTACAGTATTCAGCTTTATTTACTGTGTGATTTCATCAGAAGAACAGATGGCAAATTCATGATTCTGTTGGCTTTTTTGTTTTTTTTTTTCGCAAGGGGGTTAGTATCTGGGCTTCAGATACTATATACTAGTTATTAGGATATAAATGATACTCTACAAGCTGTGTGATCCAGGACAATTTGAAAATTTTAAGAATGTTATCATGATCTTTGGTTGTGAATGAAATTTAATTTGACTGAAAGTCACATTATTTTGCTATGTTCACACAAAAAAGAATTTCTTTTTTATGGCAGTTAATTTAAAGTAAAATTGACGTGTTCAAAAATAATGAGATGTTTGTTTCTATGGTAGTAGTACAAGAACAGCCCACAAAGAGAAAGATTTCAAAATCTCCTGTAACTTGTCCTTGGAAATCTGTGATTGCTTAATAGTCTCAGGTGACCCTGGAATCCTAGGACATATAGAATCAGCAGTGGGAAAAGAACAGATCAAGCTCCATTCTTTGCCCCTTCCTTTATACAGTGCTAATATGTGAGGGCAAGACTATAGAGACACATTATCCAAGTTGTGTCCTAAAAAGAAGGTAGTTGAAACTAGTGAATGGTGCTGGCTATCTTAATGCTATATAGTGGTCATAATATTATTGAGGTAACACTAGTTTAAACCATTATATATGGTCATGTGTACAGCATTAAATTTCTGCTCCTCTATACCCTACAGTGTACTTACTACCAAAAATTTCTTTTCCATCCATCACTATACCATTTGATCCTCTTTACCCACTTTGCCCACCCTCCGCCCCCCTTCCCCTCTCATAACCACTACTCTGTTCTGTCTCTACATTTTTGTTTTATTTGGTTTGTTCATTTATTTTGTTTTTTGTTTGTTTTTTATGTCCTACATATGAGTTAAATCATATGGTGTTTGTCTTTCTCCATTTGACTTATATCACTTAGCATTGTACCCTCAAGGTCCATCCATGGTGGCAGAAATGGCAAGATTTCATCTTTTTTAAGGCTGAGTAATATTCCATTGTATATATATACCACATCTTCTTTATCCATTCAACTGTTGATGGGCACTTAGGTTGTTTTCATATCTTGTCTATTGTAAATAATGCCATGATGAACATAGGAGCACATGTATCTTTTTAAATTAGTGTTTTTGTATTCTTTGGGTAAATATACAGAAGTGGGATAGCTGAATCATATGGTAGTTCTATTCTTAATTTTTTGAGGACTCTCCATTCTGTTTTCTATAGTGGCTGCACCAATTTACGTGCCGACCAACAGTGTATGAGGACTCCGTCTTCTCCACACCCTCACCAACACTTGATATTTCTTGCCCTTTTGATAATACCCATTCTAACAGGCATGAGGTGATATCTAATCATGGTTTTGATTTACATTTTCCTAATAACTGAACATCTTTTCATGTGCCTGTTGATCATCTGTATGTCTTCTTTTGAAAAATATCTGTTCAGCTCCTCTGCCCATTTTTGAATCAACTGTTTGTTTTTTGTTGTTGAGTTGTATTAGTTCTTTATGTAATTTGGATATAAATCCCTTATCAAGTATATCATTTGCAAATATCTTCTCCCATTTGGGAGGCTGTCTTTTGTTTTGTTGGTTTGTTTGCTGTGCAGAAGCTTTTTTTTTTTATTTATTATTTTTTGGGGGGTACACCAAGTTCAATCATCTGTTTTTATACATATATCCCCGTATTCCCTCCCTTCCCAGAAGCTTTTTAATATGATGTAGTCCCATTTGTTTATTTTTGCTTCTGTTTCCCTTGCCTGAGGAGACATATCTAGAAACATATTGGTAAGACCCATGCCAAAGAGTGTACTGTGTATGTTTTCTTCTAGGAGTTTATGACTTCAGGTCTTACACTAAAGTGTTTAATCCATTTGGAGTTAATTTTTGTTTGTGATGTGTGATAGTGATCTAGTTTCATTTTTTTAAATTAGGTTTTACCATGACTTGAATTAAATCTCTCTCCGGTTTATACAATGTCTGTGCTTGCCACAGAATTTTTAACTTCTAAATTTGCCTCTTGATTAACCATCTATTGTAAATTAATATATTTTCATGGAGTTAGAAGATCTGATTGTGCTTCATAGCCATGGTTTTCTACTCTAAATTAGTAAACTTGACCTTCTGGTTTATACACAATTTATTAAGAATTTGAGGGACTTCCCTGGTGGTCCAGAAGGCATTTTGCCTTCCAATGCAGGGGGTGCAAGTTCAATAAGATCCCACATGCCTTGTGGTCAAAAAACAAAGACATAAAAAAACAGTAAAACAGAAGCAATATTATAACAAATTCAATAAAAGATTTTTAAAATGGTCCACATCAAAAAAAAAAAAAAAAGAATTTGAGGTCCACCATCTTGGATTCATGGATAAAATTAAACCAGGAAAGGAGACCACAGCCTTGGACAATGATGCTATCTCATGAGATTCTGGCTAAGCAACTAGTTCTTAACCCCAGGTGAATTCTCTTACACCCACTTCCAAAGTGGTGCTTTGACCTACAGGTAAATCAGATTCTTGAAAGAGTGAAGAGTAGTCTTTATTGTTAGTTCATTGCAAAAAACAAAACAAAAACTAGAAAAAGATTCCTCTGTTAAGGTACACAGTTTTATCTCCACCCCACCTATGACAATCTAATTCCCAAACTGATATCTATATATGCCTAGATGATTCAATATAGTATGCATTTCATCGAGGAGAAATGCATTTCTGCTTTGTAAATACCAATTTAAAATTCTCAGATTCAAACATTTATCTTGAATGAATTTTAGAAACTTTATTGTTGTTAATAATCTAAATGGTTTGATTAGGAGAATTAGGATCAATGAGTAAAAATGTTTTGAGGATTGTTCTCAGGCTTACCTCAGTCACAAATCTGGCATAAACTGTATTGATCATAGCAGATTATCCACAAACTGAACTCTGGCTATGACAAACTATGTTGTATCTAATGATACACCTGTAAATAGCTTTTAATTTTAAACAGTTAATAAACAGGATGAGGAATCCAATACAGATTGGGTTGCATCAATCAGGAAGCTTAGGGGTACTCTTTTTATTGAATGATTGGCATACGGGGTACGGAAAGGCTAATGTCAGAAAAAGCTTCATATCAGCAAGAAGCTTTGGGTATCTCCTTATATCTAGATGTGATAAAAATGATAATAGCCCATTAATTACACATTCAGAAGAAAACCATATTGTTCAGTGGAAAAATCCATTTCCTAGAATTGGAATGATCTTTTTTAATGGATTTTATTTTCAAAAATGAAAAAAGCTTTTTGTTTGTTTCTGATTACAAAAGTAATGGGATTAATGGAAAAGATGGTGGTCTAAGTGCACATTTACCCATGCCTCATGTTTACTGAAAGAAAGCAAAAGAAGCAACTAAGAAAAAGAAAACTTCATTAACGCTGAAATTAGAGCAGGCTTCGTCTTCATAATACAATGTCTAGATAAAGGATGCCAAGGAAGGAACACGATTCTCCTGTTCACGAGTATGGCATGCTGGGCTGTGGGAAGTGGGTGGAGATGATGCAGAAGAACCCCAGTGGTACTTCTCACTAGAAGAGCAGATACCAGTGGTATGAGTGGGCTGCAGGAAGCAAACATCTTTTTTTGGAGTGGAGGGGATGCTGGAAGAGAAACTGTATGGCTAAATAGTACCATTGTTTCTCTGCCCAACTTCCTAAGCACCAGAGATCTACAGATGAAACTTCATTGAGACTGTGAACCAGAAGACTAGTATTGACCCACAAATTTAAGTGTGCACCAGTCCTTTAAAGAGAGATCTCAGTGTTGAAAATAGATTCCATATCAGAAGCAATAAAGTAAATCCACGTTTTAGGGGTCATAGAATAGGAAATAGCACAAATGGATGATAATGAAAGATTTTTAATAAATTCAGAAAGAAAATAAAGAGTCAAATTTCCCAGACTATAATTTTACATAGACACAGCTCCCTACCCACCCACACACCCACCTACCATAGGTAGCTAAGTAGCAGAAGAGGGAATATTTACTGTAAAATCCATCCCTTTAGCTCTAGTTCTAATGGAAAGATTAGTATAATGATTGAGTAAATAGTCAGGTAGATTCCATTCATACTAATCTGGAACAAATATTAGACTTACATTATAAGATACATGTGCAGGAAAACACCAGCATGCGAATAAACATTTTGTAGCAAAAAGGATTAAGGGGACATTTTATTGCAAAAGGATGAAAATAACATTTTGGGACATTTACTCTAGGAAAGAGAAAATTTTGTGTAACCATTTTGTGCTTATGGATTCAAGTAGGAGATTATATAATAGAGTGAAATGAAAAAGCTACTAGAAAAACTAAGATGAGAAGAAAAGGAAGATAAAAATCACCTTCTAGACAAATAATATTATACTAATGTTAATTTCCTGTTTTTGATCATTGTACTATGTTTATGTAAGTTGTCAACATGTGTTACTGATAAACAATGTGTCTAGAACACTGGGAATAGTAGGCACTCAGTAAATATTTGTTGAATGAGTGAATCAATTTCATCCACCATGGTGTGTCATGGTAGTAAAGTGTGATCATTAGGATTACACAGGAAGCTATTTAAAAATGCATAAATCTAGGTTCCACCTCATACCTATTTAATTAGAATCTCTGGAAAGTGACAGAAGCTGATAACATAATAGTAATAAGAGACTTCAACATATCGTATTCCTTGACAGATTTTGTAATTAAGAAAAATCCATAGAAGATCTTAATCATATAATTAACAAGCTTAATCTAATAGAGTGATTTTAAACATTTTTAAGGCTGTAGAATTTTTTCCTTCAAAACGTATCTTATATAGACTCTCAAGGATTGAGATATGGTTCCTTCTTTAAAAAATTAATCAATTTAAAAAATTTTTATTGGAGTATAGTTGATTTACAATGTTGTGTTAGTCTCAGGTGTATGGCAAAGTGAATCAGTTATACATATACATATATCCACTCTTTTTTTTAGATTCTTTTCCCATATACGCCATTAAAGAATATTGAGTAGAGCTCCCTGTGCTATAAGTAGGTCCTTATTAGTTATCTATTTTATATATAGTAGTGTGTGTATGTCAATCCCAATCTTCCAATTTATCCTTCCCCCTTACCCCCCTGGTAACCATAAGTTTGTTTTCTACATCTGTAACTCTACTTTTGTTTTGTAGATAAGTTTATTCGTACCCTTTTTTGGATTCCACATATAAATGGTATCATATGACATATGTCTTTCTCTGCCTTACTTCACTCAGTATGACAATCTCTAGGTCCATCCATGTTGCTGTAAATGGCATTATTTCATTCTTTTTTATGGTTGAGTAATATTCCATTGGGTATATGTACCACATCTTCTTTATCCACTCCTCTGTTGATGGACATTTAGGTTGCTTCCATATCCTGGCTATTGTAAATTGTGCTGCAGTGAATATTGGGGTGCATGTATCTTTTCGATTTAAGGTTTTCTCCAGATATATGCCCAGGAGTGGGATTGCTGGATCTTATGGTAGATCTACTTTTAGTTCTCTAAGGAACCTCCATACTGTTCTCCATAGTGGCTATACCAATTTACTTTCTCACCAACAGTGTAGGAGTGTTCCCTTTTCTCGACACCCTCTCCAGCATTTATTGTTTGCAGATTTTTTATTGGGCAGAAGATCTAAATAGACATTTTTCCAAAAAAGACATATAGATGGCCAAAAAGCACATGAAAAGATGCTCAACATCACTAATTATTAGAGAAATGCAAATCTGAACTACAAAGAGATGCAGTTCTGTTAGTTGTTAGGTAGTTATTGATTTAGCAAATGCAGTGTTTTCAATGCCCATAAGCAAAGAGTATCAGAAGCAGTTTTCATTCATTTGGGATGAGCAAACCATTCACATTTATGAATTTACTTTATGGTCTGTGACTGCCCTCTGTCACAATACGGGAATCCAAAGAGACTTTGATCATCTGGACATTCTGCAGAGTATCGCATTGGTTTGATGTACTGATGATGTCACATGATTTGGCCCTGAGGGGCAGGAAATAGTAAATGCTCCAAATGTCTATGTTAAGACATATGTGCTCCAGAAGTGGGAGATAAACATTACAAACATTAAGGGGACTGCCACACTGGGGAAGTTTTTAAGGTCTCATGATCTGATATAGACTTTGGCATGAGACAGAATTGGCTTGAGTTCATGTTGCATTACTTACTAGTTGTGCATCTTTGAATAAGTTCCTTAACTTTCTAAGTCCAAGTAAGTTTTAAATGATTCAATTTATGAAGATCTTAGAATGATGCCTGGCATATAGTAAATGTTTAATTAATGTACATGATATTCTTCTTCTTTTTATTACTCATTTTAGGGACCAGAATCTTCACTGCAATTGTTGTTTGGGTCCAGCCAGTCCATAAATTTATTTATATTAATGGCTGGAAGCATTCTTTAACTCAGGATTATAGAATAATAAAACAGGCTAAACTGAGAATATCTGAACCCACATTATGGAATGGGAAACTGGAGTGATTCTAATTATATAAATGACTCCAGATGATTTATTTTTATTATTTATTATTATTTTAAATTTAGTTTATTACTACCTATGCATCTTCTCAGGAAGGATGGAGCCCTGCTCTCTCTCTCTCTTCCTTTTTGCTTATTCCTTCCCACAACAGGAGGAGTGAATTATCTGATGGGTGTAACCTAGGGGAATATAATAGTAGTCAGACTACATTAATAGGGGCAGGATCATTGCAATAAAAAGCAGGTTTGTATCTCTCCCTCTCTTGGGCTCCTTGCCGATAAGAGTCAGCATCCAGAAAGGGTGCTGAGTCCTATCTAGGAAAGGCAGACTGGACTTCTGCTCTCTGGGTTCTTCATCTGGACTTCTTGGCTTCTTCATCTGTGCCTGGACAGTTGAATCAGGTTAATCCTTCACCTCCAATTCAGAAAGAAGGTCCATTTCGCCCTCTGGTCTAAACCACTTTTTTCAATCTTTTAAAAAAGCTGATTGATATCTTGATTTAACTCAAACATTAACCTACAGCAATGGTTACTATAAAATGAGATTCCTATGTTCATTTTCATTTCTTTAGCCATTGATTGATCACTAATTAATTTCTTCACCCACTCATTCATTCTGGATAGTTATTACTCAGTATTTATTATGTTCTGGGAACTCTCAGGCACAGCAGTTACAGAGTGCACAAAAAAGACTAAAATCCTGGCCTCCGTGAAACTTATATCCTAGTAGGGAAGTCAGACCATAAACAATATAAATAAATAAAACATCGAAATGTGTAAAATATAAAATATAGGTGGTGATAAATGCTCCTGAGAAAAAATGAAAAGAGAAAAAACTAGGAAGTATTGTGAATGGGATGGGGTTGAATTTTGGACTGGCTGGTCAGACAAGATGTCACTGAAATGGTAAAGGATGAAAGGAAAAGAAAGAGCAAGGTCTGAGGCTGCCTGGGGGAAGGGTGCCAGGTGGAATGGCCACGATGTACACAGGGTGGAGGTGGGAGCTTGTGGAGATGGCCAGTGTAAGAACTTTGACAGCTTGAGTGCAAAGGGAACCTTTGGAGGGTTTTGAGTAGAGGAGTGACGTGACATGCTCTACATTTTAACAATGCACAGAACAAACAAAATTCCCACCCTCATGAAACTTTTATTCTAGTAGAGGAGGCAGACAATAACAAAATTAAGTAAAATCTGGAGAATGGAAGGTGGTAAGTGCTGCTAAGCGAGGATGAGGCAGGGAAAGAGGACATTCTGGCTGCAGTGTTGAAAATAGGCCCGTGGGGGACCCTGGAGAGGGTGTGAGGGTGGATGCAGGGAGAGAAGTTAGAGGTTATTGCAGTAATCACGGCAGAAAGTGGAGAAAGTGATTGGTAGCAATGGAGGAGGAGGGACATGGCAGATTCAGGACATATTTAGTAGGCAGAGTCAACCAGAACTTGATGGATTGGATATATGATGTGTGTGAGAGAGAGAATTCCAGGCTGACTCCAAGGTTTTCTGGCTGAGCAACTGGAAGGATGGAGCTGTCATTAACGAAGACGGAAAGACCATGGGAGGAGCAGGTTTGGGGAAAACTTTGGGCGCTTGCTTTGACGTCTAATAGGCCTTGCAAACTTAACAAAGATGCCTGTTAGACGTCTGTAGAGATGTTGAGGGGGAAGACTGGTGTTAAGATAGAAAAATTGGAATGAATTTTTCCTTTCTAGATCATGCTTATATTGAATGAAACTTTCTCAGTAGGAGGCAGTGGAAAGGGTTGGGTCTATAGTTTGATTACCTGGCCTCAAGTCTGGCTCTAAGACTCACTATCTCTGTGCTCTTGGGCAATTATTTAACCTCTCTGTGGCTTAATTTTGTCATCAGTAAATGGGAGATACTTGTGTAACTCATAGGATTGTTGTGAGAATGAGATGAGTTCATATCTCTCACAATCTTGGCAGTGAGCCTGGCATAAAATAAGTATTCAAAAGAAAAAATTTTAAGTAATGATAGCAGTAGTTATCACATATAACCTTCACTTTCTGCCAGGTACTATATACTATTTTAGTCTATTCATATACATATAAATTCATTTATCACTCACAAAACCCTGGAAGGCAGACACTGTTACCTTATAATGGCATGAAAGTTTAAGTTACACAGTTAGCAGGTGGCAGATTTGGGGTTCAATTGCAGGCAGTCTGGCTCCAGAGTCCATGCATTTTGGACTCTCAGAACTCTCAGAACATGTTAACTATGGTTATGATTTCCCTGGGTTTTTCCTTCCTTATATCAGGGCATCCATTCTTAATCTGCTTATGAACCTGCTCAAAGTTCACTTAGAGTCTGGTATTTATCAATTGTACTTCTAAGGAGTATTGTTACCTTCAATATACTTTGCTAAGTATAATTTCTAGTTGCCCTAGGAATGACCTCTCTCTCTACTTGCCAGGTCCTGTTGCTTCCTGCCCTTCTCTAATTTGAGCACTCTGTCTTTTGTATCTGGGTGTCAGCATTCTGCCCTTGTGGTGACAGTGCAGGGATTCAGTTCTGCCTGCTTGAGTGGAAGAGTCGATTCCTGGTTGTGATTCAATCTCCCACGGCTGCTGCCACACGGGGGCATTCTTGTTTTACCATTTCACGCTCATTCGTTTGTGGACAATAGTTGCATAGCTAAATGGCAAGCTGAACATTTGGGTTCACTTATGTCACATCACACATCACATATAGCAAATATTATTTCTAATAGATATTTATAAACTCTCTATCCAGGACCTTATTAGGTAAAATATGATATTTTAATAATTAAGAAAACCTTTTTTGGCAATCAGTAACTTTTACTTTATCTTTACTTTTTCATTCCTTGATGATTTGTTCCTTTAGTAGATCTGAGTTGCTTACCTGTATTATCTTCCTTCTCTCTGAAGAATTCTTTTAACATTTCTTGTAAGGCAGGTCTATTGGCAACAAATTTCCTCAGTTTTAATTTGTCTGAGGAAGTCTTTATATCTCCTTCACTTTTGGAGAATAATTTTAAAGGGTACAGAATTCTAGGTTGATGGGATTTTTTTTTTCTTAACATTAAGAATTTTGTTCCCCTCTCTTCTTGCTTGCATGAGTTCTGAGGAAAAGTCAGCTGTAATTTTTTTCTTTGTTCCTCTATAGGTAAGGTGCTTTTTAAACATTGGCTTCTTTATCTTTGATTTTCTGTAGTTTGAAAATTATATGTCTATGTATAGGTTTTTTTTTTTATTTTTGCTTTTATTCTGCTTGATTTTTTTTAGTTTCATGGATCTGCGGTTTGGTGTCTGACATTAACTTGGAGAAATTCTCAGTCATTATTGTTTCAAATATATCTTCCGTTCCTTTCTCTTTCTCTTCTTCTAGTACTTTTACTACACGTATGTTACAGCTTTTGTAGCTGTCCCATAACCCTTGGAAAAAACTTTAGTTTTTTCAAGTCTTTGTTTTCTTTGCTTTTCTGTTTTGGAGGTTTCTGTTGACATGTTCTCAAGTTCCAAGATTCTTCTATCAGCCATATCCAGTTTACTAAGTTCATTAAAGGCACCTTTCATTTTTATTACAGTGTTTTTGATCTCTAGCATTTCTTTTTGGTTCTGTCTTAGAATTTTCATCTCTCTACTTAAATTTCTCATCTATTCTTGCATGCTATCCACTGTATCCACTAGAGCCCTTAGCATATTAACCACAGTTGTTTTAAATTCCAACATCCCTGCCATGTCTGCTTCCGATACTTACTCTGTATATTCATATTGTGGTTTTGGTCTTTTAGAATGCCTTGTAGTTTTTTCTTGATAGCTGAACATAATGTACCAAGTAAAAGGAACTGCTGTAATTAGCAACTGGTGGTGAGGTCTGGGGGGAGGGGAAGCATTCGATGATCCTATAATTAGGTCTTTTAGTGAACCTATGCCTCTGTGCTGTGAACTTCACAAGTGCTTCTCAGTTTTTTTCTCCCCTCTCAGATGGGAGAGAATGGCTAGAGTAGAAGGCTAGAGTTGACTGTAGTTGGATATTCCCCCTTCCAGAACAGTTAGGTCATGATAATACCTCAGCAGACTAGGCTCTGGTTAACCAGTTTCTCCTGAGGGCAGGCCTTGTAAAGAAAAACAGAATGAGCTATTGTATTTAAAAATAATTCCTTTCTCCTTCCTCTACTGAAAGCACAAGGGGATTTTTCGCCAATATTTACTGTGAGAACCTGGTCAAACTCCTGGAGGTAAATCTCACAAAATTGAGTTCCCTGCCCCCTCCTTCATTCCTGAGTCCCCCTGGATTTTTTAGAGTTGTCCATGTAAAGCCTCCAGCAACTGGTCAATTACAGTTTAGGTTTTCCCACCCCAGTACTGGTTCCCAAAGAGGTTTCCACTTGCTTGTCTCCGTTTCAGTAAGCTATGGCTCCCTGCCTGCCTGTCTGTCTCTACAATTTTGGAGGCAGCAGTTTGCATCTTGTGGATCCTAGAAAAGTTGTTGATTTTTCCGTCTGTTCAGATTTTTACTTGTTAGGATGGAGTGGCAACTTTCAAGCTCCTTTTATACCAAACCAGAAACTGAAAGTGGCAATTAGTGACTTTTAATCACGTAAAGATTTTAAATATTTACGCATAATCATAACATTGATATATGTGCAATAACAACCTAAGCAATGGCTTTCATGTGCGTTTCTAAAAACAATAGATCTATATTTTTTTAATAAGGCAAACTCCATGTTACATATTTAATTGAGGATAAAAATCTACTCTTTAAACTCTGTAAAAATGTCATAAACTAAAGATTGAGAAAAGATGAATGATATTTTTGACATGAAAATTAGGTGTAATGCAAATTGCTGTGTCTATAAATAAAGTTTTATTGGAACACAGCCACACTGTTACATATTAGGGATGGCTACCTTCACACTGTAATGACAGAGCTGAGTAGCTATGACAGAGATTTTATAGCCTGCGAAGCCTAAAATATTTACTATATGCCCTTTGCAGAAAAAGTCTGCTGACCCCTTAAATAAACTAATACAAAAATAATGGTGCATGCATCCTTAGTAAGGCCAGGGTCCTGCATCATTGGTCAGGATCTGTTTGCCCATCTCCTCACAACGTGCAGAGCTGTCATATGACAGTGGACACTGACTGCAATCAGAGGAGACAGTCAGAAGAAAACACTCAGCCTAATCCCATATAACACTATTCTTATCTTAATATGGATTTCCTTTGAAAAGAAGATGGTTCTTGTAAATTGTTGACTTTTTCCAGAAACAAAGCCATCATTGAATATGGAATTGTATTTTGAAAGCCTAGGTAAGAGAGGATTTTTTCTCCAGAATGAAAATTATCTTATTTGTTTTTCTCATTGCGAAAATATGCATTTAGTGTAAAAAATTATAAAAACACAGAGAAGCATAATGTAAAAGTAAAAATCCTACCTAAAATCCCACCTCTCAGAGATAACCACAATTTGACCTCAGTTTATCCTATATCTTAAAAGAAAGAGCTGATATTTATTCTTCAGCCTGCCAAAGACCACCTGATGCTGGTCTGGATGCAGCAAAAGAGCCCTTTCCAAGGTGAGGGTGGCAGGTGGCCCAATTTCCTACCCCAAAGGGGGAGCCTATTGGCTCTTTGCAGATGTTCAAGGGTCAGGTGCACTCTATCAGACTTCAGCCACTGAGGCTGGGGCAGGAAGCCAATAGGTAGCTCAGTCTGTGTCAGTGATAAAAGTGGGAAAATTATCTATAGAAAGCATTGGATATGCATTCATTCATTCAACAATTCAATCAACCAGTCAGTGAATGGTAAGCATACTAGCTCCCTGTTGCTGCTGTAACAGATGACCACAAAAGTAATGGCTTAGAACAACACAAATTTACTATTTTACAATTTTGATAGTGAAAGTCTAAAATCAAGGTGTTGGAAGGACTGTGTTTCTTCCAGAGGCTTTAGGGAAGAATCTGTTTTCCTGCCTTTTCTGACGTCTTTCTAGAGGTAAACTGCATTCCCTGGCTTGTGCCTCTTCCTCTGTCTTCAGAGCACATCACTCCAATATCTGGCTTTTTGGTCTCATCTCCTTTTCTCTCAATATCTTGCCTACCTCTTATAAGGACCCTTGTGATTACATTGGGCCCACTCAGATAACCCAGGATAATTGCCTCACCTCAAGATCCTTAATTTAATCACATCTGCAAAGTCTTTTTTGCCAAGTAAGGTAATGTATTCACAGGTTCTGGGGACATCTTTGGGAGGCGATTATTCTCTCTGCTGCAGTATATGGGCACCTGCTTTGTTTCTGACACTACCCTGGGCGCCAGGAAATCAGAGATGAATAAACACGGCCCCTCCCCCTTGAAAAGCTGACTGCCAGGCCCAAAGAAAGCTTGGGCAAAGGTGCAGAAGAGTGAAGTGAATGGTGTAGTTGAGAAATGGTGATTAATTCATCATTTGGGAAATCCTGTATATTAGTCAGTGCTCTTTGGATGAAGTATTAGGTACCAACTTGATCAGGCTTAAACAAAAATGATTTTCTTAAAAGGATGTAGAGTGACAAAAGGAAACCAAGTGCAAAGGTGCAGCTGGGCCCCAGGAAGGCCTGGACCAAGAATTGGAAAATGGATTGAAACCCAGGCAACTTCTCTCCATGCGCCTGCTCCTGATGTCCAGTCCATATGGCTAAAATGACTACACCATAGCTCCTGAGCTTTCCTTTTCTTTTTCTTTCTTTTTTTTTTTAATAGTCACTTTCTGCACTACTTCAGATCCTAAGAAGAAAATCCAGTTTACTGTTGACTTCTGGTCCAATTCATTCTGACGTTGGCAATATCACATAATGATGTCACAGGGGAACCTCTGAGAAAGTCTTTACCTTGGAGGTTTGAATATCATATCGCACTGCCACATAATGACTTTTTTCTTCTCAAGGGGAGGTAGGTTGCTAATTTATTTTCATTATTCTTAGATTATGGAGGGTCTAAAATCATAGGACAAATGTCAGGGTAAAATATCTATCTGCTTGCTGTGAGAGAAAGTAAATAACATATCCTAATTCCATTCTTTTGTTTAGGAATTTTGCTAGCTTACCTTGTTGAATGTGTATATTTCCCTAACACAGTGGTTCCCAATCCTGGCTGCAGAGTCAGCTGGGAAAATTTTTATAAAATATTCATGCTCAGGTTCCACCTCAGACCAATTGAATCAGAATCTGAGGTGGTAGCAGACATCTGTGCTTTTAGAAAATACCCTGGGTGAAATGAGTACATGTAACAACTGGTGAAATTGAATAAGGTCTGTAGTTTAGTTAATAGTATTGCACTGATATTAATGTCCTGGTTTGATCATTGGCGGAAGCTGGTGAAGAGAACAAGGGAGTTCTTTGTACTATTTTTGCAACTTCTTGTAAGTCTAAAATTATTAAAAAAGAAAAAGAAAAAATCCAAATGAACAAAGAACCAAAAAGAATCCACCCCTCCCCAAATAAAGAGTTATCAATTTGACAAATTCATTTTTGAGAGTATTAAAAACAATAACAACATGCCCTAGGTGATTCTGAGGAGGATAGGGAATGGTTGCCTTAATATATTTAGGGGAATTGAGTCCCTTTGTGTAAGATCAAATTGGATTCTCCTAATGAGAATTTCAACCAAACAAGGTTTCCATGGGATTAAATTTAGGAGAGTTTATGGGTAGAATTTATCTTCTGTTTTCAATCTCAGGGAATGTAATAAAAGGTCAGAGCACCACTTTTACCGTGCTGTAGAAATGACTCAGAAGTTTCCTGTAGAGGCTCAGCTGTAGGCTTCAGACATTCCACCCGATGTTATTTGTCCCCAGCATAAATGAGGAAACCAGCTTGGGGGTTAGGCTTCCTGAATAATTGACATTTTCTGCCTCCAGGCAATGTGTTGAATGCTAAAAAGGTGATAAGAAAGGATTTTTGAACATTATATTTAATATGGAATAAAAGGACATGTGAAGCCCTCTGCCTTGGCTTTTTTTTTTTTTTTTTTTGATAGTGTTCTGAAATTTCCATCTGAAAGAAATTTAACACATAAAAGTGTAGTCAGGCCTGGAAAGGAGGAATCATTTTTGATCTAGGGCAGATTCAATTTGGGGATGAGAGAGATATTTCAGGAAGTTATTTTGATCTCAAAAAATAATAAATTTCATTTCTAATAGAGTTGTAGATCTTAGGAAGTTTCATGTTTTGTATTAGATTTCAGACTTTACAAGCCAAAAGTGGTACAGCCATTTAAGTGCATCAGTGAGGAGTCTTTTTGTTTATAAGTGACAGAGTAGTTTAAAGGAAAAGATTTATTGACTCACTGGGAATTGAAGGCATCCCTGCCTTCAGGTACAGCTGGATCCAGGATTGAAGCACTGTCATTGGATTGACTCCATTTCTCTACTTGACTCTGCTTCTTGTTATTTTAGCTCATTTCTCAGCAGGTTTTTTTTCCCAGTGTGGTGGCAAAAATGTATGCCAGCAGCCCCAGGTATACATTTTCCTTTTAGCTAATGATCCCAAAGAAAAAGAGCACTACTTTCCCAGTGGCTCCAGGCAAATTCCCAGGCACAGCTCTCATTGTACTGGCTTAAGTCACATGTCTATCTCTGAAGCAATCACTGTTTTAAGAGGGGTGGGGACTCCTATTAGTCAGGCCTGAGTTGTATGCCTCCCTCACAACCAAAATGTGGGGTCAGTTCTTCAAACTACATGTGGACTGAAAATTGAGCAGAGATGGTTCCCCAAAGAGCTGCTGGTCAGATAGGAGGTGATGGTTCCCATTGGATGAGGCTCATCTGTAGGCGTTGGCTGCAGCATTAGACATCATCAGGTGGGTGACCTAGGGGAGTGGTGGTGGATACCCTTTGATGACTCATATGTCTTATTTGTGAGCCATCATGAGAAACACTCCACCCCAGAGTCCCAGCAATACCATGCTCAGGGCAGACATTGTTGGAGGCAGAAGAGGTTTTCCATTAGCAGGTAGAGTCTGTGAAGCATGAGTTACATGGGTGAAATCCTAAATGAAAATCAAAGTGGGAATTCAAGGTCAGACGTTGTATAGCAGGGCTTACAAGGGAATTGATTTGTGTTGAAAAGCTTTATGTTTAATGTCTGCTGCTCTTATGAAGTTTCTTTTTTAAAATTTATTTATTTATTTGTTTATTTATTCATTTATTTATTGGCTGTGTTGGGTCTTCGTTGCTGTGTGCAGGCTTTCTCTAGTCGCGGTAAGCCGGGGCTACTCTTCATCGCGGCGCGTGGGCTTCTCATTGTGGTGGCTTCTCTTGTTGTGGAGCACGGGCTCTAGATGCACAGGCTTCAGTAGTTGCAGCATGCGGGCTTGGTAGTTGTGGCGCACAGGCTTAGTTGTTCCGCAGCATGTGGGATCTTCCCACACCAGGCAATCCTCTGCATTGGCAGGTGGATTCTTAACCACTGCACTACCAGGGAAGTCCCTGAAGTTTCTTTTATACTCTATACATACTGCTGTTTGAGAAGTTGGAAGCTGATTTCTCATGATGCAGAGGGGCAAGTTGCAGGGGGAGAGAAGGAAGGAGGGAGTATGGAGGGGAAGTGAAGAGAAGAGGAACAAAGAAATGGTATGTATTTAGATCTAATTTAACATCAGATTCATGAATTTTTATGAATGAACATTACACCACAATAAAAAGTTTTAAAATATTAGTCTTTTAAACTGACCTCACATCTCAGTTATGGAGGAGGTATATAACTCAGGCCTGACCAATGGAAGTCTCCATCCCTCTTAAAACAGTGATTTTTCTTCAAGATGGACATGTGACTTAAGCAGTACAATGAGAGCTGTTCCTGGGAGTTTGTCTGGAGCCAGTGGGAAAGTAGTGCTCTTTTTCTTTGGGGATAAACTGTCCATAGGCCAAGAAATTTTCAGACATTTGAAAAAGGGCCCCAAATAAGTATTACCTGCTACTGCTGTTGACATAAGCATGAAACGAAGGGAACCTTGGAGATCTGAACCATTGAGGTGCATGCAGAAAGCCAGCAACCACAATGTGATCTCCAAAAAGAACATTAACAGCATGTGCTATCCCAGATGGTATTCCATGCTGTAGACTTGGAGTAACTGAGAAAACATTAGGATTTTTAAAAATGGAAAGAGTGGTCTTTTGAGAGAGCTATAGGGAGCTATTGCAATCTCTTACTAGGATCAATTACAAATTTAATGTTTTAGAGAAAGATCAAGCAACTCTTTCTAGCACTATGTGTTGGGTTTTCTTGGGCACTGAAATAGACCCATTTCCCTACCCAAATGTCCTCTATGCTTTTTTTTATAGGGGTATTTTCAAGTAGATCCAGGTAAGTAGATGAAAAAGAAGCTTATTTTCTGGGAAGGTTTTCTGTTAATTAGTAGTGCTGGGGTAATTCTTGGATTTAATGGATACTTTTGAGTACATAATCAGCTGGCCACTTCTATCATGTTTTAAACCTTTGGTTGATTTACAAAGCAGCTGGATTTGGTGAAAGAGGAATGGAAATGGAATGTAAAGATTAAGAGTTCTTATCTTGGCTTTAGCCTGTATTAGATGTATATCTTTGGAAAGTTAATTACTGTCTTTCAGCTTGGCTATTTCAAGCTATAAAATAGATATAATACTGCAAAATCTTGCTTTGGACATTAAAGGAGATGACGAATCCTACAAAATGCCTGGCATGTTTAGGAAACACCTGTCATGGGATCTTCGAAACGATATCACATATTTCAACTATAACACAGGTGCCCACAGATCTATCTGTGACCTGATCTTTTTTGATGAAATTTCCATAGAGCCAATGATTTACTATTTGAAGCCCCTAAGAGGGGTGAGCTCAAAGAGACTTTCAGGAAATATGTCCACCACAGGAATTTTAGTAGCCTATACATTGTCTCAAACTTATTTAGTCAGGGTTAAAGATGCTGGACCATCAATCTGAATACAAATACATACTTCTTTTTAAAAACCCTAGAGACAAATTACAAATTATGACCTATAAATGAACCCAGGGCATTTATGCTTCTTCTTGGAAGATTTCCAAGATGCCATTAAAGAGATTTGCAGTTACTTATTGGTGGATTTAAGCACTACCCTCCCCCAACTCGCCATGCCAAGGAATAGTGGTTAAGAATTGATCTGCTTGTTCCAGAGGGGCCAGCAAAAAAAACCCTGCAAGAACTGCTCAGGAAAGGTGGATATAACAATGTTTGTGATCTTATTGCAGATGGCATTTGTCTTAGTCTGTTGGGGCTGCCATAACAAAATAACATAGACTGGGTGGCTTAAACAATAAAAATTTACTTCTCATGTCCTGGGGGATGGGAAGTTCAAGATCAAGGTGTTGGCAACATAGATTTCATTCTGATGCCTTTTCTCTTGGCTTTTAGGCAGCCACCATCTTGCTATGTGCTCACATGACCTCTTAGTGTGTGAGAGAGAGCGCTGATCTCTCTTCTTATAAGGACACTTATCCTATCATGGGGGCCCCATCCTCATGACATCATCTAAACCTAATTACCTCTCAAAGGCCCCACCTCCAATACCAACACATTGGGGGTTAGAGCTTCAATATGTGAATTTGGGAAGGATACAAACGTTCAGTATCAACAGCATTTTGAGTGTCAAAATGTGTGGGAAAATATGGCCATAAATCCAAAAGACACATGGCCTCTTGAATCTGATGCTTGCTTTACTGCAAAAGTAATTGGCTATCTTATTAAGTCATCTTTACCCTCTCCTCAACCCACATTAAGTAATTTAAAAACCTGTTGTACCTTATACCTGGAGGATTATTTTAGAATTTACCCTATTACACAACCACCCCTTCCTCATCACCAAACATTGTGATTTTGACTAACAATACTCCCTTGGCTCTGGGGGGAAGAAAACGTAATATTTGCAATAAATAAACATTTGCATAAATAAACATAAATTTTGCAGTCTGTTTGAAGTTGTGTTTTGTAGAATTATCCCAAATGAAGTCTATAAAAAGGAAAACAGGAAGATAAGAATTTGTCAGTATCAGTTCAGCCCCAGGGGCACAAAGACTATATCTGGCAGAGGATTCTGACCAATGAAGGAACCTTTTTTGTAGAGCAGGACCTTACCAGGCCTTGCCAGTGATGAGATGAAATATCCCTGTTAGGTACGAAATTTTTGCACCTCAATTTTTCCTGCTGACTAAGAAAGATTCTGATAATTAATTTAGTTCCTTGGGTATCTTAATGAGGAAGAGTGAGCTCCAGAGAGTAGCATAAACTTCTGGTCCTTGGAAAGAGGAAGGCATATCTTTCACTGTAAATTACATGCATCAGCCTTTGGTGAATTTAATTCATGGGGGTTCAGGGTCAGTTCCTCAAGCCTGGTCAATTCGAGTACACTGAAAAAAATTTGTGTTTCTAGACTTCAAAGCTTAGAATTAGAGCATGTATATGGAGATTATACCTGTACATCTGTACACTATACAGTATACAGGTATACTGACCACAGTGAAACCTTGCTTGAATTTCCAGCCAGTGTATCCATGTCTCCTATATTTTCTCTCTGGACAAGTCTGAAAGGGCATGTCAGTTGCCACCTGCCAGCTATTGTGCCATCTTCATATACACAGAGCTATCTCCCCCTGCCAAGCCCACAGCTCTGCCCCATGAATAGAATATTTGGCAGCAGATGTAGTAACTGTGCCAGAATGCTACAGGGCACAAAATAGAATTGTATTTTCAGGACCTCTGGTTAATTTCTTCATATGCTACATCTCACCTTTCCAAAGAGTCTGTAAAACAGCCCAGTTTTAATGGGACACATTTTATACCAAGAACCAGTGCAGAAGCTTCTAAAAAAGCTTGAATAATTATGTATTCCTCCCCTGAGTGGAAGGTTATACACAATACAGTTACAACACTGAGCCCAACAGGACCTGTCTCTCTAAGCACAGTTAATACTTGAACTTAAAAGCTGTGCTGAGAGAAGATTCTGGCTGAAAATTTTGAGGCAAGTTAAGTAGAAGATATTTCATTCATCCATATTGCAGATTAGACATCCTGGTAGTGTTTTGCCTACTAACTCATTTAATACAGACATTCTTGATTCCTTTTTTTTTTTTTTTTTTTTTTTTGCTGTGTCCTTTAAAAATTTTCCTTTCTGTTAACAGAATCTTATTGTAGGTTTAGTTTCTATAATTCTTTGTGTTACAAGTTCCATCAAATGGCATGAATTAATATAATCCTCTAACTTTAAACAGACCTTCGTCCTTAACTGACTTTATGAATATTTCATTAGTGATGTTTACTAGTAACACTTTTCAAACTCTACTTTTATTTTAAACAACTTCCCTGTTCTTTGTTGTTACTAGATTTTTTTCCCTTATAACTCTTGCCAGAGACCATCTTTCAGATATCCTAGGAATTTATAGGTCTAACATCCATAAATTCTCTCTAAGTAGAAATGTCAGTGGTGTCCTGTCTATGTATTATTGACATAAAATAACTCTACAAAAATAATAATTCCTCAAATAATGAAATAGTGAAGTGTTTAAAGCACAAAAAGACAGAATTTAAGAATATGTCTTGCAAACAGACATAATTGGGGTGCCCAAGATATCCTTAAGTATAAGCATGTTGACTGAAGCGCTGGATCTCAGGTTGTTCACCATACTATCTCCAAAATGTCAAGCTAAAGTCGATTCTGATTCCAACATCATCTGTTATCTGGTGATAAATGTCCATCCCTTTGAGAGCTAGAGTCCTCTGAATACTTAAATATTTCTGTTGAATAAGATGTTCAATAGATATACCAAAATCATAGATCCAAATGCGCACGACACCTTTGCAGCACGTCACTACAAATTCCTCTCCAGCTTGATGTCAATCAATCAGTAATCTTCAGATTTTGCCATTTAACCAGTTGCCCTTCTGACAGTCCAAATACCTAGTTTTTATTCTTCAGGATTTCATGAGATCCACAACAGAGACATGAAGCAAAAATTCTATAAGTAGGTCGCTGGGAGTAATGGCAAGAGGTGCCAACCTTTTTCTTTTAACTTTTTTTTTTTATTTTTAAAAATCTTTATTGGAGTATAATTGTTTCACAGTATTGTGCTAATTTCTGCTGTACAACAAAGTGAACCAGCCATATGTACACACATATCCCCATATCTCCTCCCTCCCGAGCCCCCCTCCCAACGGCCCCATCCCACCCCTCCAGGTCCTTACAAATCATCAAGCTGATCTCCCCATGCTCTGCAGCAGCTTCCCACCAGCCATCCACTTGACACCTGGCAGTGTGTATATGTCAACGCCACTCTCTCACTACATCCCAGCTTCCCTACCCCCCCACCCCCACCCCCACCTCCCAGTGCCCTCAAGTCTATTCTCTACGTCTGCATCTCTATTCCTGCCCCGACACTAGGTTCATCAGTACCATTTTTCTATATTCCATATATATGCGTTAGCATACGGTATTTGTTTTTCTCTTTCTGATTTACTTCACTCTGTATAAGAATCTTATTTCCACCTCTTAGCTGCATTTCCTAGCTCGTGAGGACACAGCACAATGTTTAAATTGTTGGTTTGATACATATGTTGCATTCTGGAGGACAGCACCCAATGTGGCAGAATGTCCCTGTGATGGTGCCTTATCTGAATCTTCATCAGGTCATTCCACTGTTTTGTAAATGATACTTCTGGGGATGGGTACATGGAAAGCCAACTGCTGCATTTTCTTTGAGGTAACATGGATATCTTTGTCTCAGCCAATATTGTGTGGGACACAATATCAATAGATCAGGCGTTCTTAAGTCCATGAGAAGTGGTGCTGAGCAGGGAGGGCAAACGCATATCCATAGTATGTATCAATTGTGATAAGGACAAATAACTACCCCCTGTAGGGTGTATGGAGTGCTGTCTGGACCTTAAAACAGGTTAACCCTGTAAGATTAAACCGATAAAGTGAAGCAGAGATTTGATCATCTCAGTATCCAATTTCCTGCTGTCCTGCATCTTAGTTAATCACAGGTGGAAGACGGCCTCAGTAATTTTGATGGCCCATATGCCAAGGGTCATCACCACTGTGTTTACCACCACAGTGGTGTTCCTGTTGCCTTTGGATCAGTGAATAATCCAACTCCAAATCCCACTGTGAGGTTTGCTTTCCCAGGGTCACTGCTGGGACTGTCTCAGCTTGGGTTTCCTAGAAAGCAAGATCTGAGACAAAAGCTCACATCGGAACATTTTAGAGGAGAGTTTAGTCCCAGGAAAGTAGAAGTGAAGGAAAACAAGAAGTGGGGCAAGGGAAGGAGGGAGGACAAACACACAGGGATGTACAGCTGAGTTGGCCATTGCCTCATAGATAACAAACCCAGTGGATTGCTTGGCCTCACAGAGGGGCCAAGTAAACTCTTGCTGCACCTTTGAAACAGTCTGTGGTATGCGGGGATGGAGGAGGAAAGGGGAAAGAGGGTTCAATTTGTTTGCTTCCTCCCATCTTCTCTCATGGGTTTAAGTCCATCCCAGGTGGCATTCCTCTCCTGCACTTCTCCAGGTAGCTGTTGGGGGAAGCAGAGCTTCTGTGGGTCCCTCCTTCTCTATCAGACCTATGTCTGGGGCCACTGATCAATGTGTGTGGTGAGGGAAAGGGGTAGCTTCAGTGACCTGCTCTGTGACCATGGGAATTATGCTAAGGCTGCTTGGTTGGGGCACAAATAATGAAAAGTAGGTGTGGCCATAAGAATCTGAAATGTTGCATGAACTAGGTCTGGTATGGGTGTGTTCAGAAAATAGCGATTTGTCCCAGACTGATACCGTACTGGACCCTTCTCTGCCTGGAAAATTCCACAGGGGTAATCAAGAATACATTTCCAGCATGAATTCTTATAAAAAATTTATACTCTTGCTTTCCCTAGGGCACCTAGCAAAGTGCCTGCCATAGAAAAGTCTCTGGGCAATTTGGCTTTAGAAGCCTTATAGTTCTTACAAAGCCATCTCCAGTGTCTAACGGACCCAAAAGACAAATTACCGCACTTGTCTATGTAATTAGCTTCTCACAAAATGTACATATTAGCAAGAAAATGAAAAAAAAAAACCTCACTATTTCTGACATTTAATTTAATTGCCTGGATCATTTCTATAACTTAAATCTCAACCTACTGGAAATGATTTTTATCCTTTCTTGAACAACTTTACTATTTTTTTTCTCTTTGAACACAGGCATTTAAACCATTTTTCTTATCTAGGACAAGACATTTGAATTCGTATGCCTTTTTATAATTCAAAGCTGTTTAATTTTGAACTTAAAGCAAGAAGGAATACCCATTCACTTAGATTATATGTTTAGTAGGTACGTTTTATGTTTAGTTTGTGGGGAAGAACGGGGATGGGTGGGTGGTAGAAGATAAGAGGAAACCCAAGGAAGTCTAGAGGTACATTGATTGGTTTTGGAAAATAAGAGAAGGCTTTTTGTTTGTTCTTTCTTTTTTCCAACCAGGGAATCCTATATTACAACCAGTTAAGATACTAAGATTTCTTATCAGCATTGGTAAATTAGTTTTCTCAATCACTGTTTCAGGTGCTTGAACTATCGTTTTGTGAAATCCACCCTACCCAGTAAGTTATATCCTTCAAGAATTCATATATCAATATAATAAATAATATCCATCAATCACCGAGATGGTTTAAACAGTGCCAATAATCTGCAACAATTCATATTAAATAGAGATCTTCACTATTCTTTCAGAGGTGAGGATATGTATGGCTATGGAAGGGGATGCCTGTCTGGTCTCAGTCAGACCACTAGTGCAGGAACTGACCTCAGTTAGTTCTACCTCATTAACTCCCTAACAACAATTTGAAAGATTAAAAAATTTTTTTTCTTAATAAAGACAACAAGGCAAGGATGGCAAGGATGAACCATATAAAAATGGGAGCTATTTGGAGTTTGCTTACATGTTTATTACATATATATGCCTTATAATGTGTGCTATGTGTAGTTTATATTATAGATAACATTTACTGTGTATATTTCCAATATTTTCTTATTGTACAGACTGTTTAGGCACTCCTGCAGTGTGTATTGGGGGTAACCACCAATACCTTCCCATTAGGGAACTGAAGAAGCCCTTAAGACTTCTTGTTTTACCAACTAAGTTAAGAATCTCCATCCCATGCTCTGTCACCCAGACTGATCTTCCTAAACTGTGTACTTCTTGCCACTGTTGCTAACCGGCTTATTACTAAGGACTGTCAGCCTGTCTGCCTGCAGTTGCCTCAAGTTCCATTCCTGATTCAGAGTTTATCAGCAACAAACTTATGTAATACAGGAGATGGGACTTTGGATATATTCCCCTTCAAATGCCTGAGAAATGCCCTTTGCTATGTGCTACCACTGAGGGAGTTGTTTCCACAATTCATCTATTTAACACATTTATTTATTTACTTATTTATATATTTTCAGCTTTTCTGAGTTTTAATTGACAAAATTGTGAGATATTTAAAGGTTATATCATGGTGATTTGATATACATATACATTGTGAAAGGATTCCCTTCATCTAGTTAATTCACACACCCATTACCTCACATATTTCTGTATTTATTTATTTGGGGCAGGGGTTGAGAATTCAGCACATATTCACTGAGTGCTCACTTTGTGCCAGGAGTTGTGACAGGTGCTGGGAATACAGAGGGGAGTTAAGATGTGTCTGGACCCTGGCCTCCCAGACCCCACACTTTAATAGGCATTAGGGACAATTTAATAAGCAGTTACAGTCCTGAATGCTAGGCTAAGGCAACTACAGGGTGCCTTGGGGTTAAATAAGAGGTGGGGGGGGTGCATGACGGTACACTTCTGTGTGGGAGGACCTGTGTGTGATATGTGAGGGAAGAATGTGTAAGGGTTAGCTAGATGTGGAACGTTTTCGTGTTCTCAGAGACTTAAGCAATTAAACAAAGTTGAATTGTGTTGCCTGAAAGAATCCCCTTTATTTAAGATTGTCCCTGTCTACCCCAAAAACCAAAGTTAAGTGCTGGGCTGCAAGTCAGACAAGCCAGGGTTTGAATCCTAGCTCTCGCAGTGAGTTTTCAGGGTTTTTAGTTGTAGACAACAAAATTTACTCTAACTCTAAGCAGCTAAGTGTTTGTTATGGGAGATTATGTAGGTTGAAGACCCTGGGGCGGCCATGGAACCACGCCTGGTTACTACGCAGCTAAGAACACAACAGCTTGGGGACACACTCAAGCACACCACACGTCTGTTGCAGGGGACCCCACTGCCTCTACTGCTGCTGCACCTCTGACATTGGGGGCCAGAAACTGAATTCCCACATAGCTGCTCCAGAAGAAACACATGCAAGAACCACATACAGTCTCTACACAGGGAGGCTCCTCCTAGGCACTTCTGCCGCCAGGTGTTGCTTGTGAGAACCTAGGCTGCACGTGGAGTCCAGTTTTTTTTTTTAATTAATTAATTAATTGACTGCATTGGGTCTTCGTTGCTGCACACAGGCTCTCTCTAGTTGTGGCGAGTGGGGGCTACTCTTCATTATGGTGCGTGGACTCCTCATTGCGGTGGCTTCTCTTATTTCAGAGCACAGGCTCTAGGTGCATGGGCTTCAGTAGTTGCAGCATATGGGCTCAATCGTTGTGGCTCACAGGCTCTAGAGCAAAGGCTCAATAGTTGTGGCGCAGGGGCTTAGTTGCTCCATGACATGTGGAATCTTCCTGGAGCAGGGATCGAACCTGTGTCACCTGCATTGGCAGGTGGATTCTTAATCACTGTGCCACCTAGGAAGTCCCTGGAGTCCAGTTTTGGGGGTGCCTGGGGAGTGCCATTTCTAATTTTCCAGCCTCTGTGACTCGTGTTATACCAAAGACAAATTGGAGTGAGCATAGAATAAGCCAGTTTTCTTTATATATCACATCCAATTACTAGCCATTTAACCTTGGGTAAATTGCTTAATCTTTCTGAGTCTCAGTTTTTTTCAAATGAAAAATGTAACTGGTAAATGGACCATATCTCATAGGGTTGTTGTGAAGATAAAATAGATAACACATGCTGTGAAAATTAGTACAATAGGTAACAAATGCTAGCACTTAGCTTAGATATATGAAATCATGAAATAATGTTATCTTCTATTGTTGCTATCAATATTATTATTATTACTGTTGCTATTGTTATAAGTGACCCTACCTCAAAAGGAACTGCATGCCCAGGGACATAGCTGAGTCAGGCTGTCTTCTGGTTTTGCTGTTGAACTACCTGTTCTAAACTGAATACACACATATTACTTTGCCAAGCCCAGGGACTGAGGTGCATTATTAGTAGACAGAATGGGTGAGATTGGGGATGGAACAGGAAAGGGTGGACAAGACTTACAAAACTTAACAAAAACTCCTAACTGCCTGTTTATCTAAAAATCAACTATGAACTCTAGTCTTTTGGGTCTGTTGAGTTTTGTTCTAGAGTTTTTTTGTTTGTTTTTTGGCTGCATTGGGTCTTCGTTGCTGCACGTGGGCTTTCTCTAGTTGCAGCAAGCAAGGGCTACTCTTCATTGCAATGGCTTCTCTTATTGCAGAGCACGGGCTCTAGAGCTCAGGCTCAGTAGCTGTGGCACGTGGGCTCAGTAGTTGTGGCTTTTGGGCTCTAGAGCACAGGCTCAGTAGTTGTAGTGCACGGACTTAATTGCTCCGAGGCATGTGGGATCTTCCCAGACCCATGTCCCCTGCATTGGCAGGTGGATTCTTAACCACTGCATCACCAGGGAATTCCTTAGAGTTCTTTAAGAATTGCACAAAACCATTGTCAGCCCCTGTCTTGTATTTGCCAGCTGCCGATTTTTTTTTTTTTGGCTGCGCCATGCAGCATGCAGGATGTTAGTTCCTTGACCAGGGTTGGAACCCATGTCCCCTGCATTGGGATCACAGAGTCTTAACCACTGGACTGCCAGGGAAGTCCCCGGCTGCCTATTTTAATTGTGAATCCTCTATAGTAGGATAGTCTCACCGTGGCAGAATTTATCTTTTTTAAAAAACTGTTAATTAATCTTTATTGGAGTATAGTCACTTTACAATGTTGTGTTAGCTTCTACTGTACATCAGCAGAGGAGTGGATGAAGAAGATGTGGTATGTACGTGCAATGGAAATATTACTCAGCCATAAAAAGGAACACAATTTGGTCATTCGTAAAGACGTGGATGGACCTAGAGACTGTCATACAGAGTGAGATCAGAAACAGAGTGTCACTTAATAGTGACTGTCTTACCATCTTAGAGGGCCTGGAATTGTCATGCTCCTCAGACCACTTGCCAGCTCCAATTAGGGTCCTTTTGGATCCTTTCCCTGAAGACCATGCTTTTTTTTTTTTTTTCTTTGGAGCTAATAGTTATAATTAGGAACCCGTGTTTCATCAGCTGCCTAGCTTTCTGCCACATTTCAGCATCTTCAGAGTGGGAGGGAGGATTTTGGCTTCCAGTACCCCCAACTTTCTGGTTGGGTGTTGGAGTGAGATCCAGACCCTGAGACTTAAAGTATGACTCAGACTCTTGAGTGATTCCCTCCCCTTATGGAGTCCTGATCACTGTGTTTCACCTAGGAGATCTGACACTCAGTGCTGATTGCTTCTGGAATTAAAAATTTGACCTCTCAGACACTACCAGGCTGGGCAACCTAGCTTTCTTCTGCCACTCTCTGAATACAAACTAAATGTTGCATTCCTCCATTTGCTATATAAAAGTCTTCTATCCCAAAGGTCCAGCCCAGGTCCACCAGGAACATGACTAAAGTGAAATCTTTACGAACCCCCTATGGAAAATCCTATGAGAATGAGGTGGAAACAGGGTAGATACCTTTGGAGGAAAGGGCCAGCAAGCGTATCTGAGAAGATCTTTGCGTCATTGGTTTGCACGGCCAGCCCTGGCGACACCATTGCTCAGAATTTGATGTACAGGGCAATTTGTATACAGAGCATCCCTTCCTTTTCAAAAAGAATTTATTTTTATCCCCCAAATATCCTTCAATTTATTTATCCTAAGGAGCTCTGCTTCTTTGGCAGTTTTCCTCTGGCTGCATTAGTTGGAAATCTCTCTGAGCACCTCTCCTTGGCTGCTGGTCCCTGTCTGACTGACAGCATCTAAGCAATGACCTCTCTCCGGGAATAAGCAGAGGGATTTCTCAGGAATAACTAAAAGTCTTTTAGAAAACAAAGCCTTCTTCCAACCACTTATAATTTTCCTCTAAGTGCTCAGCAATGAGAAATAGCTCATGGAAATCTCCCTCCTTGCATTTACCCTTTGAGGGACAGCAAACCATTTTCTGTCCATTACATTGGGCTGTTTGGGCAGAACAGTAACTTAGAGGTGTCACCTTTTCATGGAAGGGTCCTGTCTTTAATATGCAGAGTAGATGGAAGCCTGTAGAAATGTGAGCACGATGTAAAAAGGGTTTTACATTGCAGTGTGAGTGATGATAACATTTTTAATCGAGAAGAGCATTGCTGTGCGTGAGCCAAGAGACTCTTTCTCTGGCTGTTGGGAACTATTTCCTCCAGAACTCATCCCACAAGTCCATCATCAGGTGAGAGTGTTTCTTGGGCTGCATGCCAGTTCTTGGATGGCTGAAACACTTGCCTGGACTCTGGCTACTCGCCCTACAGTGCTCTCTGAATACAGAGTCACCCTCAGTGACTCATGTAGAAAGCTGTTACCTCATTTTGTTGACTTCCATTGTGTGAGCTGAAGGTTGAGTTTAGCTGGAAGAAAGGAAAATGAGAACCAGAGATGAGGTGACTAATTGACAATCTCAATTACCAAGTGACACATGAGAACACAGAAGCTCTTAATAAGGAAGGGAAGGTGAGGGCTTTGCCCTCTATTGGATTTCTTCTGCTATGAGCTACTTGTGAGTCACAGCTGAGCTGGGGGCAGGCACAGTGAACTAACTCAAGGGGGTTGATGCAATGGCATGAAGATTTTTCAGTGAACAACTCCCAGTGGATCTCACAAGGGAAAAGGGTAGAGGAAGAGTCCCATTTCTAATGAATGGAAGGCAATAATCTGGAGAAATCCATTCACTGAGTGGCCATCCCAATGCTGCTGTAGTCCAGATCTGAGCTGAGGTCTACCAACCCCTTACAACCCCTTACAAGGTAGTCAGCTCAAACCCTTATTTCATGCTTTATTATCTCTCAGTTCCAGCTTCTGTGTGTGCTGTCTTTGATTCTGCCTCATGTGGACTCTGAGATAAAAACTCAATACCTTCCTGATTTCCTCAAAAAAATCCAGTCCAACAAAACAGAAAAGAGTATAATCAATTTTATTAAAGATATGTGGGTAAAGGAATAAGTCACATAACAGCTTGATAAGTAAATAAGCTCAATTTTCACAGTTGGCATTTTTGTTCTCTTCAGTTTTTTTGTCCTTCACCTCATCCCATAACTACCAAGAAGAGTTTCTCCCTTGTTCTTCACCCCTGTGAATTCTGGGTGTTCTGTGACTTCTTCAGTTATTCCTCTTTCTCTTTTCACTCATCGCTTCCAGACTGCCCTAAGGGAACTTTAATTTTTGGCCCCTCTATTATATAAAACAATGCAATTTTCCCTGACTCTAGATCACAGACTTGGATGTTCAAACACATCAATGATCTAACAAGACAGTGATGGTGATGAAAAAATAGCAGACTACGAAAAAAGCAAAAAGAGTAGTTACACCATTATTATTAATTTAACAAATATATGCTGAGTGGCTACTAGGTGCCAGGCACTGTTCTAAGCACTGTCTATTTCTAAACAGAAATTTGTGCAGTATATCACCTCTGCCTTCTCAGGATTTGTACCTGGTTTCAGTTGGAAGATCACATTTGCTGCCCTTAGGTCAAGAGTTTTGGTCAGCTCTGACTCATGCACCTGGTAGTTCATTCATTCATTCAATTCTGGAAGATGGACATCACCTCTGACCTATGCAACCTACCCACTGTGGAGAAGTAGTCAACTAAGGAGAGACTGGGCTCTGGTCTTGGGGACTTGAGGCGCCCTCTCTGAAAAGTTATTATGGCTTTCAGATGCACTAAAAGGATGAAAAGAGATGATCAAAGGAATGTGATGGGCTATAAGGGAGTTAATATGGTCCCCAAAGAGCCTTGCATAACAATTATGGCTGGGTACCTAGGGGAGATGGTTGGGGCTGCCTACAGTTCACTCTACCTCCAGGCCTATTTGACATGGCTGAGTTCAGGAGACCATTTATCAAGAGCTTCCTGCTTCTCCTTAAATATCTTATAATTGCTTTGAGACAGGCAAATAAACATAAATATTTAAAATGTGGGCTTTGGAGTCAGACTGTCTATGCCTAAATCCTGCCCTTAAGCTTACTAGATGTGACATTGGGGCAAGTACTTAAATTTTCCATCCTTGTATTTTTCAAATGGGTAGCAAGGATAACAGTATCTACTTCATAGGGTTGTTATTAGGTATGATGGTTAAGTTTATGTATCAACTTGACTGGGCTATGGGGTTTCCAGATATTTGTTACACATTATTTCTGATTATGTCTGTGAGGGTGTTTCTGGATGAGATCAACAGTTGAATTCATAGACTGAGTAAAGTATATTTCCTTCCCCAATGTGAGTGGGCTTCACCCAATCCATTGAAGCCTGGAAAGAATAAAAGCCTGAATAAGAAAGAATTCTTTCTGTCTGGCTGTCTTTGAGGTGGGACATTAGTCTTCTGCCTTCAGACTCAGACTCAGACTGGACCTCTATTATCTGTTCTCCTGGGTCTCTAGCTTGCTGACTGTAGATCTTGGACTTCTCAGACTTCCTAATCATGTGAACCAATTTCTTATAGCCAATTTCAATATATTATGTATGTAAATTCCTATTGATTCTGTTTCTCTGAAGAAGCCAGATTAATACATGAGGATTATGTAAAATGATCTAAGTAGAGCTCTTAGCATACTGCTAAGGTTGCAGAGTAAGCATTCACATACTTCCATAATTCTTCAGATGTTTATCAAATCCAAACTTTGTGCTGGGCACTGTTCCAGGTATTGGAGATATGGTGGTGAACAATTTATTCAAGAAGATGGCTCTCAGAGAGCTTACATTCTAGTGAAAGAACACAAATAAGTAGATTTCAGAGATAATTTCAGAGTGGTAAGTACTGCAGAGGAAGTAAAACAAGTTGATGTCATAAAGAGACTGGAGGGACTTCTTTAGATAGAGTGGTTGTGGAAAGTCTTTTTAAAGTAGGTGACATTTGGTTTTTAAGTTGAAAACTGAAGAGTGATAAGGAGCCAGCCATCAAAAGTAGTGGTGGTGGTGGTAGTAGTGGTGGTGATATGTGTGTGTGTGTGTGTGTGTACTGTGTGGTGTCGTAGAAGGGGAAGATTGACAGATAAGAAAGACTTTTCTAGGCAGAGGAACCAGTAAGTGCAGAAGCTCTAGAGTGGAAAAGATCTTGGTGTGTTAGTTCTAAGACTTCCAAAAAGTCCAGTGTGGGTATATGGGTAAGGGGAGACTGGCATAGAGGGTACCGGCGAAATGGATAGTAGCTAGACAATGTCTGTCTTAAAACTATGGAAGAGCATTTAAATTTTTTATACTAACTATACTGGAGAGTTGTTAGAAGGGGAGTGACCCAATACTATCTATGCTTTTTAAAGATCACTCTGAGTGTTAGGTGGAGAAGGGATTACAGAGGCAACAGTCAAATCCAGGAGACTAGTTAGGAGACTACTGGAATTGTTCAGGCAAGAGATTGATGATGGCTTGGATTAGGGTCCCTAGTTGCCATGGTCTGAATGTTTGTATCTCCTCCCCCCAAATTCATATGTTGAAATTCTAATGCTCAATGAGATAGTATTAGGAGTTGGGGGGAGTTCCCTGGTGGCACAGTAGTTAAGAATCCACCTGCCAATGTAGTGGACATGGGTTTGATCCCTGGCCAGGGAAGATCCCACATGCCATGGAGCACCTAAGTCCATGTGCCACTACTGAGCCTGTGCTCTAGAGCCTGCAAACCACAACTACTGAGCCCACATGCTGCAACTACTGAAGCTCACCACAACTAGAGAAAGCCCACTAGCAGTAACAAGGACCCAATGCAGCCAAAAATAAATAAATAAATAAAATAAACTATAAAAAAATTTTTTTTAATTAAAAAAAATGGAGTTGGTCACTTTTGGAGGTGATTAGGTCATGAGGGCAGAGCCTTCATGAATAAAATCAATGCACCCATAAAAGAGACCTCAGAGAGCTCCCTTTCTCCCTTCTACCATGTGAGGATAAAATTAGAAGTCTACAGCCTGCAAGAGGGCCATCCCCTGATCATGTTGGCACCGTGATCTCAGATTTCCAGCCTCCAGAACTGTGAGAAATAAATTTCTGTTGTTCATAAGCTACCTAGTCTGTGTTATTTTGCTACAGCTGTCTGAATACACTAAGATATTGGTGGAGACACAGATAAATGGATGGATTTGGGATTTTTTAGGGTAGTGAGAGTAGAGTTAATAGGAGTAGAGTAATAGTTAATATATCTAATCGATAAATTAGATACAGATGAAGGAAAAGGAGGAATTAAGACTGATACCTACATTTTGAGCTGAATCTACTGGTTATTGGTACTGCCATTCACTATGATGGGTAAAGGTGAGGGAAGAACAGATTTGGACAGAAAAAAACCCCCAAAATTCTTTTTGGGCATGGTTAGATAGAGAGGCTTATTAGACATCCAGGTGAAGGTATATGTGAGTTACTCCATTCCCATCGAAACACCTTCTTGCAAGCCTTTCTACAGAGGTTAGAAAATTTAAAACATTTCTTCTCAGGTCCTCTTGGAGCTAGAATTCCACACAAAATTTAGGCTCTGGCAATCAGAGGCATTCATAAAGACTTGGAGGGCAAAAGTGAACATTTTAAGATGTTGGCTTGTGTGAGAAGAGACTGGATATTCTGCAGCAACCATGGAGTTCCCTGGAGTCAAAATTGCTATAGGTGAGCAGCAATGGACTTCATACTGCAACATTTCCATGGTGTGATTAGTTTCTCCTGGATGTATTATTCTTGGGTGTAGGGCATCCAGACCTGATTCTCTGGCTCTTTAAAAAACTCTGTAAGCTACTCAATACTTTGTAACAAGTACTGTCCTGTTTAAATTAGCTTGGAGAGTTCTGTTGCATACAACTAAGCACCTTGATGAATACAGTGTCAAATGTTAACAATTAGCATTATTGCTAAGAGTCATTGGCCATCTCCCATAGTCCTCCATCCTTTCAGGAGTGAGTATGAAAATTTAATTTTAACCCATCAAGATAGAGAGCTGAAAATACCCATACACGAAAAAAGCTTTTTATAATTATCTTCAACAATAAACAGAAGACATGCCCCAGTAATTCCTTGGCCAAAGAAATTTCTAAGATGCTAGGTTTGAGAAAATAGGGTCTGTTCAATGAGAAATAACAAGTCATGAAAACTAATAAATCAGGATTGGAATCTCCCCTCCCCCTACCACCCCAAGCTCATCCAGTGTTAATGAGTCTTTGGCAGCATGTCCTTTATATTTTCCTTTGAGCAGAAGGGCTTCTGTGTGTGTTTGAGTTATTACTGCAAGAGACTAGAGGGCACTGGTTTTTCTGGTGTTTGCTTACTGATGAAATGGGCACTGAAGTTAATGGACCCTAAGACTCAGGGACCATGAAAGTCTTTTTAAATACTCTGAGCAAAGACCTGAAGAATCAGATGGATGGGAATAGTCAACAAAGTGACATTATCACATCACGGCCTGTTAATTTTTCACAACACAGCATAGATGGGAAACTTATTCTTGCCTATTTCTAGGGAGGGTTATTAACCAGTGGCAGACTCTTTATAATAATAAAATGGGCTATAGTAGACTGCCTTAGAGCCTCATCAGTCTTTACTATTCGCATTTGTACCTATAGCTTTCTACTGCAAGCACTTAGACTCTCTGCCTGGGAATTTTCTCTGACACAGAAGCCTGGTCATGCAGGACTGGCCAGATATACTGGGGAGTTAGCATTCACGGGAGCACCCCTAAACTGGTGACAGACTGGAGTTGGTGGGCAAATAACTTATCATTTTTGGGGGTGGAATAATTCTGAGGCTTTCTTTCTAAAGTGGTCCAGAAGATCTCCAGCACGGCAAAGCCTCAGTTGCCTGCAGCGGTAACCTGCTTATTAACAGACTCTATAACAGTTATCTTCCCTTCCCTGTCTCATTTCCCTGTCCCCTTACTGGTGCAACTCCCAAATAAATGGTCTGTCTTGGGTTCTGCTTCTGGAGAAACCCAATGTAAAACAATGGTTAACGTATATAGCACTTACTAGTTGCCATACATGGTTCTAAGCACTTTACGTTTATTACCTATTTAATCCTCACAATAGCTCTATTAAATAAGTAATATTATTATCCTTGTTTTACAAAGGAGGATCCTGAGGTGCAGAAATGGTCTGTGGTGTCTATGGTGAAAGAGCTAATAAGTGTGAGAGCCAGAATTCGAACAACAGGTAGTCAGGCTCCAGAATCCATGCATTTAACCACTACTCTATACTATAGGTTGTCATCTCCAATACTGTAGCCACTGGCTAAATGTGGCTATTTACATTTAAATTAATTAAAATAAATTAAAATTCAGCTCTGTGGTTGCACTGATTATATTTCATGTGCTCAAGAGCCACATGTGGCTTGTGGCCTTTGTTTTGGACAGCACAGATTTGGAACATTCCCATTGTTGCAGAAATGTCTATTGGACAGCACTGTTACCCAAGACGCTCTTTTAAACCTATGGTCTATCTCAAACTTGCTTAACACTGTAGAAACACTCACTTTTCCAGAAACACCCTCTATAGAAGACATAGTTGAAGGCCAGAAAATGTCAGAAAATGTATTAGAGCTCTTTGTCATTACTCATAAGAGAGACACTCAGATCCTTCTCTTAACCCCCCTTACCTCTGATTTGCTCCAGCCAGTACTGTTGAGCACACTTCTATTGATTTCCTGATGACGTTGAATTAGCAGGTGAAAATTCAGGTAGACTGGTCTGGGGCTAGAGGCAGATATATTAACAGTGACCAGAAGAAACCATCACAACCCCAAAATGTAATGATCCTGAGATTCTGACCATGAGGATCTCATAGTCAACTGAATATGAATAACTAATATGCGAATTGAAAACAATGGACCAAGAGCTCAAAAGCACAGAAGTTGGGGTCAGCAGGTGTGGAGGTAAACAGTCCAACTAACTCAGGCCCTTACATAGGATGCGACACTATGACTTATGTTCTCTTGATGATGGCTGTGAGTCATCCAGAGAAGGTTAAGAGAATGCCATGCATTTTAAAAGGGTTTCCATCCAAAATGGCTTTTAAAAAGGGGTGTTTTCTGTTTAAAGTATGTTTCAGTTACCTGGGAATTTACTTTAGCAAAAACTCTCATTTTTCTGAGAGTGTTGAATGCAGGAGATTTTCCTCTAGTTAGCTTTACAAGAAAGTTTTAAGGACCTGTATTTCTACTTTCTTTGCAGTGTGGAACAATGCTCTCAGACAGGGAGGAGAGAGTCAGTTTGGGTCCTGTGAGTCTGAGCCAAGAAAGAATTTTAATCACCTCAGAGGAATCCAACCTGAGTAATTCCTTGACGTCATTCACTGTCCATCTCTCAGAGTGGCCAGCTTGGGTCTGGGCCACCATGCTTTGCTCATTCTCTGGCAGGCACAGACAACTCTAAAAATATTCTCTAAGAAGGGACTTCTGCGGGTTAGATGTTGGCATCTCTATTTCTCTGCGGTTTGGAGGAAGAAGCCTCCCAGCAGGTGGTCTGTGGTGGGGAGTGGGACTCAGTTGAGGTCAAGTGCCCAGTGGATTGAATCTAATTTGAGGGTTCTGAGATAACCGTCTGTATCTCCTACCCTTCAGCCAGCCTTCTTAACTGGTTTAGCAGAAGACAAAGCTATGAAGAGACATATATTTCTAGTGCAATCTCTAGTAGGGCAGGGAAAGCCATCAAGAAGCATGGACCCTGGGCAAGCTCAGGGCTCTGAGGGGGTGTTATAGAATGGGCTGGAAATTGGAGTGATTGCAAGCCTTTAAAAGGAGTAGTTAGACCCAAGATTTCCCTCTTTATCCTATGTAGTTAGATGACTGGGTCTCAGAAAAGACTGGAAGATTACCATAATGAATGCTAAAACTCTCAGCCTCCTTCATTACTCATCAGCTTATACTCCATCCCCCATCCCCCATCCCACTGGCCTTTGCAGAAGTCCTCTTAGGACAAACAAAAAGCCAAGGGAAAAGACTTACAGTTATTCATTTCATAGTTTGTCCCCCCCCCCCCATAAAATGGCAAGGTTGCTTCTCATCTAGTCACTCTATATTCAGGTCCATTGATGGACAATCTGCCATCCTCATCTTCTGATTAGTATGTTCTTACCTCCCTCTTAAATATAAATCAGCAGCTAGGGAGAACTAGAAATGTGAGGGTAGTCTCTAAAGTGAGAAGAACAAAATAAATAACCTATGTTTAACAGTTTCAGAAGGCTAGAAGAAGGTGATGCACCCATTAAGTGAAAACAGGAGGATGTAAAAAGTAACATAGAATTTTTTAAAAAAGCTATTGGAAGTTGAAAATATGATCAAAAGAATTTAAAAACAATGTAAATTTGGGAAAAGAAAAAACCTCTCATAAAGTTGACGAGAGAGAGAGAGAGAATTATCAAAGAAATAAAGCAAGAAATTTTCCCTGAATTGAAGAACATGAATTTTCTTATTGCGAGTGTTCTCCCAATACTTAGAGAACAGTAAAGACAAATAGCCTATACCAGTGGCAAAGTAGAAGGATGTGGAGTGCATCCCTCTCCACAGATGCAACAAGAATACATCAAAAGACGCAATAATTCCCACAGAGAACGAGCTGAACACCAGCAGACGACCTCTGACACCAGAAAGGAATGCAAAGATCCCGACATAACTGGGTCAGACAGAGGGGAAAAAAAAAAAAAGGAGAAAGAGGAGGAGAAGAAAGAAAGGGATGGGTCCCACACCCTGGGGTGGGGGAATCTGAAACAGAGGGGAGATTGCCGAATTCGGGGAAACGTCCCTTATCTGATGGGGAAACCCCTTCTCCAACGGGGAATTTCCCTGGGTCAGAAGGGAGGCATTTGGGACTGTTCAAAGAGGGTGAAGCGGCTGATTTGTGGCAGACATGAAAGAGTAAGAAACACACGGAGGATCTGCACCACGGCTCAGTGTGTCCAGACTGAGACGTCGGTTCGCAGCTGAACAGGGGGTCTGGGAGCTGGAACGTGGGAACCAGAGAACTGGTTCAGGGTGAGAAACATTGTTGGCAGTGGAGAGACAAACTGAGAGGACAGGAGGGAAGAAATCTGCAGCGGAGAATGCCTACCATGGAAAGGTGGGCAGCCATGGCGGTGGCTTAATACTGCTGACTCACAAGCAGGGGCAAGGAGCCATGGGTGTGGACAAAGGAAGGACTCATCTGGGCCTGGCTAATGCAGTCAGGGATAACAAAGGCCCCCGGGTAGGGCTGGCCTAGAGTGCCTGCAGCTGAGAGCCAAAAGTCCACAGAGTGGCCCAGCTCTGGAGACATTCTGTTTACAACTGAGTCGCTGGTGTCCCTCTGCAACAGGCACTGCCTGAGCCTCCCAAGCCTCTGCGACCCAGGCAGGGTGCCACTACTCACTTACTCCCAGGGGAAGGAGTCACTATTGTACCCTCTCTCTCCCCACACACTGGCACTTACAGATGAACAATAAAGGAAGCTTTGCTGGTTGCAGAGTAACACAGAAAGCCCAAGGTGGGTAGAAGGACACTTACAGCTGAGATCCCAAGGAAACAGAAATATTATTATTAATTCTATTGATCTGGTCCATTCTGGGGTCAGTTCTAGATGTTTTTTTTTTTTTTTTTTTTTCAAATTAATTACTATCTTAGTCCTAAGGGATCTACACATTTTATAAATTTTTAATCTATTTCTTATTCTATTTTTATTTTTAGCCTTTTTATATATTTCTATTTCTAGCAAAGTTTTTTGTAGTGCTAACCATATCTCTCCTACCTTCTTTTCAGCTCTTTTATACATTTCTATTATTTTCTTTTTCTTTTCATATTTCCAGTCACACTACACTCTTCTGTTGCCCTGTCTTCTATCCTTTTTTCATTTCTTTTATCTTAATATACTTATAATCAATATTATCGCTGGGCTCTGTTTCCTTGCTTTATTCTCCAGGTGACACACTGCTTTGGTTTTTATTATTAGGTTTGGTCTTTATCTTAGTTCTAAGTATAATTCTCTGATTTCATTCTGAGAATCTTCAGTCTGTCTGGTGGTACTCTTGCTCTTTATTATATTTAATCCTAGCTTTCAAAATCTCCCTGAATATGTGTTTGTGTGTGTGTGGTGTTTGTTTGTTTGTTTTGTTTGTTTTTTTGGTTTTGAATATCTGTTGGTTTTCTCTTTGATTGTCTGATTGCATACTGGGATTCTTCTGTCAGGTCTTTCTAGTGCCTTATGTTCTATTGGATTCAGTATTTGTGTGTCTTATACATGTATATGTTTCCTCAACTTAGTATTTGTTTGACTCAACACTCTGCCATTAGTCTGGGGCTTGGACAGTCTTCTTTAAACCCCTTTATTGCTGGGACAAGCAACCTCTTAAGTCTGGACTACACCATCAGAAGTCAAGTAGGAGGCTCTGGGGAGGGAGCACTGAATCCACTACTAGGGAGACTAGAGACTACTAGGGATTCCTCAGACACAGGGAAGATTAACTGCAGAGAACTCTCACAGAGCCCTGTATCAGAGGCTAAGACTCGGCTTCGTCTGACTGTCTGCAACTTCCAGTGCTAGACACCTCACACCAAACTACAAACAAGACAGGAACTACAAACTACAAACCCACCCAACAGCACACAGACTACCTAAAGCTATATTAACCTCACAGATACCCTAAAACACACCACCTGACACGGTCCTGCTCATCAGAGAGAAAAGACACAGAGCCACATACAGGAAAGCAGACACCAGACCCCCCACCAGGAAGCCTACTCAAGACACTGGACAAACCCTACCACAAGGGGCAGAGGGCAGAAACAAAAGGAATTACTACTAGGCAGCATAGGGAAAGGAGACAGCAAACCCTATAAATTAAACAAAATGAGAAAACAAAGAAACACCATGCAGGCAAAGGAGCAGGAAAAAAACCCCCACAAGACCAAATAAATGAAAAGTAAATAGGAAAATTGCCTGAAGAAGAATTCAGAGTAATGATAGTAAAGATGATACAAAAGTCTCGACAACAAAATAGAGAAAATACAAAAAACAGTTAATGAGGACTCAGAAGAACTAAAGAGCAAACAAACAGTAATGGACAACAAAGTAAATGAAATTGAAAATACTCTAGATGGTATAAACAGCAGAATAACTGAGGCAGAAGAACAAATAAGTGAGTTGGAAGATGGAATGGGGGAAATAACTGCTGCAGAGCAGGAAAGAGAAAAAAGAATAAAAAGAATGGAAGACAGACTCAGAGACCTTGGTGACAACATTTAGTGCACCAACATTTGAATCATAGGCATCCCAGAAGAAGAAGAAAAAAAGAAAGGCTCTGAGAAAATATTTGAAGAGGTTATAGTGGAAAACTTCCCCAATATGGGAAAGGAAATAATTAACCAAGTCCAAGAAGTGCATAGAGTCCCATACAGAATAAATGCAAGGAGAAATACACTGAGACACATATTAATCAAGCTAATGAAAATTAAACACAAAGAAAAAATATTAAAAGCAGCAAGAGAAAAGCAACAAATAACATATAAGGGAAAACCCATAAGGATAACAGCTGATGTTTCTACAGAAACTCTGCAGGCCAGAAGGGAATGGCAGGATATACTGAAGGTCCTGAAAGAGAGAAACCTACAGCCAAGAATACCCTAGTCAGCAGGAATCTCATTCAGATTTGATGGAGAAATCAAAAGCTTTCCAGACAAGCAAAAGTTAAGAGAATTCAGCACCACGAAACCAGCCTTACAACAATTGCTTAAGGAACTTCTCTAAGTAGGACACACAAGAGAAGGAAAAGACCTACAAAAACAAACCCAAAACAATTAAGAAGATGGTAATAGGAGCACACATGCCAATAATCACCTTAAATGTAAATGGATTAAATGCTCCAACCAAAAGACACAGACTGGCTGAATGGATACAAAAACAAGACCCTTCTATATGCTGCCTCCAAGAAACCCACTTCAGACCAAGGGATACATATAGACTGAAAGTAAAGGGATGGAAAAAGATATTCCATGTAAATGGAAGTCAAAAGAAAGCTGGAGTAGCAATACTCATATCAGACAAATTAGACTTGAAAGTAAAGACTATTACAAGAGACAAGGAAGGACACTACATAATGATCAAGGGATCCATCCAAGAAGAACATATAACAATTATAAATATCTATGTATCCAACATAGGAGCACCTCAATACATAAGGCAAATGCTAACAGCCATAAAAGGAGACATCGACAGTAACACAATAATAGTAGGAGACTTGAACACCCCACGTACATCAATGGACAGATCATCTAAACAGAAAATAAATAAGGATACACAAGCTTTAAATGACACATTAGACCATCTCGACTTAATTAATATTTATAGGACAGTCCATCCAAAAACTACAGAATACACTTTCTTCTCAAGTGCACACAGAACGTTTTCCAGGATAGATCACATCTTGGGTCACAAATCAAGCCTCAGTAAATTCAAGAAAATTGAAATTATACCAAGCATCTTCTCTGACCACAACACCATGAGACTAGATACCAATTACAGGAAAAAACTGCAAAAAATACAACCACATGGAGGCTAAAAAATACGCTATTAAACAACCAAGAAATCACTAAAGAAATCAAAGAGGAAATCAAAAAATATCTAGAAACAAATGACAATGAAAACACAACAACCCAAATCCTATGGGATGCAGCAAAAGCAGTTCTAAGGGGGAATTTTATAGTAATACAGTCCTACCTCAAGAAACAAGAAAAATATTGAATAAACAAGCTAACCTTACACCTAAAACAATTAGAAAAAGAAGAACAAAAAAACCCCAAAGTGAGCAGAAGGAAATAAATCATAAAGATCAGAGCAGAAATAAATGAAAAAGAAATGAAGGAAACAATAGCAAAGATCAATGAAACTAAAAGCTGGTTCTTTGAGAAGATAAACAAAATTGATAAACCATTAGCCAGACTCATCAAGAAAATAAGGGAGAAGACACAAATCAACAGACTTAGAAATGAAAAAGGAGAAGGAACAACTGACACCACAGAAATACAAAAGATCATGAGAGACTACTATAAGCAATGATATGCCAATAAATTGAATAACCTGGAAGAAATGGATAAATTCTTAGCAAAGTACAATCTTCGAAGACTGAACCAAGAAGAAATAGAAAATATGAACAGACCAATCACAAGTACGGAAATTGAGACTGTGATTAAAAATCTCCCAATACACAAAAGCCCAGGGCCAGATGGCTCCAAAGATGAATTCTATCAAACATTTAGAGAAGAGCTAACACCTCTCCTTCTCAAACTCTTCCAAAATATAGCAGAAGGAGGAACACTCCCAAATTCATTCTACAAGGCCACCATCACCCTGATACCAAAACCAGGCAAAGATGTCACACACAAAAAAAGAACATTACAGGCCAATATCACTGATGAATGTAGATGCAAAAATCTTCAACAAAATACTAGCTAACAGAATCCAACAGCACATTAAAAAGATCATACACCATGATCAAGTGGGGTTTATCCCTGGAATGCAAGGATTCTTCAATATACACAAATCAATCAACGTGATACATCATATCAACAAACTGAAGGATAAAAACCATATGATCATCTCAATAGATGCATAAAAGGCTTTGACAAAATTCAACATCCATTTATGATAAAAACTCTCCAGAAAATGGGCATAGAAGGAAATTACCTCAACATAATAAAAGCCATATATGAGAAACCAAAAGCCAACATCATTCTAAATGGTGAAAAACTGAAAGAATTCCCTCTAAGAACAGGAACAAGACAAAGGTGCCCACTCTCACCATTATTATTCTACATAGTTTGGGAAGTGTTAGCCACAGCAATCAGAGAAGAAAATGAAATAAAAGGAATCCAAATTGGAAAAGAAGTAAAATTGTCACTCTTTGCAGCTGACATGATATTATACATAGAAAACCCTAAGATTCTACCAGAAAACCGCTAGCACTAATCGATGAATTTAGTAAAGTAGCAGGATACAAAATTAATGTGCAGAAATCTCTTGCATTCCTATACACTAACAAAGAAAGAGCAGAAAGAGAAATTAAGGAAACTCTCCCATTTACCATTGCAACAAAAAGAATAAAATACCTAGGAATAAGTCTGCCTAAGGAGGCAAAAGACCTGCATGCAGAAAACTGTAAGACACTGATGAAAGAAATCAAAGACGATACAAACAGATGGAGAAACATACCATGTTCTTGGATTGGAAGAATCAATATTGTGAAAATAACTGTCCTACCCAAAGCAATTTACAGATTCAATGCAATCCCTATGAAATTACCAATGGCATTTTTCACAGAACTAGAGCAAGAAATCTTATGATTTGTGTGGAAACGCAAAAGACCCCAAATAGCCAAAGCAATCTTGAGAAGAAAAGATGGAGTTGGTGGAATTAGGCTTCCTGACTTCAAACTATACTACAAGGCCACAGTGATCAAGATAGTATGGTACTGGCACAAAAATAGAAAGGAAGATCAATGGAACAGAATAGAGAACCCAGAGGTAAACCCAAGCACATATGGGCACCTTATCTTTGACAAAGGAGGCAAGAATATACAATGGAAAAAAGATAGCCTCTTCAATAAGTGGTGCTGGGAAAACTGGACAGCTGCGTGTAAAAGAATGAAATTAGAACACTTCCTAACACCATACACAAAAATAAACTCAAAATGGATTAAAGACCTACATGTAAGGCCAGACACTATCAAACTCCTAGAGGAAAACATAAGCAGAACACTCTATGACATACATCAAAGCAAGATCCTTTTTGACCCACCTCCTAGAATCATGGAAATAAAATCAAGAATAAACAAATGGGACCTAAGGAAACTTAAAAGCTTTTGCAGAGAGAAAGAAACCATAAACAAGACAAGAAGGCAACCTTCAGAATGGGAGAAAATACTTGCCAATGAAGCAACAGACAAAGGATTAATCTCCAAAATATATAAGCAGCTCATGCAGCTTCATACCAAAAAAGCAAATAACCCAATCCACAAATGGGCAGAAGACCTAAATAGACATTTCTCCAAAGAAGATATACAGATGGCCCACAAACACATGAAAAGATGCTCAACATCACTAATCATTAGAGAAATGTAAGTCAAAGCCACAATGAGGTATCACCTCACACCAGTCAGAATGGCCATCATCAAAACATCTAGAAACAATAAATGTTGGAGAGGGTGTGGAGAAAAGGGAACCCTCCTGCACTGTTGGTGGGAATGTAAGTTGGTACAGCCACTATGGAAAACAGTTTGGAGGTTCCTTAAAAACTAAGAATAGAATTACCATATGATCCAGTAATCCCACTCCTAGGCATATACCCAGAGAAAACCATAATCCAAAAAGAAACATGTACTGTAATGTTCATTGCAGCACTATTTGCAATAGCCAGGACATGAAAGCAACCTAAATACCCATCAACAGATGAATGGATAAAGAAGATGTGGCATATATATACAATGGAATATTACTCAGCCATAAAAAGAAATGAAATGGAGCTATATGTAATGAGGTGGATAGACCTAGAGTCTGTCATACAGAGCGAAGTAAGCCAGAAAGAGAAAAACAAATATTGTATGCTAACTCATATATACAGAATCTAAAACAAACAAAAGGTACTGATGAACCCAATGACAGGGCAAGAATAAGGATGCAGATGCAGAGAATGGACTGGAGGACATGGTGTTGGGGTGGCGGGGGGCAAAGGGGAAGCTGGGATGAAGTGAGAGAGTAGCATAGACATATACACACTACCAATTGTAAAATAGATAGCTAGTGGGAAGTTGCTGCAAAGGGAGATTAACTCGATGATGGGTGAGCCTTAGAGGGCCAGGACTGGGAGGGTGGGAGGGAGTCTCGGGATGGAAGGGATATGGGGATCTATGTATAAATACAACTGATTCACTTTGGTGTACCTCAAAAGCTGGTACAAAAGTATAAAGCAATTATATTCCAATAAAGAGCTTAAAAAAAATAGCCTACACCAAGGCACAACATCATGCATGGTATTTCAGAAGACAGGAACAGAGAGAGGGAAAGGGAGGGGGAGGGAGAGGGAGATGGGGGAGGGAAGGGGGAGGGGAGAGAGAGAGAGAGAAGCCCTATCCAAAAAAAAAAAAGGTAGGGGGAAAATGGATTTCTAAACAGTCATACTGGAACTAGAAGATAGATAATACTTTCACAGTTCTGAATGCAAATGATTTCCAACTTAGAATTCTATTTCCAGAAAATCTATCATATAACGATTAGTTTGCTCCACCAAAGTAAGGTAGTAAACCAAGAATGAGGGACAAATAGGATGGATATACAGGTGACGGGCAGAAGGAAAATTAAACAGATGAAAAGAGGGGGAATTACTAACTAAAAATAAAAACATGCAAGGAAATTTAATCAAAGTACACTATGTGGCTCAGCTAGTCTGTACATGGTCTTCATAATATAAACCCTGAATATCTATTTGACAAACAGATGATATTACTATATTGAGAGAATGTGAGTGGAATAAGTATGTGTTTTATTTGGGTGGAGGGTAATATACAAGGACTCTTGTTAAACACATCATTGTAATATAAGCATCAGGAGGGCAGGGGTTTTTGTTTTGTTCACTGCGAGTTGCTAGTGCCTAGAAGAATGCCTGGCACATAGTAGGTCTTCAGTAGATATTTCCTGAGTGAATAAAACTTTCCCCTAAGGAATATTTCTCCAAGGAAATTTGTAAAGAAAAAAGAAAGTTAAAGTAAATAAAAATAAACTTCAGAAGCTATAGTACATGGAATCTGTTTCTCTCTTAAATTTAATGACTGTCATTTTCAAAATGTAAAGTTAATTACATAAAATAGTTAAACCAAGCACTGAAACATTCGAGACAATTTAAAAGCAAAAGATATTCCTGGGAAACCATTCGCTGTAAATCCTCATGCTAGTTAGTTTGATTGGGGTTGCCTTGAAGCTCAGAACAGTTCCAGGAAAATCAAAATGTAATTGTCTCGATTTAGAAAGCAAGGCATTTTATTGACTTTTTCTTCCATTCACTCACAAATATAATAAAAGATGGGTTGAGGAAAAATGCCCTATTTTGCTTTTCAAGCTGGAGTTCAGAAGAGAAGCCCTTCCTCTCACGGTAGATTCCAGAAAGTTTTCACCATGATTTCTTTTATGAAATAAAAGCGGCGTGTCTTTGGATCAACAATCTGCTTTTCCATCTAATGGATCTAAATTGGGTGCAATTCAACTTGGCTGCGAATTTGCTGCTGACTCTTACTGTAATGAACCCTTGGAACCGTTCATTCATTATCCTCTGGCTCACTCCCCAGTCGCCGAGCATTCGCTGTGCACCTACTGTGCTCCAAATATTGTGCAAAGACACTAATGGAGGGAGATTAGGCCAACTAATTCTCGGTGCTCAGAGCTAAAGTAGCCAGTCCCATCGGGGTACCCAAGACGATATAGAAAGCGTACCAGGACTACTTGTGTGAAGATGGGCCTCTTCCTTTTTGTCAGAGCGCAGGGATCCGAGTCTCCGCAGTGTTTATAAAAACTTTCACCGACTACCCCAGGTAGGAGCTCTTCTCGAATTGTGGGCCACCCATCGCGTGCCTTCGAAGTGGAAGGTGCCGCCGGGGATTGTGCCCCGCTACGGGTGGCAGCAACGCTGTCGGTCCTAACACTTCAGAAAAATCCTAGTGAGACAGAGTCTGTAGAGAGGCTGTCAGCTTTTCAGTCCTTAGCCCCAAGAGTCCAAAGTTCCCCCTAAATTCATATTTTGGGGCCTCTAGGGCGTCCAACCCCCAAACGCCATTCCTCTTGCGCTCTCTGCGGGCTTCCCCGGCTCAGCTCGCCACAGATATTTTGTTGGAGGTTAGGGAGCCTGGAACCCGAGGTCTGGGGCCTTTGAGACCTTATCTCTTACCCCGCCCCCTGCGCAGGCCCTCTTCGGGGAGTGATGCTGCCCGGAGCTGCTGGGGCGGGCTACAGTCTCTGCCAGACCTCAGAGATGGTGGCAGTGGTCCGGGAAGAGGCGGTGAAGGGGGCAGAGGCGTTAAACTCCCAACTGTGCCTTTCCACCTGGCAGTCCCCTTCCCGCTCCAGAAGCCGGGAAAGGGACGCGGAAGTGTCCCCTCATATTTGCAGGGCTCTGGGAGAAGGGTCCCCAAGTAAAGGCCCCTTCGGTGTCACCGGTTGCACCCAAAAGCGAGCTCAACAACTGGGGCGCAGAGAGACAGTCCCACTATTACAGCAGAACCCCTGAGAGCGCAGCGCTTCCTGGAGTGGGATTTCACGGGGTCCTGGGAGTCCTCCTGCCTTGCTTCCTGTCCGCCGAAACCGCAGCCACCTTCTTGGCGCCGCGCAGCGTTCCGGACGCGAGGGGAGTCTCGGGGTGGTGCAGCCTCTGTGCTTTCTGCCCGCCGGGGTAGCAGGCCCGGCAAGAGTCCCCCGGTTTGGCGACCCGGATTCTTTGGGGGTGTTACCTGGAGTTTCCATTGCCCACATGCTGGAGGGCAACCCGTCTTTGGCCCGCAATCGGGGTTCTGCCACATTAAATAAGACCCGGAGTGCCTAGACAGACGTCCCCTGAGCTCCCTTTTGACCTGCAGAAGCGGTCGTCCCCAACTACAGGCGCTCCGCGAGCCTCTGGCTTCGCTCCCTGCCCCGCACCCCTGGACGAGGTTTCCTGAGAGGCTTCGCGAGCTCAGGAGGGCTCGGCCGGCGCATTTGGGGTCGCAGCTGCCAGGTTGTGCAGGGTTTTAGCCTGAGGCCCTGAGGATGGTTGCGCTCCTTCACTTCTTCCTCACTGCCTCTACCCCCCAGTCACTCCACGCCCCTTCTGCCAGAGCTGGAATCTTCTCCCTGCGCCCGCGGGGACTCTAGACCCGGCTTTCCTTAAGGAAAAAGGGAAAGTCAGAGTCCGTGCGCGAGCCTATGCGTGTGTCTCTGTGCGTGCTTGGGGGACAATGTGTACCCCTGTGTATATAAAAAGTGCTTGTTTCCGAAAGCAGAAACTCGAGGGGTTGCTTTGGGATCCGGGCGAGGTCGGTTTGGGTTGATGCGCGCTCCCTCCCTCGCGAACAGCTGCTAAGGGCGCGTCTGTTGCAGCGAGTGCTGGCGGTCTAAGCAGTGTCTGTGTGTGAGTGCGAAAGGAGAGCGTCTGGCTGGGGTCCAGGTAGGTGAGCGCCAGACTGACGTGCAGCCTGCGGGAGGCGTGATTGCGGGCACCACCCGGCCTGTGGCTGCGAGTGTAAGTTCAAAGGTTCCCCTTTGGGCTTGCAGCCCACCCGTGGGGTTGGCGCTGACGCCGCCCAGCTCCGCAATCAAGCCTTTCAGGGAAGTGGGGCGGGGGTGTGGGGCGAGATAGGTAGAAACCCGCCACAGGAGTCCTGGCCCAGCAGCTTGGCAAACAGAAGGCAGAGGCACCGGACAGCTGTGTAAACCCACTTCAGCGCTGCAGTGCAGGATCCTCTGTTAGAGTGGGGGATGCTGAACCCGCAGTCGAGAATTCGGGAGTACGAGAGGAATGCCTAGCTCTTTGTGCAGGCAGTGCCAGCTTAGCCCCCTACCCAGTCCTCTCTTCCACTCCTACCCGTCCCAGAGGAGTAAGAAGAAAGAGGCTAGGCTGGCAGACTGGAAGCAGAACAACTTTGCGGGACCCTGGGAGGCAGGGCACGGTTGAAGGAGAGGAGGGAGCGGAGGATACCCCAGATCGCCCCATGTAGTCCAAAGAGATCAGTCTTTCAAGGACCCTTTCCCCCCACCACTCCCTTCCTCCACCGTCGTCTATTTCATCTGAGATCCCTTCAGAATCTAAGTGACCGGGCCGGGGTCCCTACTGGCATGGCTGGAGGAGATGCGAGGCCGGAGTTCTGGCACAAAGAAAGTACCTGAGAAACTCAGGCCCCTCACTGTCGGTGACACCAAACTCTCCCCAGTTTGCTCCCACTTTCTGGACGTCGAAGGCTCTCTGCTCTCTCCGAGCCCTCCCGCTCCTCAAGCAATGACCTCATTGCGAATGACAGCCAGAGCGGATGGTTCCCCTCCCTAGTGGACCGGTGTGGGGAGAGCGAGCAATGACGCAATCGGAGCTGGGTCGCTCCTGGCCACTTTGGATTGGCCGCGTGGGCTCGTGGGGACCTCCCCGCCCCCTATCACTTGCATAAGAGCCGAGAGCTCCGCGGAGAAGACGCCCACAGCAGGCGTTGTGTCTATTTGGGTGGACCCGCCGCTCGCGCTCTCCTGAAACTCGGGTCGCCAGGTGAGAACTTCCCACTCTGCTCACTCTAATTACCAGCTTCTGGATAGTTCATCTTAATTTGCTCCATCTGCCTGCCTGCCTGCCTCTCTTTTGCTTCTCACGGCCATCCCGGCCTGCCTATAGCCAGGTGCTGCTAGCTGTCTATCCCGCTCGGAAGAAGTCGGGAGGTTGGGGCTGTCAGCTCATTTTCTTCTAACTCGCGTCAGTGGAACCGCAAGCATCCCCAGGGCGCTGAAATCTCCGTGAGCCCAGCCCTAGCTTCCTAGCCTATCTGTGTCTGCGGCCCCTGCATTGGTGCCCGTCTTTTGCATGAGCAGTCTGTATCCTGAGGAGGGATCACGTTTGGTTCTCAGGACGGTTGAGCCTGAAGCTTCCTCTGAGGTACTTCCAGCCCGCGAGCGTCCTTGGGGCATTGGCGCAGACTTGGGGCAGTTGTAGGCAGCCGGCCAGAACATTTAGCTGGCGTCCAGCACCTGCTGCTATACTGCACTTCAGTAAAGGCAGGCTGTGCGGTCAGAGCCCAGATACGCACGTTAAGTTCTCCCCAACTCCAAAGCCAAAACCACAGACTGACAGATTAGCGCTCCTTTCCAATTTGCCCTTCCTTCCTTCCTCTCCCACCCCGTTGGCGGCGAAGTCCAGCGGAGGTGAAGGTGGTCCTTCTCAGCCTCTGAAAAGATACGCACAGTCTACAGCAAGGGTGGGTCCTCGCTTGCATAGGGCAAAAGATGTGGATTTATGTGCATGCACGTGGCTTCTTTCTGTCTTTCCACAGGACAGAACCAGAATCCCCCACTTTCACCCCAGGACACCTGTTTCTGCTGTACCAAGCTATTCAGTATATTTTGAGATTCAAAGCAGCCCATCTGGCAAATGAACTGAACTGAGGGGTGGGGAGGTGGGCTAACCTGCCTGCATTCTCAAGGCAGTGGTGGCAGAGGCCAGACTGGAGCCTGGGTCTGTGGGCTCCAGTCAGGGCTGGTCTTGGTGCAGTGGTAACATCATTCTCCCTTTACAGAGAGGCATCATGGGCTTCGGGAGATCCTCCCCCTTCCTGGCTTTCAGCATCTTGGTCCTGTGCCAGGCAGGCAGTCTCCAGGCGGCACCATTCAGGTGAGACAGCCTGAAGCCATGAGAGCATTCCCTTTCCACTGCCCCTGGGGTCAGGCAGTTCTCTGCCTTTGAAGTCACAGCAGTGGGAAGCTCCCAGTGAATCCACACCCGCAGGTGGACACTGGCCTGGAGCTCTGTGGGCTGGGAGTCAGGAGAGCCACATTCTCAGGGAAAGCCACAGGGACCAGGAAGCCTGACTGCTTATCCTGGGAAGGAGGCAGGCAGGGGCTTAGAGCCTATGTTGGGTTTGCTTCCTCTCTCCAGGTCTGCACTGGAACCCCTCCCAGATCCTGGGGCACTCAGTGAGAAGGAAGGGCGCCTCCTGCTGGCCGCACTGGTGAATGCCTATGTGCAGAGCACGGCCAATGAGCTGGAGCAGGAGCAGGGACAGGAGACGGAGGGCTCCAGGTAAGGCTCCCTCTGCAGCCCTGGCGTATTCAGGAGGACCTATCCCAGAGAGGTAGGAAAAACCACATCTAGCCAGGGGTCCAGCAGATTGTCCCTGTTGGCCAGGACCTGGGACCCAGCCATTCTCAGCCAACATGGAAGACAGAGGTCCAGATGCAGCTAGAGGGACTGTGGTTAGACACATGAAAAAGATCCATTCCTGAAAGCTGTTAGGAAATGAAATGGGGAGGTGTGGAATCACTTACTCTGGGAATTGGTCTTGCCCCACTGAGGAGAACGCCCACCACTGGATGAGTTAGGACTGGTAAGTGTGAAGCCAGGGGATGGGCCTGTTATGGCTCAGGATGTCTTAGATATTTAACCTGTGTATGTTGTTCTTTCACACCTGCAAGGCACCTTCATTGCATATTTGCAAGGTGAAGCCAAAGGCCTTGCAGAGGGTGGGGTCAGGTAGAGCAGTGTCCAAGGTAGGTCTGGGGCCTTTAGAGGTGTAGAATCTATGGAGATGTGCATGTTCTCATGGGGCCAGACTCCCTGCCCCAGCCCCACCTCCCTGTGCAACCTGAGCTTGGAGCTCACACCAGCAGAGTCATGTGTTGTACCTGCATCCACCCTCAGAACCTCTCTGCAGAGCATGAAGGACTGAGCAGCATGTGGAATGCCAGAAAAGGTCACCCCTTCCCCACTGCAGCCCTTCCCCACACTGCCCTGGATCAGCGAACCTCTGAGTTCTCCTAATGGAGGATGTATGAGCCATCCCCCTGCCTGCCCCTCTACCTCTGCTCCAGGCACCTGCTCCCTGGTCTAACCTTCTGCATGACTGCCCTCAGGGGCAGCACTGGTGCATGGTATTGTCTGGCATGTCTTTTCCCTGCAGCCTGACCGGCTCCAGAGCTAAGCGGTGCAGTAATCTGAGTACCTGTGTGCTGAGCGCCTACTGGAAGGACCTGAACAACTTTCATAGATTCTCTGGCATGGGCTTTGGGCCTGAAACACCTGGCAAGAAAAGTGACATAGCCAGCAGCTTGGAGAGGGACCGCTTCTCCCATTTTGGGGTGCCCCAGGATGCCAACTGAACGCCTTCCACTCCTTCCTGATTTCCTTTCTTGTTCCCATGGATGAAGTTAATGCATGCAGATTTTACTCTGATTGCTCTTCAAGCTGGTATTGGTAGCTTTGCTTATGACAGAGAATGTCGGGGACCTCAGGATGGAAAGAAAGAGAATAGGACTCACAGACAAGGTTAGAGATAAGAGAGAGTGAGGTAAGCTTCTGAGATCCCAGAGGATGTCATGGCAGAGCCTCCAATCCCAGCTTTATCCCTAATGCCTCATCATTGATGAATAAACCTATTTTCTAAAAGGATTTGCACTTTTGTGGTCTTTACTCTGGTCCCTGTCCAAGGCCTGAGAGTGCTCAGGGCCTATGCTTAAAAGTAGCCTTAGCCTTAGGGTAATGGGATATAGAGCTTGGTGTGGGTCCCTGTGAACCAGCTCCAGCAATAAAAACAAGTGTGCTGAGGAGCAGGTAAGCACTTCGGGGGGGAGGATGCTGCAAACCCTGTGCTCTGAGCCTCTTCCAGGTAAGACTTCAGGTAATTTTCATTTTTCCATGGAAAGTGGTTTTGTTGGTGCTCGTGACTGGGGTATGGCTTCTGTATGCTCCTTGTGTGTTGGGGTGGGTGTATGTAAGGGATGATAAGTGTAGGGTTTTAGTACTTGCCACATGGCTTAGAACTGGATTTTTTTGTAAAAATCTTTGGGCAGGGCTTCTAGCAAAGGCTGCCAGGCCATTTCCCCTAACAGCTTTGATAATTGCATTTAGGAGAAGCACTTATTCTTAAGTGGTGTGTCAAAGAGCTACAGTTCTCTCTATGAAGGCCATGTGGGATAGGCTCCTCTCACTGACAGGCCTTCTCTCCTTTCTCCATCCTGCAAATCAGCATCACTACCCAGAAGAGGTCCTGCAACACTGCCACCTGCGTGACCCATCGGCTGGCAGGCTTGCTGAGCAGATCTGGGGGTGTGGTGAAGAGCAACTTTGTGCCCACTAATGTGGGCTCCGAAGCCTTTGGCCGGCGCCGCAGGGACCTTCAGCCCTGAGCAGTGAAATGACTCTGGGAAGAAGGTGATTACCTTGTACTCTCGGATGGGAGGAAAAGGGATTTGGAAGTTAGGACACACATGTTGAAACCCATTGGACCTGCGTTCAGATCCATCCTCTCCTACATTACATTCGAGATTACATTCTTCCTCTTGAGTTAGTGAGTTCCTTCTACTACTCAGCTTGAAACGAGAGCACTAGGATGGGCTGCAGAAATGCAGTGTCATCTTTCTGAGAAAAGAGAGAGAGAGAAAAAAAAACAAAACCAACTTGCTGTATTCAGAAAGATAGGGCCTTGCAAATCTTAGCCTGGGCCACTCATCATTAATGAACCCAGTTTCAGAAAGCCCTCAACTCTTGATCAGTGTTCAGACCAGAGCGCTATAATCATAATACTACTGCTAATATTAATAGTGACCATTGAATTTTCTCACCATTTGCCTTAAAAGCTTGCTTACATCTCATAACCCATAATTTGTAAATGGTGTTCAGTTAAAGAAGCACTTCTATAACCTTGTGTTCTTTCAGTAATAATTGTGATTATTTCCTTCTTGTCTTTCTTATTCTCCTACTTCTCTTTCTTCTTTTCCTCCTTCTCCTCCTTTTCTTCTTTTTGTTTTATTTCTTTTTCATCTCAGGTTACCATGAAGCTGAACTCACCACTTCTATTAATTTCTGTTGACAACAACTTGGTGAGGAGGCCCCATGGAAGATATACATGTTTGCATCCTAATAGATATTGAAAAAAAGCGCCTTTGTCACTTGAAAGGAATGAAACTGAATGCAAAATAAGCTAATTCCTTATTTGTTGTGCATCTTTTTTTATATTTGATTCTATGTGCAGTAAATGTGATGGCATCTCTTATTAGCTTATCTAGTAGCAAACTGGTTCTTTGAAAGGTATCCATGGCAGCTCTGCCAAATCTTACAGGGACATGAAATCAGTGCCTCTGTGGCCTCTGGGGACACATGGTAATGGTGATGCTATGCTTTATTGTCTAAGAACATGACTGTATAATTTATTTAAGGAAATGTCAATATTGTGCCATTTGTGAACTTCATTAAGATTAAAAACATATTTTGGATACACTTGCTTCAAGACCCCATTGGTTCATTTCAAATTGTCTTCCTATTTGATAATAATGATGATGATAATATTATTATTTAATAATAATGTATTTTGAGTGCTGACTATGGGCCAGATGATGTTCTAAGATAGTGCTTTATGCCTATTAATTCGGTTACTCTTCAGGTCAACTCTATGGGGCTAGACCCCATTATCATCTCCATTTTACATGCAGGGAAACAGAGGCACGGAGAAGTGAATCCAAGGTCACACAGATAGTGGCAAACACAGGTGTTGGTTTCCAGAGCTTCCAGCTAAAATCACTGCAGTGTATGCTTTCCAACAATGGCTCCTGATGTTTTCCAGAGATCTGTGAGCCATCCTTTGACCTAGCTGCCTCACACGGTATACCCTCAGATTTTTGAGGACAAATGGGAAATTTAAAACATACAACCTAGTCTTTTTATTATAAAACGAATCCCTTCTATTAGCTGATGCTATAGACTGTATATTTATGTTTCTCCCAAAATTTGTATGTTGAAATCTAACCCCCAAAATGATACTATTAGGAGGTGGGGCCTTGGGGAGGTGATTAGGTCATGTTAGTCCCCTCATGGATGGGATTAGTGTCCTTACAAATGAGGCTGAGAAAACTCCCTTGCTCCTTATAGTGAGAAATTTGCTGTGAATGAGGAAGTGGGCCCCCACCAGATACTGAATCTGTAGATGCCCTGGTGTTGGACTTCCCAGCCTCCAGAACTGTAAGAAATAAGTATTTGTTATTCATAAGCCACTCAGTTTGCAGTATGTTGTTACACTAGCATGAATGGACTAAGACATTTGGCTTCAACAATGATTAATTTATGGCCAATATTATTACATCTATGAACTATCTACTTCCCCCAGACCCTCCCCTACCACCCAATATATCTATAAATATTTCCCCTGTATCTCCAAATGGGAAGGACACTTTTTTTTTTTTATTGGAGTATAGTTGCTTTACAATGTTGTGTTAGCCTCCACTGCACAACAAAATGAATCGGCCATACACAGATATTCCCTCTCTTTTGGACTTCCCTCCCATTTAGGTTACTACAGTGCATTAGGTAGAGTTCCCTGTACTATACAGTATGTTCCCATTAGTTGTCTATTTTAGACATAGTATCAATAATGTGTAAGTGTCAGTCCCAGTCTTCCAATTCCTCCCACCCCACCCCTTTCCCCCTTGGTATCCATACATTTGTTCTCTGTGTCTCTGTCTCTATTTCTGCTTTGCAAATAGGATCATCTATACCATTTTTCTAGATTCCACATAAACGTGTTACTATACGATATTTGCTTTTCTCTTTCTGACTTGCTTCACTCTGTATGACACTCTCTAGGTCCATCCACATCTCTACAAATGACCCAATTTCATTCCTTTTTATGGCTGAGTAATATTCCATTATATATATGTACCACATCTTCTTTATCCATTCATCTGTTGATGGACATTTAGCTTGCTTCCATGCCCTGGCTATTGTAAATAGTGCTCCTATGAACATTGGGGTGCATTTTTTTTTTGAATTATGGTTTTCTCTGGGTATATGCCTTGTAGCGGGATTGTTGGGTTATATGGTAGTTCTATTTTTAGTTTTTCAAGGAATGACCATACTGTTTTCCATAGTAGCTGTATCAATTTACATTCCCATCAACAGTGTGAGAAGGTTCCCTTTTCTCCACACCCTCTCCAGCATTTATTGTTTGTAGATTTTTTTGATGATGGCCATTCTGACTGGTGTGAAGTGATACCTCATTGTAGTTTTGATTTGTATTTCTCTAATAATTAGGGATGTTGAGCATCTTTTCGTGTGTTTGTTGGTCATCTGTATGTCTTCTTTGGAGAAATGTCTATTTAGGTCTCCTGCCCATTTTTTGATTGAGTTTGTTTGTTTGTTTGTTTGTTTGATATTGAGCTGTATGACCTGCTTGTATATTTTGGAGAGTAATCCTTCATCAGTTGCTTCGTTTGCAAATATTTTCTCCCATTTTGAGGGTTGTCTTTTCATCTTGTTTATGGTTTCCTTTGCTGTGCAGAAGCTTTTAAGTTTAATTAGGTACCATTTGTTTATTTATTTATTTTTGTTTTTTTATAAATTTATCTATTCATTTATTTATTTTACTGGCTGTGTTGGGTCTTTTTTTTGCTGTGTGTGGGTTTTCTTTTAGTTGCAGTGAGTGGGGGCTACTCTTCGTTGTGATGCGTGGGCTCCTCATTGCTGTGGCTTCTCTTGTTGCAGAGCATGGGCTCTAGGCGCATGGGCTTCAGTAGCTGCAGCACATGGGCTCAATAGTTGTGGCTCACAGGCTCTAAAGCACAGGCTCAATAATTGTGGCGCACAGGCTTAGTTGCTCTGAGTCGTGTGGGATCTTCCTGGAGCAGGGATGGAACCCGTGTCCCCTGCATTGGCAGGTGGATTCTCAACCACTGCGCCACCTAGGAAGCCCCCATTTGTTTATTTTTGTTTTAATTTTCATTATTCTAGGAGGTGGGTCAAAAAAGATGTGGCTGTAATTTATGTCAAAGAGTGTTCTGCCTATGTTTTCCTCAGGAAGGACTCTTAAACATAACCAAAATTTCATTTAACAACTAAATAGTTCAAATCCCTCAATTACGTTATGTATGTATGTATATATGATATCATGTATAAAATTATTTATATTATGTATATAAATATAAATCAGGGCTCAAATTAGGTCTTTACTCTGCTGCTGGTTGATATGTTTTAAGGTACTTCTCATCTAGAGGCTCCACTTTTATCATTTTTTTCCCTCCTGCAATTTATTTGCTGGACAAAGTTATTTGTCCAATAGAGTTTCTCATATTCTGAATTTTAAGGTGTAACATGCTCCTTTATCAACTATATTTCTTGTGAGTCAGAATGAGTGAGGGGAAAGGGAAGTAGAAGATGAATGTAATGGGGAAGATGGATCATGTAGGACTTTGTAGGCATAGGAAAGACCTGGGCTTTCTATCAGCCAATTTCTAGTCCACAGAACAGTGATTTTAACAGAAAGAATGCTCTAAGACATTGACTAAGCAGGCAGGAGAGTACTGAAAAAGCAAAAGCGAGCAAGAAAGTGCAGACATAAAAACCAAAGGAAGCAGCTACCATCCACAGGGCTGGGGGAGTGAGGAGAAATGGTGGGGGAATTAGAATTTAGACACTTAGAAGAGGAATTCTCAGACCATTGAAAAGAGAGGTTGTCTGATGCTGGTATCTTTGAAGGGGTACCACAAGACTGTTCTAGGAGTGTGGAAAAACAAGACAAAATTGGAAACAGGAACCAAATTCCCTGGCAGAGTAAAGAAAGTGTGGGTAATGCTAACAGAGACAGATCAAAATAGGAAGGAGCAAGTTTATTCTTCATGCCTTCTTGTCTCCTTTGAGGACCTCCAGTTGGCAGAGCCTCCAATTGGCGGGAATTCACCTGACAAGGGAAACTGTGGTCTGCAGAGTCCCAGCCCCAGTATCCCTTTTTTAAGCATATAATTTTACATTTTTACAGAGAGAAGCCATTTCTTGGCATATAGTTCAATGGGTTTTGACAGTACATTTGAGTCATGTAATCACCATTACAATAAAGGTACAAAACAGTTTCATCACTCGTCAAACGTTCCCCATTTCTCCTCTGCAGTCAATTGTCCCCTCAATCTTCAAACCCTGATAACAACTGTTATGTTCTCGCTCTATGGTTTTATAAAATATTTTTCTTTTTAAATTGAGATATAATTGACATATGACATTGTAGTAGTTTTAGGTGTCCAACATAATGATTTGATATATGTGTGTATTGTGAAATGATCACCACAGTACGTTCAGTTAACAGCCATCCCTACACACAGTTACAATTTTTTTCTTGTGATGAGAACGTCAAGATTTACTCTCTTAGCAACTTTAAAATACGTAATAGAGTATTGTTAACTATAGTCACCATGCTATATACATTACATCCCCAGGACTTTATCTTATAACTGAAAGTTTGTACTTTTTGACTACCTTCACCCATTTGCAGCTTCCTACCCCCACCTCTGGCAACCACAAATCTGTCCTCTGTTTCTATGAGTTCAGATGTTTCTTTTTTTTTTAATTTCACATACAAGTGATATCATACAATATTTGTCTTTCTCTGTCTGACTTATTTCACTTAGTATAATGCCCTCAAGGACCATCTGTGTTATAACAAATGGCAGGATTTCCATTTTTTAACAGTGAATAATATTCCATTACAGTGGTCCCCAACATGTTTGGTACAAGGGACTGGTTTCTTGGAAGACAACTTTTCCATGGGAAGGTGGATGGTTCAGGCAGTAATGGGAGCGATGGAGGGGATGGTTCAGGCACTAATGCGAGCGATGGGTAGCGGCAGATGAAGCTTTGCTCCTTGGCCCACCTCTCACCTCCTGCCGTGTGGCCTGGTTCCTAACAGGCCGCATACTGGTACCGGTCTGCGGCCTGGGGGTTGGGGACCCCTGCCTTTATATATATAAAACTCTCTATATACATCAATATCTATGTATCCATATCTATGTCTATATCTACCCATATATCACATTTTCTTTATCCAGTCATCCATCAGTGCACACTTAGGTAGTTTCCATGTCTTGGCTATTGTAAATAGTGCTGCTATGAACATGAGGGTGAAGAGATTTTTCCAAGATAGTTATTTTGTTTCCTTCAGAGAAATACCCAGGAATGGAATTGCTAGATCATATAGTAGTTTTATTTTTAATTTTTTGAGGAAACTCCACACTATGTTCCATAGTGGTTGCACCAATTTACATTCCCACCAACAATGCACAAGGGTTCTTTTTTTTCCACATCCTCGCTGATGTTTGTTATTTCTTGTTTTTTTGATAATAGCCGTTCTAACAAGTGTGAGGTGATATGTCATTGTGGTTTTGATTTGCATTTCCCTGATTAGTGATGTTGAGCACCTTTCATGTACCTGTTGGCCATTCGTATGTCTTCTTTAGAAAACATCTAATCAAATTCTTCTGCCTTTTCCAGAATGTCATATAAGTGGAATCAGTATGTAGCTTTGTCTGAATTTTCTTTTACTTAACCTAATGCATTTGGGATTTATCCATGTTGTTGCACGTCTATAGTTTGTTTCTTTTTATCGTTGGGCAGTATTACATTGCAGGGATGTACTACAGTTGGTTAATTCATTTATCCTTTGAAGGACACCTGAGTTGCTTCCAGTTTTTGTCATTTATGAATAGAGCTGCTATAAACTTTTGTGTATAGATTTTTGTGTGAAGAACGGGCGCCCCCAAGAAGATATGCCCATGTCTTGATCCCTGGAAACTGTGAATGTTACCTTATCTGGAAAAAGCATCTTTGCTGATGTGATTAAATTAGGATCTTAAAATGAACTCATCCTGGATTATCCAAGTGGGTCTTAAATCCAATGATGTGTTCTTATAAGAGGTACACAAAGAAGAAGATACAAAGAAGAGAAGATGATGTGAAGACAGAGGTAGGGAGAGTCATACGTCAAGAAAGCCAGGTCAGCCAGCAGCTCTCAGAGGCTAGAAGAGGCATGGAGTGGATTCTCCCCCATGGTCTCTGGAGGGAGTGCAGCCCTCTGTCACCTAGATTTTGGAATGAGAGAATAATTTCTGTTTGAAGCCACGGAGTTTTTGGTAATTTGTTATGGCATCCCTAGGAAACTAGTGGAATGCATTTCATTTCTTTTGGGTAAATATTGGCCAAATATTTGGAGTGGGATTGCTGAGTCATTTGGCATGTGTCTGTATTTTTTTCCCTTAAAAAGTCTTTTATTTTTACAATTACATTCTAATCTTTGTCCATATACATTTACATTCTTGATAATTACCACCAAATAGTTTGCACGTGGTATCATGTATTTTGCTTGTTACTGCATTCAATATAATATCCATAATTGTATTGCTTAATTAAAGTAAGAAAAATTAATTACAGAAACTTTGAAAAACCAATATATGAAAAAAGATTTCAATAAGCTTAATTCAATCACTGTGATTTGTTTTTACTGTCTTCCTTTTATATGTATATTTTACATAGTTCTAAACTATATATTATATTTTTATTTATCTTTTTTAATATTTTTAAATAAAAACTGTTTTTAAGAGCAATTTTAGGTTTACAACAAAATTGAGAGGAAGGGACAGAGATTTTTGTATTCCCTCTTCCCTTGCACATGTATAGCTTCCCACATTATCAACGTCACTCACTAGAACTAAAAAATTATAGGACTTCCTAAGTGGCACAGTGGTTAAAAATCCGCCTGCCAATGCAGGGGACATGGGTTCCATCCCTGCCCCAGGAAGATTCCGCATGCCTCAGAGCAACTAAGCTCGTGTGCCACAACTACTGAGCCTGTGCTCTAGAGCCCATGAGCCACAACTACTGAGCCTGTGTGCCACAACTACCGAAGCCCAACTGCCTAGAGCCCGAGCTCAGGAGCAAGAGAAGGCACTGCAATGAGGAACCCACACATCGCAAGAAGAGTAGCCCCTGCTCGCTACAACTAGAGAAAGCCTGTATGCAACAACGAAGACCCAATGCAGCCAATAAAATAAATAAATAAGTAAATAAATAAATAAATAAATAAATAAATAAATAAATAAATTTAATTAAATTAAAAACAACATTACTCCTTGGTGATCTTGTTCAAAAAAAGATATATATATATATATATATATATATAAATAATTTTTTTTCACCTGTGGTGAACCTACATTGACACATCATAATCACCCAAATTTCATCGTGTACCTTAGAGTTCACTCCTAGTGTTGTACATTCTATGGATTTAAACAAAAGTATAATGACATATAGCCATCATTATTTCACTGCTCTAAAAATCTTTTGTGCTCTGCCTGTTCATTACTCCCCACCATCCCGTGGCAAACACTGGTTTTGCCTTTTCCCTTGGTAATATGCATTTACATTTCCTCCATGTCTTTTCATGACTTGATGGCTCATTTCTTTTAGTGCTGAATAATATTCCATTGTCTGAATGTACAACAGTTTATCCATTCAACTACTGAAGGACATCTTGTTTGCTTCCAAGTTTTGGTAATTATAAATAAAGCTGCTATAAATATCTGTGTTCAGGTTTTTGTGTGGACATATATTTTCAACTCGTTTGGGTAAATACCAAGGAGTGTGATTGCTGGATCATATGATAAGGGTATATTTAGTTTTGTAAGAAACTACTAGACAATATTCCAAAGTGACTGGTAGCATTTGCATTCCCATCAGCAATGATGAGAGTTCCTGTTACTTCACATTCTCGTCAGTATGGTGTTGTCAGTGTTCTGGATTATGTCCATTCTAATAGGTATGTATTGTTGTCTCGTTTTAATTTGCATTTCCCTGATGACATATGACATGGATCATCTTTTCATATGTTTTTTTGTCATCCATATATCTTCTTTGGTGAGGTTTCTATTAAGGCTTTTGGCCCATTTTTAAACTTTTAGGATTTCTTTGTATATTTTGGAGAACAGGCTTTAACCAGATGTGCCTTTTCCGAATATCACGTCTCAGTCTGTGGCTTGTCTTCTAATTCTGTTGATACTCTCTTTTGCAGAGCAAAGCTTTTAATTTAATGAAGTCAAGCTTATCAAGTATTTCTTGTATTGATCATGTCTTTGGTGTTGTATGTAAAACAACATCACCTTACCCAAGGTCATCTAGGTTTTATCCTATGTAATCTTCTAGGAGCTTTATAGTTTTGCATTTTATGTTTTGGCTTATGATCCATTTTGAGCTAATTTTTGTGAAAAGTCTGTGTCTGGAATAATTTTTTAGCATGTAGATGTCCAGTTGTTCCAGCGCCATTTGTTGAAGAAACTATCTTTACTCAATTGTATTGCCTTTTGTTATGGATCAGTTGATTGTTTTTATGTGGGTCTATTTCTGGGCTCTCTGCTGTTCCATTGATCTATTTGTCTGTTCTTTCAGCTATAACACACTGTCTTGATTATTGTAGCTTTATAGTAAGTCTTGAAATTGAGTAGTGTCAGTCCTCCAACTTTGTTCTCCTTCAAAATTGTTGGCTATTTTGAGTCTTTTGCCTCTCTATATGAACTTTAGAATCATTTTGTCAATATTCATAAAATATGTTGCTAGGATTTTGATTGAGATTGCATTGAATTGATAGATAAATTTAGGAAGAACTGGCATATTAATAATATTGAGTCATGAACATAGAACATCTCTCTGTTTATTTAGTTCTTCTTTAACGTCTATCATCAGAGTTTTGTGGTTCCTCATATAGATCTTGTACATATTTTGCTATGTTTGTACCTAAGTATTTCATTTTGGGGGGATGCTAATGTTCATTGTTGGTATATAGGAAAGCAATTGACAGTATATTAACCTTGTATCCTGCAAAGGTTATGGGATAAAATTGCTTATTATTTCCAGGATTTTTTGGTCGATACTTTTAGATTTTCTGCAGAGACAATCATGTTTTATGTCTTTCTTCCCGATCTGTATACCTTTTATTTACTTTCATTACCTTACTGGATTGACAAGGACTGAATGTTGAAAAAGGATGGTGAGAGGAAACATCCTTCACTTGTACCTTATCTTAGCAGGACAGCTTTGAGTTTCTTTGTGGGAGAGTTTCAAGTATGCTGTTAGCTATAAGATTTTTGTAGACAGTTTATTAAGTTGAGAAAGTTCCCTTTTATTTTATTAAGAAGTTTCCCTTCTATTCCCTTCTAGTTTACTGAGAGTATTTTTTTTCATTATCATGAATGGATGTTGCATTTTGTCAAATGCTTTTTCTGTTATCAATTGAAATAATCATGTGATTTTTCTCTTTTACTCTGTTGATGTGATGGATTACATTAATTGATTTTCAAATACTGAACCAGCCTTGCATGGCAGGAATAAATCCTACTTGGTCGTGGTGTATAATTATTTTTATACTTCTTTTTTATCCTATTTGCTATTAACTTATTAAAGATTTTTGCAACTATGTTAATGAGAGATATTGGTCTATAGCTTTCTTTTCTTGTAATGTCTTTGTCTAGTTTTGGTATTAAGGAAATGAGGGCCTCATAGAATGAGTTAGGGAGTATTTCCTCTTCTAGCCTCTGAAAGAGATTGCAGAGAATTGGTATAATTTCTTCTTTAAGTTTTTGGTAGAATTCAACAGTGAACTCATCTGGGCCTTGTGCTTTCTATTTTGAAAGATTATTAGTTATTTATTAAATTTCTTTATTAGAAACAAGCCTGTTCAGATTCTGTGCTTCTTGTTGTGTGAGTTTTGGCATTTCAAGAAATTGGTGCATTTCACATAGGTTATCAAATTTGTGGGCATAGAGTTGTTCTTAGTATTTCTTTTTTATCCTTTTAATGTCCATAGGATCTGTAGTGATGTCCTTCTTTCATTTTTGACATTAGTAATTGGTATTCTTTCTCTCTCTCTCTCTCCTTTTATTTGTAAGCTAGCTTGGCTAGAGGCTTACTGAATGTGTTAATCTTTTTGAAAAAGCAGCTTTTGGTTTCATTGATTTTCCTTATTGATTTCCCATTTTCAATTTATTGATTTATGGTCTAATTGTTATTTCTTTTCTTCTGTTTACTTTGGATTTAATTTTTCTTTTTATACTTTGCTAAGGGAAAAACTGAGATTATTGATTTTAGATCTTTCTTCTTTACTAATATTTGCATTCAATGCTATAAATTTCCCTGTAAGTTCTGCTTTCACTGCATTCCACAAATCCTAATAAGTTTTCATTTTCATTTAATTCACAATATTTTAAAATTTCTATTGCAATTTCTTCTTTGACCCATGAATTATTTAGGAAATGTGCTGTTTAATTTCCACATAGTTTGGGATTTTCCAATAATCTTTCTGTTATTGATTCCTAGTTTAATGGTGTGAAAGCAGACGTTGTATGATTTTTATTCTTTTCAATTTGTTAAGATGTGTTGTGTGGTCCAGAATGTGGTCTATCTTGGTGAATGTTCCACGTGAGCTTGAGAAGAACGTGACTCTTCTGTTGTTGGATGAAGGAGTAGTATATCAATGTTCATTATATCCAGTCGATTGATGGTGCTGTGGAGTTCAACTATACCCCTATGATTTTCTGTCTACTGGATCTGTCCATCTCTGATAGAGGGGTGTTGAAGTCTCCAATTTTGATAGTAGATTCGTCTATTTCTCCTTGCAGTTCTATTAATTTTTCTTTCATGTATTTTGATGCTCTGCTGTTAGGCATGTAAGTTAAAACATATTATGTCTTCTTGGAGAAGGGACACCTTTGTCATTAGGTAATGCCCTTCTCTATCTCTGACAATTTTCCTAGCTTTGAAATTTGCTCTCTCTGAAATGAATATATCTAGCCCTGCTTTCTTTTGATTAGTGTTACCATTTATTTTTAAAATTGTGGTATAATTGACATACAAAATTATTAGTTTCAGGTGTATGACATAATGACGATACTTTTATACATTAGAAAATGATTACTTACTTCTAGTTAACATCTGTCACCATAGTTACAGAATTTTTTTCTTTTAATGAGAAATTTTAAGATCTACTCTCTTAACAACTTTCGAATATGCAATACAGTACTATTAATTATAGTTGCCATGCTATATCGAAACATTACATCCATTTGTTTACTTTTAATTTGTATGCCTCTTTATACTTAAAGTGGGTTGCTTATAGACACCATATAGTTTGCTTTTGTTCTTCATCCACTCTGATTTTGTTTTGTTTTTTTTAAAGCTCTTTATTGGAATATAATTGCTTTACACTCTTGTACCAGTTTTTGAGGTACACCAAAGTAAATCAGCTATATTTATACATATATCTCCATATCCTCTCCCTCCCACGACTCCCTCCCACCATCCCTGTCCTGGCCCTCTAAAGCATCACCCATCATCAAGTTGATTTCCCTTTGTTATACAGCAACTTCCCACTAGCTATATATTTTACACTTGGTAGTGTATCTATGTCTATGTTTTTTTAACTGGTACTGGGTTGGCCAAAAAGTTCATTCAGGTTTTTGCAACATATACGGAAAAACCCAAACGAACTTTTTGGCCAACCCAATACTTTTAGACTTGACTTCAAAGTGATTATTAATATAGTTGGATTAATATCTACCATATTCATTATGGCTAGTATATATTTAACTTTATAAGAAACTGCCAAACTGTTTTCTGAAGTGGCTGTACCATTTTGCATTTCCACCAGGCATGTATGAGTATTCTAGTAACTCCACTAATGTGTGTGTAGTAGTATACCATTGTGGTTTTAATTTAAATTTCCCTAATGACTAATGACGTTGAACATCTTTTTCTGTGCTTATTTTCCACTGGTTTATTTCTTTTGTTGAAGTGTCTGTTCAAATCTTTTGCTCATTTTGTAGTGGGTTGTTTGCTCTATTATTGTTGAATTTTGAGAGTTCTTTACATATTGTGGATGTAAGATTATTATCAGATATGTAACATCTAATAATGTTTTCCACAATTTTGAGAGTTCTTTACATATTGTGGATGTAAGATTATTATCAGATATGTAACATCTAATAATGTTTTCCACAACATCTAATAATGTTTTCCACAAAATGAAATTGCATTTTCATTTTCTTAGAAAAAGTTTTTAATTTTGCTGAAGTCTAGTTTATCATTTTTAAAATGGATTGTGCCTTGGTGTCATGTCTAAGAACTCTGCCCAACCCAAACCCTGAGGTCACAGTGGCTTTATCCTATACTTTTTCCTAAAGGATATTTTGGTTTTATGTTTTGCTTTTAGGTCTAGGATCCATTTTGAATTAATTTTCGTATAAGGTGAGAAGTGTAGATCAAGACTAATTTCTTTGCATATAGATCCCAAATTGTTCCAATTCTTGAAAAGACTATTATTTCACCATTTAATTGCCTTTGTACCTTAGGCAAAAATCATTTGACCATAATTATGTGTGTGTATTTCTGGACCCCCATTTATGTCTCATTGATCAGTGTAGTTATTCTTTTGCCAATGCCACACTGTATTTTTTTAAATTAATTTTCATTGGAGTATAGGTGATTTACAATGTTGTGTTTGTTCCTGCTGTATAACAAAGTGAATCAGTTATACATATGCATATATCCACTCTTTCTTAGATTCTGTTCCAATATAGGTCATTACAGAGTACTGAATAGAGTTCCCTGTGCTATACAGTAGGTTCTTATTGGTTATCTATTTTATATACAGTACTGTGTATGTGTCAATCCCAATCTCTCAATTTATCCCTCCCCTCCTTTTCCCCTTGAATACCACACTGTCTTGATATAGACACACGTAGACACACTGTGGTGTTAAAGTAAGCATGGTAATCAGGTAGTGTGGGTCTTACAAAATTGTTTATTTGTATGTTTATTTAAATATCTATGTGTCCATTGGTCCACTCCAACTCAACTCTTATGTAGTTTTATAGAAATAGTGTTTAGTGTGAGATGCAGGTGCTTTTAAACATGATGTGAAGTGAGGATGTCAAAAATAAACATAGAGGGGCTGGCAGCATCTTAAAATATCCAGTCTCCCCCAGTCCATCCCTATGGGTGCAAAGCGGCCCCTTCTCCACCAGAGGGCATACCAAGCAGTCGCTTAAGCTAGCTTTGCCATGATCCCCTCTTCCCAGTCTGGTCCCAGGCAGGTCTCCTAGATTCACCTCTCCCTGCTCTCTGAACCTTGGTTTTCTGGCCCGTATATTTGGAATAATGAGGCCTCCCTCATTATATAGGGGTGAGGCAATGTCCTCCCAAAGACACTCAGGATTCTAGGGGCAGATGGTAGTCCTAAGAGAGGATGGAGACTGGAAGCTTCCTCTTGTCTGAGGGACCTTGGGAAAAGAGCAGCCATACTGAGACCCATTAGTTGCCTTCTTGATTTCCCCGAAAGAACAAAGGCTGGGGCAGTGATGGAGGAGTGGTGGGAATGGGGGCATTAAGGCCATGAACAGGGATCTCTGTATTTTGACACAGGACTGCTCCTGTGGGGGTGGGTGAAGACAAAATAAGGGAGGTTTTTATGGAGGGTTTAGTCTTGAACTCAATGTTGAAAGGCTGGTATTAAAAATTAAGTAACTTCTTTTTCCTTATTATAAAATTAAAATACTCAATACAGAAAATTTAGAAAATACAGCAAAGACAAAAAAAAATGTGGGGGGAATAGTATGTTTCTTAGTTATCTCATCATCCTGAGAAATTCACCATTAGTAGTTTGGTGTGTGTTCTTTTTTTAAATATTTAATGTGCATATTTATAAAATTGTATCACACCAAACTTACATCCTTGAAACCTGCCTTTTCCAGTGTCCATCTTTCCATACCACTTCATGTTCTTCTACTGTATCATTTTTCATGTCCATTTCACATTCCATTGAGTAAATGTGCCAGAGTTTATCTAATCAATCCCTTATACACATGTAAATTATTTCCAGATTTTTATTCTTGTAAAAATGCTGTAATAATCTTCTTTGGAGCTAAATTTCATAAAATATTCATATTTATTTCCTTAGGGGGAATGTACATGAGCCCCATCTAGGATCATGTTAATCTAATTTTAATCTAATGTGATACCATTTTTTACTCTTTCTAGCAGTAGGATTGTAGAGTCAAAGAGTAAATGCATGTGTAATTTTGCTAAGTATATATAATCTACCATTTTGCATTTCCACCAGCCATGTGTAAGAGTTCTTGTTTCTCCCAGCCTCACCAATTGGATAGGTTATCAAATTTCTGGATGACCAGACACAGGAAGACATAGAGCAACATAAAAAACAGAAAACAGAAACAGACTCAGAGGCTCAAACATAGTGGGGGCAAATGGGAAGAGAAATGCCAGCTCAATATGGGGAGACATTTTCTGACATTGGGAGCTGTCTAATGATAGCAGGGGCTTCTTTGGAAGTGATGGGCTCCCTGTCACTGAAAGTGTTCAAGGAGAGGCCAGATGGCCATTCAGCAGAATGTGGTATGGAAGGTTTCAGCAACTTGGCATCTGGACCAAGGACCTTTAACGCCTGGAGAAAATCACACAACCATATTGATTGATTGCCTCATTTTAAATCCTTGAGCCTTAGTTAAACCTTTATTGCTGCCAGGAAATTGTATGTCCTTAGTCCATTCACTCTCCCATTTACTTCTAGATCATTATTCACACCTTCTCCTCAAAACCCCAATACTTCCTCCACCATCCTTATTCTCAGTCCCTGATTGTGCTTTTTCCTTTACTGATAAAATGACATCAGTCAGTAGAGAGCCTCCACAGACCTCACCAGAACACCTGTACATTCTGGTATCTGCTCCCAGGTACTCATCTCCCACTAGTCTCCATAGATGGACTTTCCATGTTCCGAGCTAGAGCCATTTCTTCCATTTGTGCGCTGGGTCCTGTCCCCTTTTCACTACTCATGGCATTGCTGCAGCTATTTGCTGTTTATCCCCGCCCTCATCTCCTACTCCCCTCTCCTTTCTTCACACTTCTCCACTTCACTGTCTCCTTACTCTTGCTCTAAGACACCAGGTACACTCTTGCTTTAGAGCCTTTGCTTTGACTGTTTCCTTTCTTTGGAAAGCTCTTCTCACAGATAACCATTTGCACAACATATAACTCCTTTACTTCTATTTACGTGGACTGGATTAAAAAAACCAGTCTGACTATAAGCTCTTTCTAAGAGGTATCTAAAACATAAGAATCCAAATAGGGCAAAAGTAAAATAATGAACAATTTTCCATGCAGACAGTAGCCAAAATAATGGTAGTGTAGCTATATTTATTTTGAATTAAGTTGACTTTAAGGCGAAAAGCATCACGGAGATAATGAAGGCCACCTTATAACAGCAAAATTTAAAAATTTCTAACAGGATATAATAATTCTAAATGAATATGTACCTAGTAACAGCCTCAAAGTATATAACACCAAAATGCACAATATAGTGGGACATTTTAACATACCTCTCTTATTATCTCCTATTATGATATGGTCTATTTATATCTCTTTATGCATTATTAGACTCTGAGCATCCCAAGGTCAGAGATTGCCTTAATCACCTGTATTCTGAGTGATGCGCACAGGACTGGCTTTTATTTATTTTTCGCTGGACTAAGCTTCTTTCAGCAATGGTGAGGTCACTATCTTCTGAAGTAGCACATTCCTTATTTGGGAATTCTCTCATTCTTGGAAGGGTCTTAGTCTTCTGGATTAAAACCTGTCCTCCCCACTCTCCCCAGCTTTCCTAATGTGGCCTGGGCATGGATGGGTTTTGAAGAATTTCCCTCCAGGAGTGGGTGTATCTGAGGCCAGATCTTTTAAACCATGGGTGGGTACTCATTGCAAGGAATTTAAAATCAGTTTTTTTCTTTCCTACAAAGTCCTGGCTGGGAATGGTTTCTACTAGAAGAATCCTTTCTGGGCAATTACCCATCCATCCTCAATAATATATCTGGGTGTTGGCATTAAGGCTTTTCAGTTATTCAAATTGTCAGAATCTTTATCTCCTGGTGAAACTTTTCTGGAAGCTCTCATGACAGCTGTTGCATGTGCTCTGTGGCAAAGCTAAAGCTCTCGCCTTTGTCTTTGGCAGGCCCTTAGCCAAGGACTGTGAATCCAGGCCTATCAAGACCATTATAACAATTCAGCAGCTTTCTGGAGAGTTTAGCAATTTGTAGAGATTTAAATGAGAGGGAGGTTGTGGGGATTTAGAGAGTTTGTAGCTCTTGGTTTTTCTCTGGGTTCTAGCTACTATCTATTGGTTCTGTATACCCTCCTGCATCACTTCTTCATCCTTCTCTGCTCTGTGTCTGGAGGAGCTGGTCCTCAGATAACATTACTTGGGTTATCTAGTTGGGTTTTGCCAATGGAGGCACTGGCTGGAGGTCAGAGGGAGGAGCAGAGGGAGGTTAGGGAATTTCTTTCCCACTTTGGTGCCATGGTTCTGAGATGACTTCTTCCATGGTTCCACCAGAACACCAGTAAGCCATTTCCCCCCTCGCCCCTAGACTTAGAGGTGGTAGCATCTTCCCACAGTCGTCAATAACCAGCTGTTATTCTCTTTACCCTGACCATGAATGGCCTTTCAGGTCTCCAAGTTCCACCTAACTGGACTTCTTTTCCCGCTGGGACCTGACTGGGATATAAAAATATACAGAATATGCATTCTGCCTGGAAGATGGCTCCTTTCTTTACTTTATGGGCTTGGAGTTCTTGTCATATACACCTGAGAGGACTCTTGGGACTAGATCTCAGGTGACTCTCTGTGACTCAGAAAAGGAAAGATACTTTCTTAGAGTCACAGAGGTAAAAGAGAAGCCTCTAATCCTTATCCCCTGTGCTGTGCTCTTCCCACTAACTGCTGTACTTCTCTTGGTGCTGTCTTCACCAAGGAGACATGGGGAGGGGGGCATCATTAAGACTTTTTAAATTGTAAGCAAAAGTAAAAAAAAAAAGACCTCAAGCCAGTTTAAGAGAAATAAGGAAAACATTGTTAGAGTGTAGAAATAATAAAAACATTGTCTTATGGAACCTCCAGGACAGGAAAGCTGTTGGGTCTCACGAACCAGGGGTGCAAACACCCTGCGCAGGGAAGATTCTTGGAAACCCAAGTCCTCTTTCTTTCAGAGACTGGGTTTTCTGTCTGGCTCCCTTTATCCTCTTGGCATCTGGTTCCTGGATGGTCTTGGCCACTTCTGTGCTTTGCCAGAAGTGTGCTTTAACCATTCCACAGAAGTTTGCTGAATATCTGCTATCTGCCAGGTGCTGCACCAGAAGATATGGCCTCCGTTCTTGTGGAGTGGGGCACTGGGGAGAAAGACAATAATCAAACAAACAAATAAACAAGGAAATTTCAGACAGTGACAAGTGGTATTAATAGGGGAATGATGAGGGAGGGCTCTTTTAATTTGGGTGGTCAGGGAAGATCTCTCTTAGGAAGATGATGTAAACTAAGACCCTGGTGGAGAGAAGAATCATGTAGAATTTTGTGACCCAGAGAAACGGTCTAGAACTTCTAAGTGCAATAAGAAGAAGCTGTTGAAGAGTTTTAGGTTGGTGGAGGATGTGATCTCATTTACATTGTTAAAGGATGGCTCTGGCAGCTTTGTGGTTAAAGAGGTTTAGATGGTCAGGGATTCAGCATGGAGGTAGAGCAGACAGGACAGACTGACTGGTTGGATGTTGGGGGAGGGGGATGGGTAAGAGGAATAAAAAATGACTCAGGTCTTTGTTTTGATCAGCTGGGAAGAGGTGGTACCATTTAATGACTTGCCTTGATTTCAACCCACAACCAGTTCCAGAGCCTCCTACTCTCCACGTGGGGAAAGGTCTTTCTTTACCAGGCTCCTGGCTTCTGCAATGACTCCCAGTGCCCACCCCAACCACCTCTGTCCAAAGGCCCCACTATGTTCAGGAATCTGGGCTATGTTCTACCAATGCTGGGAGAGAAGTCCTTCAGGACAGCATCACGCAATGTGAGGTGGGGTTCCAGCTGTTTCCCCTCTCACGATAGATGGTAAGCTCCCTGCAATCCCTGCCTTGGAACACCTCTCAGACATGGGGTCAGCTTTGTCCCCAAACTCAGATCTGGAGTCACTTGTGTGACTGCTCTCACCAGCTCCATGTCAAATGTATATTTTTCAACTCTGAAGGTCATTCCCAATCCTCTCCTTTTCTTACTTCCCAGGGGAGCTGGGCTCTTTCTTCCTTGGCTCCTCATGGCCCTACCCCCATTTCTGCCCCTTTATTTGCCTCAAGTCACCTGGCCTCCCAAAGTAGAAAAGGCTCCTGCCCCACCCTCCCCCTGCCTATCTGAGCCAGCACCTAGCTTTCCCTCTCAGCAGCAAATACACCTCTGCACCTGTGTTCTTGCACTGCACTCTGGGAAACTCATGGGCCTACGGTCAGACAGACCTGGGTTTGAATCTTTGATCTTCCACTCCCTGGCTGTGTGATCTCAGGAGAGCTACTCAACCTCTTGTGCCCTTGGTTCCTCACCTCTAAAGAGGGGATAGAGACACAAACAAGGTAAATCATGGAAAATACTTAGTACAGCAGGGCTGTATATGGGAAGAAGCCAGTGACTGATTTCTTATGTAATATTAATAGTTATTTTATTATTATTATTTTGCTCCTTTTCCCAAGACTTCACTTCTTCAATTACCCCTAAAGCTCATCTTTCTCCCTGAACCCTGGGAGCACAGGAAGAAGAGGAAACAGTAGATTCACTCTGGAGAAGCCAAAGTGGCTTCTAGAGCCAGGCTCCAGGCAGGCCTCCTTCCAGAAGGACACCTGAAGCTATCCCCAAGGCTGTCTGAGAAATCCCCTGAGAATCCAAAGGGCCAAGGAATGCCCACTAAGTCACTTCCTTAATTAGGCACAAAACAGTGACAGAAGTAGCATTTCTCTGCTATGTCTCTGCTGAGGTTGTCCTGCTGTTTTTGGAAAGGGGGTGCCCCTTAGTCTTTGGAAAGAGGGCCTCTGCCTTAGCTTGGGATGCAGGGCCACAGCTCAGATGCCCAAGATTCCCCAGGAGCGTGGAGTCAAGGATGCTAGCCAGGAAGGAGTGTGGCTGGCCACACAGCTGACACCCTGATAGCTTTTCATCCCTAGGGTCAACAGCCTTTGATTCATTGTTAGGGAGGCAGAAGCTCCAGCCCCTCCTGCTAGGGTGGTGGTCCTCAGAGTGCAACGGATATACTAATCACCTGGAAGGCTTGTTAAAACACAGCTTGCTGGACCCTAGCTCCAGAGCTTCTGATTCAGTAGTTGTGGGAGGAGTTTGAATTTCTTACCCCATGCCAGGAGTTGCTGATGCTGCTGGTCTAGGACCACTCTTGGAAACCACTGTCCTGGAGAATTGCATATTTGCACACTCTCCTTTTGCATCCCATCAGAGGGTGGGAAATAGGGGAAAGACAGAAGGGCAGGAATCTCGGGCTCTTATTTTCACTAACTTACTCGGTGGCTATGTTTCTTAAGATGGCTTTGCTTGTAGTAATGGGAAATAGGTTGTTACTTTAAGTAAGGGAATTTGTTGGGAGGATACTTGGGAATCTCTGAATTTAATGAAGAGTTGAACAGTGAAGGCTTGGGATGGGCATGGTAGTCCTGGGGCCCTCAGCAGCTGTAATTCATGTGCCTGCTGGCCAGGGCACTCCAGTCAGGTGATCTGGCCACTAATAACCTCTAGTCCAGCTTATTAAAGTTCTAAATGCTGATGAGAGGCAATCTGATGGGTTCACAAGGGGCGGGACCTTCCTGCTGTCGCTCTCTTAGCCAGTGAGCCACAGCCGGTATGTGGTGGAAGGGATGCAGGAGAGGGTGCAGAAAAAGGCAGGGCTGCCTGCCAGCCCCCACTGTGCTCAACTGAGCAGCCGTGATCCCCCAAGGGGCCTCCTACGGTGATCTCCACCAAGATTCTTTCCCTCCCCGGGCCTTAGTTTCCCTATCGGTCAAATGAGGGGTTTGGATTAGAACAGAATTACTAGATCAGTGTTTTTTCTCAAAAAGCCCTGCATCATAACTGCTTGGGATGCTTGAAAATGGAGACCCACCTGCCCCACAGTGGGCTAGGAAGTTGTCCACAACAGGCTTTCTAAAGCAACCCAAAGTGAAACAAAACAAAATGCCCTGATTTGTAGTCTTTGCCCAATTTCTGTGGTGTAAATAAATACTTCCATCATGGCCAATTTCAAGATACCAGAATGAAGTCTCTGAACATGAAATTTGGAAGAGAGACGTACCCGGGCTTCAGCTCACTATCACCCACTGGATCAGAACCTCTGAGTGAGGCCTGGGAACCTGCATTTCACTCCCTCTGCCCCAGGTGATTCTGGTGGGTAATAAAATTCCAGAACCCCTGCTCCCAGAGATCTCTGAGGGCCTTTCTGTTCCTTACATCCTTCATCCTAGGTATATTATAGCTTCTCACACTGGTTCTGGGAGTTGGGAGAAATTTCCCCTTTTGACAGTATTACAGAGGGAGGCGTGGAGAGATCGATGGCCCGAGTGAGTCAATGGTGTGTCTAACCAGCTGTAGCCAGATTCCCCTCTCCCTGTCCTCCTTGAGTGGCCTATCCCACCATCACACCTGCAGGCAGGGCAGCATCTCTATGTGCATGTCTCAGGGCTGCGGGAGGGGACTTCAGGACTTGAGGTCGCAGCCGTGGGTACCGGGATCCTTGCCCATCACTCATATCTCTGGGTGGGCTGGCATTTCAGCTGCGATCATCGTGACCTTCTGATCTGATATCTCCATCCCCGGAAATGAGAGCCTGTCTGGTCACCAGCTATTTTTGTGCAGGTTCCTCATCTTGATAACCTTCTCTGAGCAGGGGGAGGACAGGGTGGAGGATGCCCTCCCTTCCTTGAGATGTACTAAGGCAGAGAGAGCCATCACAGAGCCCAAGGGAGACTGACCAACAGATGGCAGGGCCAGCACAGAAGCTGGGAAGATGGAGGCCAGGTAAAGGAAAGTACAAACTATGGACAGGAATGGAAATTCTTTCTTCAGGGCCCTTTCAGAAGAAACCATTTGCCGTCTGAAGTTAGGCTGCACCTTTAGTTTTGAGCTGGAACCACCTCTGACTTTCTCTTACTCTATAGAGCAGTGGTTCTCAGAGCGTGGTGCCCCCAGACCAGTACCATCCACATCAGCTGGGAACCTTTTAGAAATGCAAATTCTTGGGCTCTGAATGTCTCCCCTTCTTAGAGCCATTGCCTGGCTACATGATTCCAGGTTCAATTGTGCACTCCTCTCTGAAAAAACCCCTTTCCAAAGCAGATGCTCCACAAGGCCGCCAGGCTGAGCTGTTCTCAGACCACAGAGCGGATGGGCTTGTGAGCAGGAACAATGGAGGAATTCTGGGAGGAGGATGGAGTGGGAAATGACGAGTGACAATGGAGATCACCCTGGCTAGGGTAGGCCTTCTTGAGCACTCTACTGGGGCCGCTGGGAACGAGGACCAGGGCCAGCGTAGCCCCTGCTCGGAGATGTCTAGCTTAGCATGGAAGTTTCCAGCAGGGGACAATTTCCTGGACTGCTAAATTCTTCTGTTCTCTTCTTTTGCAGTCCCGTTCTCTCATCTCCCAGGGCTCTGGACTGTGCCACTTGTCCTATATCATAGCCCTGCCCCCTCCTGTGCCACCCTCCTCCCACCAAAGTCTTGCCATTTCTCTGCAGTATGGCTCCAGCTCCCGCGGGCAGCCCGTTCTCTGTTCTACCCGAGGCCTGGGCTCTGGTGCCATGCCTTGTCCTGTAGGTCCTGTGCAGCCTCCTCTGGGCCTGGGGGCCAGGAGCACTCCTTGGCCAGCCCCTGACAGTGCCCAGAGTCTCTGAGGTGCTCCCTGCATGAGGTTCGTTCCTGATCCCTGAGACTTCTTCCAGTGATCATGGCGGGTGCGCTGGGCAAACTGGATTTGGAGCTGAGGCTGGGGGTTGACTGTGGTTCAGGCTGGCTGCCTGATCTGTAAACCTGAAACCTGCCCTCCATTTAGGTCTAACTTGTCCTTCCTGAAGTGACTTGTGAAGTTGGTGGAGCTGGGATGGGCCATTTCAGAGGGAAGAAGAACATGGCGTCAGGCTAGAGGGGACCTTTGCCCGATGCAATTCTGAACCATTTCTGCAGCTTCTCTTTTGCTAGAAGAACCTATTTGTGGTTGTGGCCCTGAGAGTGTGCATGTATCTCTTTACTTGTAGTGTCTCCCTGTTCACCCATGAGGGCTCCCACACCTATCGGTATAGAGTCTCCCTTTATCTCACAAGCTGTGAGGCCACAGGCAGGTGATTTAAACCACCAGACCTCCATTCTCCTTGTCTGTATAATGGGAATAACAATAACTTCCACAAAAGTTACTATGGTGGCAAAATGAAACAATGCACATAAGCCCCTGAGCACGGTACCTGGTGCTCATGTGTTGGGCTATTATTACTAGATGCTCAACACAAGTTATTACTACCTGTGCCTCAGTTTCCCCATGTGTAAATTAGGGATAACAGCTAAGTCATCCACGAACCCAGTGTCATCGTGAGGATTAGGGAAGTCGATATCTATAAAAAGCTTAGCACTGTGCAATAGATGCTAGCTTATTATCCTTCTGGGTATGTGTCTGGGTGAGACTCTCTGAGTTTGTGAATGACTCCGGGCATATCTGTCTGCTGAATGTGTATGTATGTATATGAATATGTACGTATCTGTGTTTATATGGCCAGGCAGGCCTCCTGTTTCTGGGTGGAGTTTGCTGTTGGCTCAAGCCTGGACTCCCTGAGCCAGCTAGGGCCGGCGCCGGGGATGGAATTTCCATTAAGAATTAAGCAGGACAGCACTGGGAAGCCAGGCAGGCGGAGGGGAGGGGGCTGAGGGGGATGCTCTGACTCTGAGCTCCCCCCACGGCCTCAGTTCTGAACTGCCTTGGAGAAGGTCTCTGCCACCTCTGCCTGGAGTCGCAGGCTGTGCGAGGGCCATGGCCCAGAAGGATGGGCAAGGAGAGAGGAATTGCCTGCTGGGTGCTCTGTAAGGAGACTTGGAGTTGCTGCAGCCAAGACTGGAGCCATGAGGAGGCCCCCTGGGAATGGAGAGACAGCCTGCGAGGGTATAAGAGGCTGGGGCCTATGGGGCCGACATGAGCCCAGGAGGCTGTGCTGTGCTGTATGTATCTGGGAACGTGGATGCGTGTGTTTGTGTGTTCAGGAATGCAGGGTGGGGGACATACATACTAAGTGTCCTAAGGGAACATCCAGCAAACCAAGTCTGTTCCTCTCTTGTCCTGAAACTCAGGCCCAGAGTTTGGACCTAGGACTGAAATATTTCTGAGGTTTTTTGCTAATATTTATCCTGTTCATGATCTAAGCCTCATTCCATTTCTAGCATACTAAAAAATATCTTAGCTTTCCAGGTACTTTTACATTCCTGAGCTCATCTCATACTTTCAACAACGTATGAGCTAGGCAGAGATTATTATGATCCCCATTGTAAATATAGGAAAACTGAGCCTCAGAGAGGTTAAGTGACTTGTCCACGGATGCACAGCTGGAACGTAGTAGAGGTAGAATGCATGGTCAAGATTCTTTAAGGGTAAAATCCAGGCTATTTTTTTTTTTTTTTTTTACACTACCTGATTTACCAGAAATGGACTCAAAGATTTGGGAAACTTTGCCCATTTGAGGAAGGCTGTGGTTCCAGTGTTAATGCATTGCCAGGTGAATGGCTGGGGTATCAAGCTCTGTCCCTACGCCCCGAGACAAGCTGTTGCTGAGATAGGAACTGAAACCCCTCTCAAAGTTCTGGGGAGTAGAGTCAGGCTGTCTCCAATGGATGGAGGCTGCAGTCAAAGCTGGCTTTTCTGAGGAGGATGACTTAGGCATCTATGGAGCCTTAGGTCCCTAGAGAGCTGAGGCAGCTGAGTTAATGTCAGGAGCTGCAATGTGTCCAGGGCCAGGGAGCAATTGTCATTTTTAGCCAGGGCCTGAAAAAGGGAACAGGATATTAGCATCAAGGAAGAGAGGCTGAGATGGGACCTTGGAGTGGTCATTGTGCCTTGGAGACAGAACTGGTTTTCCTGTCCCTGAACACAAAGTGTGAGCATATTGACATACAGTGGTTGCACACAAGGGATTTAAGTTAGATGCCAAGGAGAACTTCCTGCCAATGAGCGGGTTCAAAATTGAGAACAGTGCCCAAAGGAGGCTTGGGTCTGCTCTTCCTTGGGACCCACTCCCTGGAGTGGGCGGAGGACTTCCAGGCCCCTGGTGGGGGATGATTCATGGCAGGGAGGAGGGAGTTGGATGGAAAGACCTTGCAGCTTCCTTTGAGTTCAAGAATGTGACATTCCTGAGCTTTTGGGTAGGAATCAGCCTTTTTCTCCAGACTTAGCCATCTGACACTAAATCCAGAGTGGAATTTTGATGTGCCCCATTAAAACGAATCTCTGCAACCATCTTCTGTTCTTTTTGGCAAGTCATTGATCTCATGTGAGCGGCTTAGGTTCCAAAGAAAAGCACCTGAAGTCAATACACCAAGTGGCATTCCAGGCGTTTGGGGGCTGCTCAAAGTTCAGCGCTCCCTCCGCAGAGCAGAGCGAGCGTGTGAACCGCACCCAAACCCCTCCTTGTTTGGTTTCGGTTCCAACGCACTCCCTTTCCTCTCCAGATGTTGGCATGTGGGACACATGTGGGCATCCCGGCCCGGACGGCTCCGAGGCTCCAGGATGCTTACCCGCCGTGACTCCCACCCGGCCCCGGGTGAGCCAGGTCTCTAATTAGACGTGACCGCGTCCCCATTCCAGCGCTCCCCACAGCCGAGAGCACAAAGTTTGCACTGCCAGGGGCACCAAAATAGCCTCGCAGCCCGGCTGAGAGTCCAGGCAGCGGTGGCAGACGCGGGACAGAGGCTTGGCAGCGAGCGCGCTCTTGCCGGAGGTCCCGCGGCCGGGAGCGGCGGGCGGGGGCAGAGCGGGGCGGGGGCGCGGGCAGCGGGCGGCCCTCGGGCTGGGCCACCGAGCGGGTCACTTGCTCGCAGCCTCTGGAGCCCCAGCTGCGCCTGCCGCCGCCGCGGGCCTGGCCGCTGCACGCAGTAAGTAGACGGCGCTCCCCCGGCTGCGTTCTGTGCCCAGGCTGGTCCGGGACAGAGCACGCTGGTGACTACTTGGGGAGTAGGCGTAAGTGTGTCAGTGCGAGTGCTTGCGAGTGGGAGCGAGCGCCAGTGGGAGGGAGTGTGTCTGGGCTGGTATGTGACCATATGGAAGTTTCTAGCATACGTCCCAGGGTGTGAATGTGGGTGAGTGTGTCACTGTGTGTGTGTGTGGTGGACTTTTGTGTGTAGGTGGGCCTGGAGGGTGCCCCCAGGCGGCATGTGTGTCGGGGTGGCATACGCTGTCCTCTGTGGACTGGGTCGGTACTCTTGCAAGTACAGACTCAAGTGTGTGGGGTAAGCGAGCGCCACCCGGCTGAGCCAGTAGGTGCCTATGAGAGAGGCCGTGAAGGCGGAGGCTGGACAAGGAGTGGTATCTGAACTCAGACTTTCTAGGGTGGCCCGACTTGTCCCCAGCTGGGGTGTCTTCTCTGTGGGTCCTGCGGCTTTGGTTTCTGAGGGCTCTGAGCAGGGCAGGAGCTCAGCGCCCGCACTGGAGTGGATGGGATTCTCAGCCAGCCTGGCTGGCTGGCCAGGGTTAGGGAGACAGCTTGGAGACAGCCCCACTGTCACACCAGGAGGAGGCAGGAGGGCCAGGGAGTGAGCAAAGCCCCCAGCGATGCCCACCTGCAAGCCCTCCCAGGGCACCCACTCCCACACACCCACCGCTGCTCATGTGTGCACACCTTCTCGCCACCTCTCACACATGCTGTCTCTCAGGAGGGCCAAGCAAACATTCATGTGCTGTCAGCATGTGCACCTGAGGACAGTGACACACATCCGACAGGTACCTCAGTGTGCGAGACGCATGTGCACAAACATACACCCCTGGCTTGACCCCCCTCAGCCTTTTAGGCCCCCTTTTAGGTCTCCTTTGGCCTACATATGGCACCTTGGACAAGAAACTGGCTTTAGTAGGAAATATCTTAAGTCAGGGGCTTTGGCTGGGGGGTCAGGGCAGTTTTTTTTTGTTTGTTTGTTTGTTTTTAGGCTGCTCTGTGCAGCATGTGGGATCTTAGTTTCCCAACCAGGAACTGAATCCGTGGCCCCTGTATTGGGAACATGGAGTCTTAACCACTGGACTGCCAGGGATGTCCCTGGGGCAAGTGTTAATAGAGTGTCTTCAGAGTGTCTCATTTGATCTGGAACTGAGGCTTCTCTTGGAGTAGTCTTACCCTCTTACAAGTGAAAAGGACCATCTGACAAGGCAAGCAGAGGCAGTTGGGATCTGAGGCAGAGCTCAGCACCTGTGATTTGCTCCACCCTTTAGTTTACTCTCTGGATTGGCCCTGCAGCAGAAAACCAGTGAGCCTTCTGTGGACTGGGCCCAGGCAGTCATTTGACAGGGAGGAGAAGTGCTTTGAGCTGGGCTGATTCCTTTTGACAGGGAGGAAAGAGAGTTGAGCTGGGCTGATTCCATTTTTTTTTTTTTTTTTGGTTTTAGTCAACCCAGTTTTGAGTCTGAAGGTGAGGCTGGAAGGGAGACCCTTTGCTTTGCTCCTTTCTGGTGGTTATCTCTTTTCTTGACAGAATCTTGTTCTCCCTGACCTCCTCCCCCTGGGGACTCCTGGAGACACACTAAACAGTGCTTGGGAGAGTAGGTTCCCCCAGATATCAGCTGCCTGCTGTTGTTATTATAGCTTCTAGACTTCTCCCATCCTGGCTGTTCTCCTGTGGACAGGCCTCAATGAAGTGCCCTCACTAAATGTGCTCCTTCAGTTGGGAAGTTAGAAAGGTGACATCATTGACTTTCTCTTCCTAAGTGTTTATGGTTTGATCTAAGGAGTGCCTGACCAAACTCACCACCACCAACTCCCTAGTACGCAGGGGAGCAGGTGGGCTTCAGCCATTTCCTGAGGGGGTGCTGGAACGTAACTTTTCCTGGCCTGGTCCTCCACCTGACCCTTGGGGATGGTTTAATAAAGACAGGCTGTGGTCTGCTGGGCAGCCTTTTACAGAGTAAAAGTGGTGGGGAAGGAAGTCTGTGTGCCTTCCCTAGCCTTCTTGTTTAGTGGGGGCCCTCAGCAGCCACTTTAAGACTCAGGAAAAGACTCTGGAACACTGAAGTACCCACTGTGAATCCTAGGCTGGTTCCCCATTTTTAATTCATCAAATACATACATGTATCAATCAGAATTTTAGAGCAAGAATTAGGACTCATAGAGCATCAAGACAACCACACTAAGTTAACATAGTTCCAATTTAAAGAAAAAAAATCAGAGAACCCCCAAAATGGTAATAATAACAACCACTATTTATTGAATCTATAATACATACTTTATTTCATTTACTTTTCACAACACCCTTATTAGGTTAATAGTCCCATTTTTTTTTTCCTCTGACAAGGAAATTGAGGCTTAGAGTGCTCAAGGGATTTTTCTAGATCTGTGTGACTCCTGAGCTCATGACATAACCTGTGTGTTTCCCTTCTTACTCTGGCTGCCAGGAAGCTCTTAGTTCATCATATTGCTTCATCGCAGTAAATGTGTTCACTGGAACCATGGCTCTGACTTTTAATTTTTGCTTTAATAACTTTACAGTATACCCATCTTGGTTTTTTAAAAAATTAAATAATTAATTTATTTATTGGCTCAGTTGGATCTTTGCTGTTGCACATGGGCTTTCTTTAGTTGTGGCAAGTGGGGGCCACTCTTCTTGTGATGTGTGGGCATCTCATTGCCGTGGCTTCTCTTGTTGTGGAGCATGGGCTCTAGGTGCACGGGCTTCAGTAGTTGTGGCACGTGGGCTCAATAGCTGTGGCTCGCAGGCGCTAGAGTGCAGGCTCAGTAGTTGTGGCATAGGGGCTTAGTTGCTCCACAGCACGTGGGATCTTCCTGAACCAGGGCTTGAAACCATGTCCCCTGCATTGGCAGGCAGATTCTTAACCACTGCGCCACCAGGGAAGTATATCCATCTTTAACCATAAACATCTACATCTTTTGAAGAAAGAAATCAGAACAAATAAATGAACAGTCAACAATGAAGCATTCTGTTGGTCTCTGAGGATGAGAACCATATTGCATGGATTTTTGGGGGACATCTCCAATTTCAAATATTTCATCTGGTTTTCAAACCATATGTCTCAATTTTGGCTTCTGTATTTTTGGGTTCTGATTTGTGACCACGTCTTGGGGCTTTTCTTCCTAGTGGCTCTGGGAGAGAATGCCAATCTCTGTGCTGGCTCAGACAATGGGGATTGTTGCGAATGAATTGGGCCATTGATAAATGTCCCCTCCTCTGACTGCTTCAGCTGCCAGCTTCTCCCTGTCTCAAAAGCATGTGTGTCTGGGTGCCCGAAGGAGTTTGACCCTGCCCTATGCCCAGCCCTGGCCCCATGGCCCCTCTTCCTCATGTGACCCTGCCTAGGCCCAGGGCTCTGCTGGGAGGTCTGTGTCTCTTGGACCTGAGCTCTGCCTCCCTCAGTGTGGACCACATGGTCTCTGATCAGGGATGGCCCTCCTGGAGCCGGAGCTCAGGATGAGGAGCGTGGGCTTTGGAGTGTGGGTCTTTCTGCCCCCTCCCCTGGAAGTGTGAGGTCATAGGCTAGTGCCCACTTTTTTCCTTTTCCTCATGAGGGGCTCTCAAGTCTGCCATGTGGTCAGAAAGTCATTTGTCACCTGTTAATCTGCAAGAGATGTGTGTCACCAGGGTCATCTGAATGCAGGACAGGGCTCTAGCTACACTGCAAAGTTGGCGAAATCGCTTGCTAATTTGCTCTAAGACTGATTCTTTTAGCGTGCCTGAGGCTCTTAGTATGTGGCAACGGGAGGAGTAGGGGGCAATGCTTAGCATAGATTACTTACAAGGACTCTTGTGGTGGGCTTTCAGGAATTGTGTTGGAATCTTGCTTCTTAGTATGTAAGTCAGCTGACGATGGCAGCTGTTGCCCACGTTCAAGATTAATCCTCCCAGAAGCGCTTGCTTACAAAGGGGAGGAGGAATCGTTGGCCGAGGCCCCAGGAAATGCCTGGCATTGGGTGGTGTGCTGGCGGGTTGGTGCGGATGAGGGGTTTGTACCTTCCCAGGTACGTGCCACCTCAAAAAGGTAAGACTAAGACTTCATTGCATCTCTACTGAGGATTCTGGTTGTTCCCTGGACTTTAAGCTCGACCAAGTGAAAACAGGTTTAAAATCCAGCAAGAAAGCATCCAGTGAGGCGGTCAGAACTTCTGTGGGGGAAGGCTTACTCATGGTTACTCACATTATTTAGTATCTACTAAGGGCCAACCCCCTTGTTCGGCTCTTTGCATCTTTTGTTTCAGGAAACCTCTAGAACAACACTGGGAGACAGGCACTGCTATTTTAAAGATAGGAAAACTGAAGCACAGCAAGGTTAAATAATTAACCCAAGGTCAGAGCCAGCAACAATTTCATCCCAGGTCTGTCTGATGCTGGAGTCTGTGGTAAAGACTCTATGGCCTGTGGGTCACTGACCACTCGTCAGTTCAAAGGCTCTGAAAGCAGGAAAGTCCAGGCCTTTGGGCCAACTGGGGAAGAGCTGAGGGCTTGCCTTCTTTGGCTCTGGGACCTGAATATCATCAGCATCATTGGTCTTTCCGGCCTCAGACAGGGACTGCTACTCTGTGGGAAGCAGGGGTGGGGTGGGGAAGGCCTCCAGGGCTGGGCAGAGATCTCCCTGCCAACCCCACCACCTCCCTGCCAACCACTCCCTTGGGGGTGGGCTTCTGTGGCTTTGCTTCTTCCCTGGAGCAATCTCTGTCCTGGAAAGTGAGCCTCCACCCAGTGATCCAGCCAGCCCAGTCTCCCCTCTTCCAGCTGCATGGTCCCCTCAGTGCCAAGCTCTGGGGGAGTCCTGGATCCTCTGAGGACGTTTCTGGGCAGACCAGACCTTGTTCGGCGTGAGGCAGTGTCTGTAGGCGTCAGCAGTTTGGCTGGGTAGTTGTGTATAGGGTTCACTTTCTGCTGGAGAAATGGAGGTTTTGTCTTACAAACCAAATATCCTGGGTTTGGAAACCATATGAAATGCAGCCTGTTGTCTGGGGATGTGGGCTGCATTGTGGATCTGTGTGTGGTGCTGGTTTAAAAGACGTGGTCAAGGGACAGAATAATTGACTCAGGCCATCTTGTTGCCTCTGATGCAGGGTCAGAGGTGGGCTGCATATGTCTGCAATGTAAAGAGAAAAGCACATTGGCTTTGCCGTCAGACAGATCTGACTCAGAGCCTTTTCCCCGTCTGTTAAAAGGGGTTTGTTATAATGCAATGGTAATGCTAGAACTGGGAAGTTTATTGAAGTATAGTGTCCAGCATAGAACAGGTGAACTGGCATATTCTTTCTTCTTGTCCCACCTACCTTCTGGGAAACAACACTGGGCTGATGGCAAGAGATCTGGATTCTAGCTCTAGCTCAGCCTCTGGGTACGTTGTCTTAAATTCTTACCCTCTCTGGGCCTCACTTTCCTCATGCGTAAAATTAGAAGAACTAATTTCCTTTATTCTTCTGTATGTTTTGAGGATCGTGAAAGAGACGGATGTCAGGGAGCTCTCTTGGAGAATGCAGAGTTTAGTCACTGTTATGCATGTATGCATGTGCAGTATTAACTGAGATCAGTGACGTGCCAGAGCCCATGCAGAGCACTGGGCATACAGGTGTCAGGAATATCCTCGTCCTCAAGCAGCAATCAGACTATGTGGCAAGACAGGCTTGTCTGTGGGACACGATCATGACAAGTATTGGTGTATCAGAATAGGAAGTGTCATCTCCAACTGGAGCAATCAAGGAGGCCTTCCCAGAGGTGAAAATTCCTGGTCTGGATCTGGAAAGATAACAGGAAGATTCCAGGAGGATGAGAGGAGGGCCTTCAGGGCTGAGAGACCAGCACAGGCTACGGCACAGAAGTGTTGCCTTGCATGATAAGCTTGGGGGACTTTAGGCAGTGAGGGTACTGGTCAGCAGGGATGAGTGAGAGATGGGAAACTTTACAAAGGGCCGTGGATGGGGGTCAGGCCTTGCTGGCTGTGCTGAGATGTTTGGATTTTTATCATGACAGTTATGGGCGGCCCCCGAGGTATTTTAAGCAGGGGAGGGTCATGGTTGGACATGGCTCAGCAAACATAAAAGATTTTATGTCACCTTTAATTTTCAAATCATATTAAATAAATGAAAATTTACAAGAGTGGTAAAAGAAATCCTTATCTGTATCCCTTAATCGATTATAAGACACTGCATTTACTCCTTTTTTTTTCACTCCTTCTCCCTCCAATAATATAAAAATACATTATTTTTTATTATTTATGTATATTTTAATAATCTGTATAGTTTATACTTTATTGTTAATTTATTATAATTACATATTTATGGTTTTATCATGTATATGTATATAGGAATACATACATATATATGAATACATATAAAATATTCATATTTCCGATCAATTTAAGAGTAAATTGGAGATGTGGTACCCACAAATACTTGTGTGTGTTTCCTTAAAAAAGGATCTACTCTTATCACAATACAATTCTGTCCCCATAATGTCTCTATAGCTCTCCTGTCTCCCTCACCCCATTCAGGGCCCAAGCCAAAGGTTGCATTTAGTTGTCATGTTTCTTCAGTCTCCTTTAATCCAGAGCAATTCCTCTGCTTTATCGTTCTCGACCTTTGTATTTTGAATGGCACAGGCCAGTTATTATGTTGCATATCCCTCCATTTGGACTTATCTGATGGTTCTGCACGACTGGTCTCGAGCTGTGCATGTTGGGCGGGAGTACCATTGAAGGGAGGTGAGCACACCAGTGAGCACAGGCTTCGGGGACTGCCCCAGTGCTGGTGATGGAAACCTTCGTCACTTGCTTGAGGTGACGTTCACCAGTTTCTCCTGTGAAATTACTATTTTTCTCTTTGTAATTAATAAATATTTGTGGAGAGGTACTTCAAGGGTATGTAAACATCCTGTTCCTCATCAAATATTTAGTCGCTAGTGTTATCATCATTGATACTTCTTTTGAATCCATCATTTCATCTGTATTTACTAGTTGTCATTTTTCTGTAGGAAAGATCTTTCCCCTCTCCCGTTCTTTCCCTCTTTCTCTTTATTTCTCTCCTTCCCTCTTTCTCTTTCTTTCTTTCTCTTTCTCTTTCTTTCTTTCTCTTTCTCTTTCTTTCTCTCTCGCTTTCTTTCTTTCTCTCTCTCTTTCTTTCTTTCTTTCTTTCTTTCTTTCTTTCTTTCTTTCTTTCTTTTCTTTCTTTTTTTCTTGCCTTCCTGCCTTCCTCCCTCCCTCCTTCCTGTCTTCCTTCCCTCCCTCCCTCTCTTTCTTCCTAACTTCCTTCCTTCTTTCATTACTATGAACTCATAGATTCTTTTTTTTTTTTTGCCATTAGAAATAGCTGGAATATATTTGATTTGGCTATAAATTATTCACATGTAACTAGAAATAAGTATTGTTCTTTGAAAAATGCACTAGCACATTTTAGTACAGAATGGAAATATTTATCTAAAAGCAAAATTATTGTTTTGACTATTGAATAATATGCTGTAACATAACTACTTAATTAGGATTTACTAAGATATAACAGCCACATTAATTTTTTAAAGATACTAACATTTTCTGAGTCACAATGCATGGATATTTTTATGTCAACCTTTGAACTTAGAAAACTGATTCCCAGTTAGAGAATCATTTTGTACTTACACAGCACTGTTTCATAAGTACATTTAAATTTATCTAACAAGCCTATGATATATAATGGAAAGATCTTGGGTGTTAAAGTGAGAAAAGTAGAGATTTCAACTTCAGTCCCTGGACTTACTGTATGCCTAACTCTTGGTTGGTCACAAAAATTATCTGAGCATCAATTTTTTTCATCTATAAAATACATAAAATAAACTTTTCATCACAGACGACTACAAATTAAGTGATATAATACAGGTAATAATCCTAGCCTATATAAGGCTCATAGTAGTAAAGTAATTACAGTTCCTTCCATGTCCACAATTATCTTTCCATAACTAAAATGAAAGTTATCCTCTTATTTATGTTTGAATTTTAAATATAATCTCTGGCGTGGGGAAAATATTCAAAAATATTTGTTGAATGAATATGCATTGTCAACTTACTGCCTAGGCTTTCATTTCTCAGCTAGTGAGAAATGGATTCATAGATTCTTAATTTATTCAGTACATTTAATCAATTTGTATATTTTATTTTGATGTTAGAAATGTCCCAGATTTGATCAGTGGGCGGCTCTGCAAAATGGCTCCTGTTTCTTTTGACTTTTCACCATGATTCTCTGAGCACTCGCTTACTATTGCTCTAGCAGGATGTTCCAGGCTCATTGTGTTCTTTCCTTGTTCCAGCCCTGGGATTAGTCATTTCTCCAAGGAGCCCTGGATCCTTTTAGTGGAGAATGGTATTTAAAAACCAAGACCCTGGGGCTACATGTGCTCCTTGTTACTGGTATGTCATTGCTTTTATGCCCTCTTGCAAACAGAGCTAGGGCATATACTTATATGTCCATAATTGTTTCTGTAATAAAAATTAAAAAAAATTATTATAGGATTTTAGAAAGAAAAAACCCAAGTGATGAGATAGAGAGTGAGAAGATAGGGATACTTTAGATGGATGGTCAGGGAGGGCCTCTTTGAGGAGGCAATATTTAGAAAGACCTACAGTGTGGAATGGGTGGGTTGGAAAGAGATTGTTTTAATTATCCAGGAAATAATTACAAGGACCTGAAATAAGACAGGGTATAGAGGAGGTAGAATCAGGTAAGTGGTTGAGTGCAGAAGGTGAGGGAGATGAAGGAGGGAGATTGACACCTCCAAGGCCACTCAAGCTGAGCATTTCCAAAACGGAATTTCTGCATTCTTGCTTGGCACTGTCCTATTCGTATGTGGTCCTTTTCAGGTATTTCAGATCTCTTTGAACAGCTCCTTCATCTATACAGCTGCGCAAGTTAGAGAGAGCTGGCAGTCACCCTCAACACGCTTCTCTCTCAAAGTTCATATCCAGTCCACCACCAAGTCTGTTGATGTTCTCTTAAAAATATCTCTCAAATCTGTCACTTCTCTCTGTCTCCTCCAGTATCACTCTAGTTCAAGGCACCATTTTCATCTTACTGGAGTACCATGAGAGCTTCCTAGCTGATATACTTATACCCAAGCTGGCTTCCTCCAATTTGTTCTCACATAGCAGCCAGGTGTATTTTAAAACACAACTCACGTCATTTCCCTCCTTAAAAATACTTCAGTTGCTTCCCATTGATCTTAAGCTAAAGATCAACCTCTTTGATAAGCCTACAAGGTCTTGTTTATCTGCCCCTGCCTCCACTTCAGCATCCTGCCACCCAGCTTTCCCTTTGCCCTCTCTCCTGGCCTTGTCTCAGTCCCTTGGGCTTTTCAAGTTCCCTCCTGACCCAGGCCTTTGCATTTGCTGTCCTTCTGTTTAGAACACTCTTCCTTCATGTCTTCATGTACTGAATTCCTACTATGTCTCAACTCTCAACTCCGCTGTCACTTGCATGGCCTCCATGATTAGATCAAATCCCATGTTATAAGGCTTTACTATACCAGGTACCTCCTTCAAGACTTTATCTTGGTTGTGATTTTACATTTATTTACAATTGTTTCATGATAATTAATGCTTATTTTTCCTGTTTGATGATGAGTTTTGCTCATTACTTTCTCCTAGCAGTTAGAATGTTACTGACACATGCCATGCATATTTGTTGGATGAATGAATGAATGAAGTTTTATCAGCTGAGCAACCAGGTAGATGGTGGTACCATTCAGTAGAATGAAAATTCTAGGGGAGAAGTAACTTGAGGAGGAAGATCATAATTCGCTTCAGGACATGTTACATTCAAGGTACCTGTCAGCCACATGTATGCCCCCGCCAAACATCTTACCATCTTCTGGGCAAACAAATTAGACTGTCGTTCAGGAGCTTTGAGGAGACTGGTGATAGGTGACATCTAATTCCTGGACAATTCTAAGGAGCTCCTGGAGAAGACAGCTAAGTCACATGGCATCCCTGTGCTGTAACCCCCTTTCTGGTTTGTAGAGGTTACAGGAGATCTGAGGGGCCTCCAGGTGGTTTAACCTGGCTGCTTGACTGCTATGAAGGAGTTAAACATTTATGAAGGCTCCTCAGCACTTGAGAGTTGCTTGTATGATTTACATTGGTCAGGAGTTGCCAACCTCCTCCCCATCCCTAAGACTACATTAGACGTAGGCCTAAAAGAGAACTCAGAGAGAGGGTCTTACTAAGCCCAGTGAGCTCTCCTTGCAAAGATGCCAGTAGTCACTCCAGCTCACTCACTCCTGCATTCCTCACTTACTTATTCAGTATCTATTTCACCTTCACTCAGTCACTTACCCACCCACCTATCCATCCACAAATAAGAGTTTATGTTGGGTCTGTAGCAGGACTCAAGGATGATGGGTCACCCTCCCTGCCTCTCCTTCATCCCTCTTTCATATGGTCCCCACAGCCCAGAAGCCCAGGTGAGGCGACGTCAGGGTAGGGAGGTGTCACTGTGCTGGTCAAGGGTGTTATCAGGAAGAGAGGGAGATGCTGCCACACGGACTGCTCCTCTTATTTCACCTCTTGCTTTCCTAGTGTCCTGTCCCCTCTTTCAATGGCGATGAGAGCTTAGGAATTAAGCTCCTCGATCAGATAGATAGAAGGTGGTACTTGGGCTCTGCAGAAGTACTCGGGGCTCAGGCTTGAAAGGGAAGGAGAGACACAGCTCCCCATGAGCCCAGTCATGGAGAAGAAGATGCTTTTGTTTCCTTCTCCATTTTCTGTCAGGATTGCCCTTTTAACCCTGTGGAATTTGCAGAGAGGCTGGGGGAGGGCAGGACAGTGGAATTTAAAATGTGACATTTAGAAACCAGGCAATAGACTAATCCTAGCCCCACCCCTCCAGAAGCTGCTCTTTCAGTTCTCTGAAGTTTGTCATTTACAAAGAGCCCCCCAGAATGTGCGCTGTCCATCTGCTGTGACATCAGACAGGGCTGGGGCCGAACAGACACAGGACAGTGGCAGCCACATCAGATAAGAGCATCTTGGAAAAATGCCCGAAGGAGTCCAGGATCTAAGCTACAGACTCATTCACTCATTCCCTCCGTCACTCATTCATTCAACAATCTACTTAGCACTCTGTGTCAGGCATTGTTCTAGGCCCTGGAGATATAGCAACAAACAATCACACCTCGTTGTAGAATTTGCTTTCAGATGTGGGAAGAGAGACAGTAAACTGGTTGATTATACGCAAAATGATGCTGGTGCTGCAGAGAAATATAAAGAATAGTAAGGGAGTCCCAAGGGTGAGAGGGGACTTGTACATTTACACCAGGTCAAGAGGTTCTCTCTGATATGCAGATATTTGAACAGAGGCTAGGAGGCAGTGCAGGGGCAAGCTATGTGAATACTGGGGGGAGAAGTCAGCACTTCAGTATTCTGGGTGTCCTTGGTCTGAGGGGTGTGAGTAAACATCTAGGAGGAGGCCACATTTAAGCTGGATCTTTGACACGTGGGCACAGCAAGTCAGTCCTAAACACTAGAAGGGAACTTGCCTTGAAGCATGAACATAATGGGAGGACCGTTTGGTAAGGCCAGAGGCGGCGGGGTGGGCTGGACACAGGGTCTGGAGAATCAGGTGCACCAGGCTAAGGGGTTCAGACCTGAGTTGAGAGACACTGGGGAGACACAACAGATTTTCAAAGAGACATTACAATGCGAGCTGTGGTTTTTTTAATTTTTTAAATTGGAATATAATTGCATTACACTCTTGTACCAGTTTTTGAGGTACACCAAGGTCAATCATCTGTATTTATACACACATCCCTGTATTCCCTCCCTCCCTCGACCCCCCCCCCCCCCACCCTCCCTGTCCCAGTCCTCTAAGGCATCCTCCATCCTCGAGTTGAACTCCCTTTGTTATACAGCAATTTCCCACTGGCTCTCTATTTTACCGTTAGTAGGGTGAGAGCTGTGTTTTAAGAGGCTGAAACGAACGTTAGAATAGGCTGGGGGCTGGGCGGCCAGCAAGAAGACAATTGCTTTATGTGAGCCTGCTTGGCCTTATGGCCAGCAAGGATGCTGAGGTTGAAGAGAGTGTTGCGGTGGCCCTCGGATGCACAGTGGACAGGTATGTAGGGACGTGGGGGGAATGCAGTGATGTGGGGGCTATAATGGCCAGCAGAAGCAGCAGGTGAGGTGAGTGGCCGTCACTGGGACAAACTCCAGATGTCTCCTGTAACTCGAAACTGTCTTTGAGCAAAGAACACAGAGCACCCTGCGTTCTGCGCAGAGCAAGCTGAAGAAAAGAGTATGGGTCTGATCTCTGGCCATGAATTACTGTTTTAGAATCTTCTGGGGAGGGGTTCCTTGGATTGTAGGAACATTAGGGTCAGAAGAGAGCTAATCGAATCCAGCCCTCTCCTCTCATAGATGGGAAATTGGAAGCCCAGAAAACGGGCATAAATTGTCCAAGGCCATAAAGAGCATGTGTGGCAGAGAAAGGTCAAGCATCTTATTTGAACTCATCTTGGAGAAATTACTATGTCTTATTTAATTATACATTTACATATATATATATATATATATATATATATATATATATATATATATATCCTTCAATGGAAGAGGAAATTCTAAGAAAAAGGAAATTGTTTTATTCATTGACTTCTCTATCATCTAGCTGCAGCTTGATACAGGGCAGATGCTCTCTTGACCCAGACCAAGGCTGATGTTAGACTGGTCTCAGAAGTGGGAGCAGAACAACTACCTGTGGTGGGGGGAGAGCCTGGCTCTGGATCCCTCACGCCCTCATGTGGCCTGGCCGCTGGCCATTTCTACCTCAGTGATACTCACAGCTCTTGGCAAAGGGACCATGGATGTGAGAGAGTAAGGGGGTTGCTGTCCCAAGGGTGCCTGCCGAGAGGGAGAGGTGATAGGTGTGGTGAGGGGCTGGGTATCCTGGGCCTGAGGCCACTGCAAGAGAGAGAGGCCCTGCCCAACCTGAGAGAACAGCCCACAGAGGGTTTCATAGCCTCCAGGTGGGTACCTGGGATGTGTGTTTGGGGTGAAAGTGCAGTACTTGGTCTGGCCTGAGGCTGGGCCCCAGGGATTTCACCAAATGCACATTTTTTCCAGGCCAGGTTTTCAGCCCAGCTCTGCCATCCCCAGGAGATGAGGACCGCCGTTTGAAGAAGAAGTCCTGCTCTTTCCCCACAGCATGCAGAAGTCTGTGACTTAGCAGCAGGATTTCAGATGGAATTGTCCTTTGATGTGTCTCCATCCTCACATTCAGGATCCTAGTGGGGAGGGCTGAGCTGGTGACAGTTTCCTGAAGAGTCAGAGGGACTCAAGCTGTAGCTTCTGCCATGCCAGACCCCAGGGTCTGCGTCAGTGCTGGATGAGTAATTGGCTCTTAAGCGCTTGGGCAACACAGTCTGTTTGTCTTGTACTACGGTGTTGGCAGAAGGATTTCCATATGGAGAGGAGTGAGTTATACGCATCAGCAAACTAAGCCTGTAGACACAGGAAAATAAATGCCCTGAGTCTGGCATCCCGTGGTGAATGTCCTGGGGGAGGCAGTGGGGTTTTCTTCAGGTGTGGGGTCATCACACTCTTGAAGGTAGCACTGTGGACTAGGCCAGGTTTTGAATAGAACCTTAGAGAAAGGGAAGAAGGAACTTGGATTCTAGTCTGGGTTCAGCCACAAATTTACTCTGTGATGTGGGCAAGTCTTTTGCCCTCTCTGAACCTTGGTTTTCTTTTCATAAACCACAGGGTTGGAAAAGAGGATTCCAGAGGACCTGTCCTATGATTTTCCAGGTTTCTTGCTTACATAATGCTAACAGGAATTTTGGTTAAGACCCTCACTTTGAGGCTTCTATTCTGCCCAAGTCTCTTTCACTTTGCCTGAACTTCCACCTTTAGAGATTCATGCCTTTGGTTTTTTTAAGAGACTCATTTCCATATTGACTAACAAAATCCCTCTTATTTTTATGACCTCGTATAGGGATACAAAACGGTGTAATTTCCTTGTTTTATTTCAGCCTTTACAATGACTGTGCCAGGTAACCAGAGATATATTATTTCCAGTTTGCATATGAAAAAAGAGGCCCAGAGAGGTTAAGTAGTTTGAGATGAGGATGAGCTGAGATGAGGCTGCAGGTTTCTTGGCTGTTGGCCTATGTTCTTTTGTGCTACCCTTTGGGCTTGGAAAGGGAGTTCTAAGGACTGCATGAGATGGGGATTGTGATGTTCATAAGATTGCAGAAGTATCAGGATGACAGCATCTGCCCCCCACATACCTGTACCACGTAGGCTGAAGTATTCTCAGCGTGGGGCAGCCCACCCAACCCACACACAGTAGTGAGGGGCTGTGCTGGTCCCTGTGCCTTGTTGTGCAAAGGCAGGTCAGGGCGAAAAGCAGGCCCTCTGCAGCAGCTTTTGCATTGATGATCCTGTGTTCTTATCTGCAATAGACTAGTTTAGCAGGGTGGTGGGTATCTGGCCAAGCCCAGGTGTTTCTTTTTTTTTTTTTCCCTTCTCCCTCCAGCTTTGTTGAGCTGTAATTGACATATAGCATTGTATAAGTTTAAGGTGTATAATGTGATGAGTTGATATACATATTTATTGTGAAATGATTACCACAATAAGGTTCGTTATGCATCTATCATCACATATGGTTACCTTTTTATTTATGTGGTGAAAATTTTGAAGATCTACTTAGCAACTTTCAAATATACAATATTGTAAACTATAGTTACCATGCATACATTAAATCTCCAGAATTTATTCATCTTATAACTGAAAATTTGTACCCTTCAATCAATATCTCCCCATTTCCCCCAGCCGCCAGCCCCCAGCCCCCAGCTCCCGGCAACCACCAATCTACTTTCTGTTTCTATAGTTCAGCTTTTTAAGATTCTATATGTAAATAAGGTCATATAGTATTTGTCTTTCTTTGTGTGATTTATTTCACTTTGCATAATACTCTCAGAGTCCATGTATGTTGTCACAAATAGCAGGATTTCCTTCCTATTTTTATGGCTGAATGATATCCCATTGTGATGTGTGTGTGTATTTTTTCCTTCTTTCTTTATCCATTTATTAATTGAAGGTCACACAGGTTGTTTCCATGTCTTAGCTATGGTGAATAATGCTACAAGGAATATGGGGGTGCAGATATCTCTTGGAGGTAGTAATTTCATTTCCTTCAGACATATATACCTAGAAGTGGAATTGCTGGATCACATGGTAGTTCTATTTTGAATATTTTTGAGACACCTCTATACTGTTTTTCCATAGTGGCTGCAGTAATTTACATTTTGGCTGCAGTAGTTTACATTTCCACCAATAGTGCACAGTGGTTCCCTTTTCTCCACATCCTCACCAGTACTTGTATCTTGTCTTTTTGATAACAGACATTCTGACAGGTGTGAGGTGATATTTCATTGTAATTTTGATTTGCATTTCCTGATGATTGGCGTTAAACACCTTTCATGGTTTTGTTGGTCATTTGTATGTCTTCTTTGGAAAAATGTCTGTTCAAAAGCCCTCTGCCCATTGTTTTCAATTAGTTTTTTGTTTTTTGTTTTTGGTTTTCTTTTGTTGTTGAGTTGTATGAGCTCCTTATATATTTTGGAATATTAACCCCTTAGCAGATAAATGGTTTGCAAATATTTTCCCCAGTTTCCTGTAGGTTGCCTTTCACTTTGTTGATTGTTTCTTTTGCTGTGCAGAAATTTTTTGTTTGATACAGTCCCACTTCTTTATTTTTACTTCTGTTGCTTATGCTTTTGGTGTCATATCCAAAAAGTCATTGCCAAGACCAGTGTCAAGGGACTTTTTTCCTAGGATGTTTAGAGTTTTAGGACTGACATTTAAATTTTTAATTCATTTTGAGTTTTTTTTTAATTAATTTTTTTTGAGGTACACCAAGTTTAATCATCTGCATTTATACACATATTCCCGTATTCCCTCCCTCCCTCAACTCCCCCCCACCCTCCCCGTCCCAGTCCTCTAAGGCATCATCCACCCTCGAGTTGAACTCCTGAGTTAATTTTTGTGAGTGGTAAAAGGTAGGGGTCCAATTTCATTCTTTTGCATATGAATATCCAGTTTTCCCAGTACCATTTATTGAAGAAATTCTCTTTTCCCCTTTGAGTATTCTTGACTACCTTGTCAAATATTAGTTGACCATATATGCAGGGGTTTATTTCTGGGCTCTTGATTCTTTTCCATTGGCCTTTGTGTCTGTTTTTATGCTAGTCCCATATGGTTTTGATACTGTAGTTTTGTAGTATAGTTGGAAATCAGAAAGTGTGATGCTTCCAGCTTTGTTCTTTCTCAGGATTGCTTTGGCTATTTGGGGTCTTTAGTAGTATTAGATAAATGTTAGGATTTAAAAAAAAATTTTGTTAAAAATGCCATTAGATTTTTGATAGGGATTATATTGAGTCCATAGATAGCTTTGGGTAGTATGAACATTTTAACAATATTAATTATCCTCCTCCATGAACATGGGCTATCCTTCCATTTATTTGTGTCTTTAGTTTCTTTCATCCATGTCTTACAGTTGTCAGTGTACAGGTCTTTCACTCCTTATGTAAATTTATTCCTACTTATTTTATTCCTTTTGATGCTATTGTAAATGGGATAGTTTTATTTATTTTTCAAATAGTTTGTAGTTAGTGTATACAAATGCAACTGATTTATGCATGTTGATTTTTGTATCCTGAAACAACAAAAAAATTACTAAATTCATTATTAGTTCTAACAGTTTTTTGGTGGAGTGTTTAGGGTTTTCTACATGTAAGACTATGCCATCTGCAAACAGAGACAGTTTTGCTCTTCTTTCTGATTTGAATGTCTTTAATTCTTTTCTTGCTTAATTGTTCTGCCTAGGACTTTTAGTACCATGTTGAGTAGGAGTGGTGATGGTGGGCACCCTTGTCTTGTTCTTGACCTTAGAGGTTTCAACCTTCCACTATTGAATAAGATGTTAACTGTGAGTTTGTCATATCTGGCCTTTATTATGTTTATGTAGGTACCTTCTATACTCAATTTGTTGAGAGCTTTTCTCATGAAAGGGTGCCAATTTTGTCAAATGCTTTTTCTGCATCTATTGAGAGGATCATATGGCTTCTATCCCTCATTCTATTAATGTGGTATATTATATTTATTGATTTGTGTATGTTGAGCCCTCCTTGCATCTCAGAATAAATCCCACTTGATCATTCAAACTGAATTTAACAGCACATTAAAAGGATCATATACCAGGTCTTCTTAATTAACCTTCCATTTCTCATTTTCAGAAGCTTTCTATTATGCTTGTCCTGGAGATGGGCTGGCCTTTTCTGTCTGCAGAAGGGGACTCTGAGAGCAACCCTCTTAGCTGTTTCTCTCTACCTGGAACCAGCTCAGTCTTTGCTTTGGGGCAAGAAGGATGCTCAGAGACAATAAGTGTGGGCAAGAAGGAGCTCTCCCCTCTTATACCAGGCAGGAACAAGAGTGGGAATCACCCCCACCCCCTCCCAATTCACTTCCTGCTTATGCTTTGGGATGTGCGTGTGTGCTCTCACTGTCTCTCCTGTTTCCCCTTCCATTGTCAATTAATTTCCACACTTGCTTTGGTTTATTTTGGGGCTTGCTATTCAATTCTCTAAGTTTATTCCAGGGTCAATATCACATTTTACTATTTGAAAAGAAGTCTTATTATCTGGCAGGAAAAGTCCTTCCAATTTCTTTATTTTTTCAGGAATAATTTCGAATTTACTTATCAAGTCCTACAAAAAAATCTCGAGTGGATTTTGTTGGGATTGCATGGAATCTATAGGTCAGTTTATGGTGGATTGACATTTTCCTGCCTATATACACGAAATACCTCTTCATTTATTTTGGCCTTCTTTAATATCTTTTAATAATATTTTATAATTTTCTCAGTAAGGTACTTGCACATTTTAAGATTAATTTTTGTGTGCCTTGTATATTTTTGTTGCTCTTGTTCATACCCTCTCTTCTGAATTTCACTTTATTTTTGTGTTGGTGTCTAGGACTATACTTGACTTTTGTATATTTATTTCTCGCCACCTTTCTAAGCTCTTTCATGAATTAAAATAATTTCTTTGTAGATACTTTTGGTCTTTCTACATTGGTAATGAGAGTAACTTGCTAGTTCATGGAATATTTTTATAGGAATTGGGGAAAGATATCATGTCTGGGAAGACATAGACCCATGGAGACTTGGATTGCCAAGTAAACTGCAGGTTTGTGTCTGGTGGACCCAGCCCTGTATAGAGTGTGTGGCTGGGTGGGCACAGCAGGGGCCAGCCTTAGCCTCTACTCACCCCCTTGGCTGTGTGCTGTTGGGGAAGCCCTGTGGAAAATCAAATGAACTGTGAATAATGACAGTTTTGTTTCTTTCCATTCTTATCCATTGTCTTTCTTTCTATACTAGCTAAGATTTGTAATACAATAATGAATAGAAGTTGGTGGGAGCTGGCATTTTAATTTTGTTTTTGATCTCACAGGAAATGCTTTCAACATGTCATCACTAAGTATGCTGTCTCTGTATATTTTTTTCTTGATGAATGACCTTTAATCAGTTTAAGGAAGGTCTCCTGTATTCCTAGTTTTCTAAAAGTTTTGTCATGAATGGCTGTTGAATTTTATAAAATTTTCTCCATCTATTGAGATGATCATAAGATTTTTCTTCTTTAATCTATTAATGTAGTGAGTTTCATTAATCTATTTTCTAATGTTAAAGCAGCTGTGTATTTTTAGGCTAAACCCAACTTGGCTATGATTTGTTATTCTTTTTATATATAGCTGGATTCTATTTACTAATATTTAATTTAGTATATTTTTGTCTATGTCTATACATGAGGTTGTCCTATATATTTCCTTTCTTATGTTCTTTAGTTTCAGTGTCAAAATTATGTCAGACTTATTTTATGAATTGAAGTATGTTTTCCTTTATTTTTATTCTCTGGAAGAGCTTGACAAAAGAAGAGTTATCTTTCCTTTGAATGATAGAAATTCATCTGTGAACTTTTCTGTGCTTAGTGTTTTCCTTAAGGGAAGAATTTTAATTGTTGATTAATTTACTTAGTAGTTATAGATCTATTTCTTCTTGAGTCATTTTTGGTAAATTGTATTTTTCTAGGAATTTAGTTTATTTATGATTTCAGTGATATTGCAGAATATTCTGGATATAATATAATATTATCCATCATATTCTTTTTTTCTGCTGCATTTATAGTAATAGACTTGCTTTTATTGCTAATATTGATTATTTGTATTTCCTTTCTTTTTTCTGATTTTTTTTTCCTGATCTTACCAATAGTTCATCTATTTTATTTGCTTTCAAAAACTAACTTTAAATTGGGATGTCCCTGGTGGTCCAGTGGTTAAGATTCTAAGCTTCCACTGCAGGGGATGTGGGTTTGATCCCTGGTCAGGAACTAAGACCCCGCATGCTGTGCTGTGTGGCCAAAAAAGAAAAAACTAACTTTAGTCATTTTTTTAGTTATTAAAAAAGAGATAATGACCCGTGTATTCCTGGTAAGTTGAATGCAGTGTTTTACTCATAAACATTAACTTAATTGTGACATTCAAATCTTCTATATCTTTACTGATATTTTTTTGGCTTGAGCTGTCAATCAATGACAGAATTGTGTTGGAATCTCCATCTGTGATTCTGGACTGGTTTATTTCTCCTTGAAATTTTACCAGTTTTTACTTTGTATATCTGTATTATTGTTATTAGGAATATCCTTATTATTATATCTTCTTGATGGGCTGAACTTTTTATTTTTATGTCATGAATCTCTTCATCTCTATAATGCTTATTATCTTAAAGTTTGTTTTGTATCATAGGAACACATTAGCACCAGAATTCTTTAGGTAAATATTTCTATGGTATATCATCTGTAGCCTTTAACTTCAAGCTGTTTTGGGTATTTCTGTTTTAGGAATATTTCTTGTAGCTAGCACATAGCACACTTTCACTCTTTCCTCCTCCCTCCTTCCCTCCCTCCTCTCTCTCTTTCTCTCCCCCACTCCCCTCCCTCCCTTTCTTTCTCTTTTTCTCTCTCTCTTTCTCTCTCTCTCTCTGTAATGCATGCTTTATAACCTTTCTTACTAGCAGCTAGTTTATCTTTCCTTACTGTGAATACTATTATTCACTGATACCTCTTCCATACTTTTGTCCTCTTTTGATTTTTTTTTTCTTTATTACTTGGTTTTTTTCCCATCACATGTTCGAAGGGTAATGTTTATCTCTACCTCCATGTATATTCTTTTGGTTGGTTATGCTAAATATTATAGCATTAATAAAAACCTAATAAGGCTAAAGTTAATTTACATTTCTATTTTCCTCCTCCCAAATAAAAGAGAATTAGAACACTTTAATTTACCTTAGTCATCCTCTTCTGAATTCACATATATTATTTGAGATTTATCTTTCTTTCCTTATCCCACAAATGAGATATTAATGATTGTTTCTTACAGTCAAGGTTTGTTTGGATTTACTCCCATGGTAAAAGTAAGTTTGCTGATCATTCTTTCTTATATTTCAAACCTTGCTTGTGGCATTACATTCTTTCTGCCTGAAAGAATTCCTTTAGAATTTCCTTTGGTGTGAAATTTTTACGTGTTTTAAAATGTATTTATTTGCTTTTTACTCTTGAAAGACAGTTTCCCTGGGGATAGAATTTTAGGATAATTATTTTCTGTAATCACATATTTTTCTACTGTCTGCTGCCTCTCATCATTTTTATTAAATGGTCACCTGTAAATCTAATTTCTCTCTTTCTTTGTCTCTGTCTCTGTCTCTTGTCTCTGTCTCTGTCTCTCTTTTTACCTTTGGATGCTTTCAAAACTTCTCTGTCTTTTGTGTTCTTTGGTCTTATGAGTTATCTAAGGTGAGTATATCTTTTGCATTTTTCCTTGGGAGTCATTGGGATTCCTGGATTTGAAAGGTATTTTGTCTTTCAAAAATTCCAAGAAATTTTTCAGCCACTATTTTTTGGATATCACTTTTCCCTCTGTTCTTTCTCTTATCTCCCTTTAGAAATCTGATTAAATACCTGTCAGGCTATTTTACTTTCTATTCCCTAGCTTTAGTTCTCTCATATTTTCTGTCTCTTTCTCTCTCTGGGCTGCATTTTAGGTTATTTTGTTTGTTCTGTCTTTTAATACACCAACCCAGTTTTTAGCTGTGATTAATCTGTCCAGTGAGTTTTTCATTTTAATTGGTATATTTTTAATTTTTATAAGTTCTATCTGGTTCTTTCTGAAATCTGCTTCATCATATTTTATAGCCTCTGTTCCTTGAAAATGTTTCCAAGGCTCTCCTTTATTTCTTGAAGCTAAATTCTCTAATTGAGTTTTTTCCCTTCATAGATAAAGTGAATTCAGGCTACAAACCCTTTGGAAGGTCATATTGTGGTCATTAATTCTCAGGAGAGATTTTACTTCCTTTTAACTCAGAATCAAAATTGGGACAGACAATTTTTCTTGTACCTTCTGTATAGGAGATTTATTTCTCATTCACACTTATATTGGGTTTCTGGCCTTCTGGACCACTATTTTATTGTTTCCCTAGCCCCGAGGCTTTGTCCCTTGTCTGCCCTACCCCATACATATATGGAATAGAAGCTTAGGGAATACAACATTCAGCAGATGTTCTCAGGGAAAAAACTCCCGTCAACTCTCGCTTGTTATTCCTGGTTCCTGCTTTTGCTTTCCTTTTGGTTTCTCCAGATTTCTTACATTTTTGCCAGCTGAGATACATTTTAAAAACATTAAAACATCTTTATCATCCTTTAAAATTCTTCTTATGAAGAAATATTTTAGAATATATGTTGTACCATATTGCTGTACATAAAATTCCTATGTGAACTTTCTCTATAAGAAGAGGAATCAATTATCAACTAAAAATCAGATGCTAAATGATAGTGGCATAGTATGGATTTCCTTAAAGAGAGGATACAATCATCACCCTCACTCAGCTTATTAGCTATGTACCGTAGCAAATTATTGAATCTCTGGATCTTCATTTCCATGTCTTCAAAATGGGGATAATAGTAGTGTTAATTTTGAAAATTTTTTGAGAAATAAATTAATTTACTTTATAAAGCACCTATAAATGTGCTTGAGACACAGTTAAGTGCCCAATACCATATGTCATTAAATTTAAGATGCCACAGATTGTGGGATTTCCCTGGTGGTCCAGTGGTTAAGACTTCACCTTCCAATGCAGGGTGTATGTGTTTGATCCTTGGCTGGGCAGCTAAGATCCCACATGGCTCGTGGCCAAAAAACCACAACATAAAACAGAAGCAATATTGTAACAGATTCAATAAAGACTTTAAAAAAAATGGTCCACACACACACAAAAAGATGCCACAGATTGTAAGATGCCCTGTGACTTCACAAAAAAGAAAACGTGCTTTCAATTAAACTATGACACAACGCAAAATGACACAATGCAAAGATGCCATTGACTGAAATATACATCTCAATTTCATATATTAAAATGTGAAAAAAGTGTCTTAGAACCATCTGACACTAAATTTTGGCTATTATTATGAATGGATACATATGAGCAAAGATGACAGTGATTGAGAAATGGAAACTTAGTCTCAAAATTAATAGGACTTTAAATGTTTGTAGGTGCTTATTCCACTCTGCCATTATCTCATCAACTTCTGGACTCTGGCTGTATTGTACGTGAATTAGAGTCAGTGTCCAGAAGGCTGTCAGTGGGCAAACACAAATTCTACCATTTTCTTGAAGACTGAGGAGTAAGGGGAAAAAACATATTTATTGAGAGACCTCTGTGCCTGGCACACTTATGAGTGCCTTAACTATCACATTTACTTTAATTCTCACAATTATTCAGGTTAATTAATATTAGTTGTTGTAACAAACAACAATATTCGTGATTTAGCCCATTATGTGTATTTCTCGCTTACCGCACAGACTGATGTGGGTTGGGTGGCTCTACTTCAATCTGTAATTCAGGACTCATCTTCTTCCATCTTTTGGCTTTGCCATATTGTAGCTTTCCAGTTGCTCTGGCATCACTCAGAAGGCAGAAAGGGGAAGAGAGAGGGACCAGGAAGAAAGCATACCTTTTATTATAATATAATTTACGAATTTTCAAGATGTCAGAGTTTGATTTATTCCTAGCTAACTTGCTGGATGGAGAAATTGCTATAGGTTAGGGTGGTTGGAGAAGGCCTCCCAGATGAAGCAGAATAGAACATTGATATTAGCTAGAGATAGCAAAACAGCACTGAGGAGATTTCAGTGTGGATGTGCTGGAGTGGCATGACCAATGCATAGAATTAGGGAAGAGCAAGATGTTTTTGGAGAACCATGGGATGCTCTGCTGGGGAATGACTAACATTTATTGAGCTCCTACTCTGTGCTAGACACTAAATAAGGCCCTGTTCAGGTGCTACTGTGATATATGACTTCCTAAACATAACTGAGCCTCGAGAAGACAGCACTCTGCAAATGGGCTATTTTTCACGTTTGACCCATTCTGTACCCCAATTAATTAACTCAGATAATCCTATTTGGAACATGTGGTCCAAGTACCTGACACTGAACCCCACATAAAGGATTCTTTATCTGAGGATGTTATGATAATGACAGAAGGCTTTGTTGAGAACGATTGTGTTGTGCTCTTACTCTGGGTTATTCTATTTACATTCAATGGCCCTAGAATGGTTTCTCCTTCTCTGTCTTTGGTTCCTTTTCACTAGTGAGCTGCTGAGAATCCTCTGTCATTGTGGCTGAGCCAAGGTTCTGGTTCAGTCTGGACTCTCCTTTGAATGCCCCACACTACTTGGGTCACATAGGGTATGAGCTGGGATGTTAATTGTCTCTTCATGGACAATGTTACTAATTATAGAAAATGTCTTAGTGTCATTGTTTGGACTTATTCAAATCATGGTCTCTATGTATGAGGTCTTTATCAAATCTCCTCCGTGGAAGGCTTTTCTTCTCCCCAAAATATGTAATATATCCTGCTTTTGAATCCCCTTTAGTGTGAAGCATCTCTTTGGGCCCAAGGTCTGGGTAGGAAATGGATCTTTCATTGGGCACAAAGATAGCTATCATGAGACTTCCTGTGTGACACCTTTAACTTGTCTCCCTGGGTCACAGTAGCTTATGGTATTGTTATTTCACTTGCTCTTATAAGTATCATGCAGGATACATGATCTTATGTGATTCTTACAACAACCCTGAGAATAGATCCAATTCCAATTTTCCAGACGAAGAGGCTGAAGGTCAGAGAGCCCTAGTAAGCGGTAAAACTGGGTTTGGGATCCCAATCCTGAACTTTTGGATTTCCGTAACCTCATCATGCTACTTTCTAGATATTATTGAGCAACCTCCAGTTTGGAGGATTTGAGAAGGAAATAAAATCAGAGAAGGTCAGACTCTCATGGTTGTTGATGTAGCATTATTGTCTGCTCATGGCTTTAGAAGTAAGAGAAAATGGTTATTTGTGAAACTGCAAAAGGTTGCACTGTCTTCTCTCCTCTGTCCTCTTTCCCAAGGGTATGTAGACCCCTGTCAACCTGGGTCCTCATCATGACTCAGAGAGGGAAATAGCTTGCCCAGCATGACCTCTGAGTGTGATTTATGAAACAGGATGTATCCAAATTTTTACCACATTGGAGCTATTCAATTTTCTCTAATGGCCTTTATCTGAGAGTTATGTCTATTCATGGCAGCCACGACCAGTAAGTCATTAGCTTAAAGTATACTGATTGTTAATTTTAGCATCTTGGGACCTGGGCCCAGTGAGAGAGGACTCTCACTTTTGCGAATCAGAGCTAAAGAATATTTGAGCAGTTGGCTAACATTTACATCAGGAAAAATTAGAAAGTAAGAAGGGATAATTAAAAAATCAATGAATAAGAAGCTGTTGACTAGCTGGACATAGTTTAGGAGGTAGCAGAATGGCCTCCGTTTGGCTGCCTCTCTACTGCTGGGTAGTGTCTTCACCAGAAGAGAAATGGAATCAATCTTTATATCGAGCACCCTTGGGTGCCAGGTACTTCACATATGTGACCTCACGGATCTGCACAGCAGTGCCATGGAAGGAACCATCCCTTCCATTTTATCCTTATGATATAGGAACCCTGCTTTACAGATTAGGGAACCCAGTACTCAAGGTCACACAGCTAATAACTGATGGAGCTGGGATTTGAACCTGGGCAGTTTGCATTCTTAACCAACAGAGCTCTGGGTGGTGCTGGCCCAAAGGCCCAGCCAAGCCTCCCTCGGGGGCTGCATGCCACCTAAGGTCTCAGAGGTCTGGGGCACCATTTTCTCACTTATGACACTTAGAAAATCACCAGCTCAGAGCCAGCTCACAGATGCCAGCAACTGCAGTTTCCCGGTGTGGCTCAGGACTTGGTGCTTCTCTCATGGGCAGCTGGTGTGTTGGAGCCCTAGAGCTGGGAAGGGCCCACCCTGAGTCACAGGATGGGGGCAACCATGGCTTTCCTGGCTCCAAGAGCCTGGGCCTCCCTGCAGGACTGCCTTGCACGTTCCTTCAGGGGTGGCTGCTGGGGTTGGCTTTGACAAATTGCAGCCATTTGGGGGATGGGTGGTCATGTTGATCAGAGACTGGGCCACATGGGCCTCAGCTGGGCTCTCTTTCCTCCAACCTTTGGAGAGTCATGGGCACGTCTGAGCCAACATACCTGTCCCATTCCAGGGCTGAGCTGAATCAAACCAGGAATCCCTGAACTTCCCTGTCCACTGCCCATTCCCTTGTGCTTGGTAATCACAGAAAGGAGAGGGAGCAGGTGTAATTATCCCTCTTTTACAAATGGGGAACTGTGGCACCATTGATTTTTTAGGGTAAATCACTCTGAACCTGGATGGGTCTCTTTGGACTCTTAACAAGCAAAACCTTCTTTAGATTTCCCATGGGTGGAGTTTATGGTAGTGAGGAGGCCTGGGTGCAGGCCCCAGGTGTAGCTCAGCTTACTGTGTGACCTCAGGCAAATTTCTTCCCCTCTCTGAATGTGTCTCTCCATCTGTTCATGCTGACCTTTCTGTGCTTCAGTTTCTTCATCTGAGAATTGGGGACAATAATAGTAACTTACTTCATGGAGTTATTTTGAGGATTAACTGTAAAGCATTTAGAACAGTGCCTGATACACAGCACCTAAGTATTCCTTCTTCTACTCCTCCTCTTTTTTGTATTATTATTATTATCATTATTACAAGGGGGTAATCTTTAATATTTCCTATTAGTTCTAATACTCTAAGATTGTGATGTGAGCTTCTCCAAGAAGGCTGCCTAGATTTTTGTCTTACCCCTGTTAAGTTCATGGACATCTTTGTACCTAAGGGATTCTTGTTACTTTCCAGGTAAGGGCTAGAAAGTAGATGCATCCAGTTAATCAGGTGGAGGCTTGGGACCTCGTCTGTGCTTTACTGAAACTATTCTGGCCCCAGAATTGAGGAGCAGGGCAGAGGTCTGGGTGGGCCCCTCTACCTGATACACAGTCCTTCTGGGCTGTCCAGACAGGCTTTTCAGGGCCTGAGGGGACAAGGCTGGCTCTGGGAGCCCTGAGGTCTGTTCTGCCTACTTTCTGGGCTCTGTCGCCTAACAGCTGTGAGGGGCTCTCGGGGCCTCCTCCAAGGAGGCAGCGCTCTCTATATTTCATGAGGCTCAGTCCATTCAGCAGGGCTGGGTGGCAGCTTGCTTGGTTTCTTGCATCTCTCCTGGGAATAAGGATTTCTTAAGGTATCTGATTGCTGCAGGAGGCTGGCCACGGCAGCTAGCAATAATGAAGTATCTCTGATGACTCTTGCCGCCTGTGGGAGACAGGTCACACTGAGGCCAGGAGTAGGGAGCGGGGGCGGGGCATTGTCCTTACTTCACAAAGCTCATTGCATCCCTCCTTTCCACCCCCCAGATCCCAAGCTCTCCAGCCCGGGGGGCTTTCAGGGTCCCCCTGGAGCTTGTATGGAGCTTGTATTTGTCTCTTAAATGACCTCCTGCTGCTGGTCTCATCCCCTGAGGCCCATTCACTCCACTGGTCACCATGGAAGCTGAAATTCCACTCTGATTATTTCACTCCCCTGCTGAGACACCTTCAGGGGCTTCCGTCATCCACAGGATAGAATCTAAAGAATCAGTTCCTTTCATATGCAGGACTGTAGCGCCACCTTCCCTCCAGCCCCCTCAGAGAGATCTGGGTCTCTGACACCTGCTCCATTTTCTGGTGTCCTTGCCGTGGCTCTCTCGGCACTGAATGTCCTTGTCCCATCTTCACCTGGCAAAATCCCACCCTGCATTTAAGACTCAGTTCAGGTGTCACCTCCCCTAGGAAGTCTGGCCTATTCCCCAGCTAAAAGTGACCACTCCTTTTTCTGTATTTCCACGCCACTGGGATAGCTTCCTCTGAACTCCACCACCAGCCCAGAGGGCTCCAGCCTTCTGGAAACACTTGCCGTTCCCTAACCTTACCACGCCCGGGATTCTGTGCCTTTCATGTGCCCTTCCCTCTGCCTGCACACTCTGCCTTCCTGCCCCTTCTCTTTCCCTTATTCCCACATTCTTCTCTCAGCTCTGGGGTCATGTCCTGAGAAACTTTCCATGACCCCCTCCCTCCACCTTCCAGCCTCACCTACTACTGCTTGGAGGCCCTCTCAACCTCCCTTAGCATCCCCTTGGTTCTTGCAGTTTTCATGCCGCGTCGGGACCGTCTGTTGGTCCACCTGTCTGTCTGTCTGGAGAACCTGTTGAGCAAGGAGCTGGGGGTAGGGCGGGAGGATGCCCAGGGGTACCACCAGGCAGGGAGGACTGCAAGCACTCAGGAGGGGCTGGTGGATCTGTCTCCTGGATGCTAGGAGGCAGAGCCCTTTCCGCGCAGCGTGTGTGGTTGCAAAAGCGCCTCCTACCTTTGTCTCACGGAATTCTCACTGTGGTGAAAATAGGTGTTTTTGTCTCCTATTTACCAGTGAGCAAGCTTAAGTTGCTTCAACAAGAACTCACCTAGTCAATCAACAAGTGTTAATTGACCTAAGTTAGGTACCAGGCAACGTGTCCGGAAGGGCGTGGGGCCGGTGTGGAGTGGGGGAGATACGGCAGTGATCAGATACGGCAGTGATCGGATACGGCAGTGATCGGGTCAGACCTAGTCCCCACCCCTGGGATGACCCTCACGGGAGAAAGGTGTTAAACACTAGTTTCCCAGTTAATTGTTTAATTACAATTGTGATAATTCCGTGGAGGAGAAATAACCAGGGGGCAGGGGGTCATGTAATGAGGGAGTTGACTAAATCCCTGGGTCAGTGCCTCTCTTCCCTCCTGTCCCCCAGCTCCCATTCCCCTCTCTGTTGCTGCTGCTGGAGCGTAACTGCTTTCCACCATATTTACTGTCCTGCTGCTATTGACAGCCCTAATGGATTCTGCAGATTAAACAGTCCCAGCCCTGCCTTGAGCTGTTCTCGGATTGGCCTGTGAGACAGCGGCAGAAGCCTCCCTTGCTCCTGGTTCTAATTGAATGATTTACTGTAAATAGCCTCCATTTCCTCCAGAGCCCAAGCTGGCTCCTTAGCCAAATGGAAGTGAGCAAGGGCTGCCTCTAATGGGATGCAGGAGCAGAAATGAGCTGCCCAAATGAGCAGTTGTCCCAGCAGGCGCTGAATTAAATCAGAGACACATAAGGCTTCAGGGCCTTCTTGTAAACGAGCCACTCCTGGAGGGGAGACACAGCCAAGAGCCCCGCAGAAGCCAGGCTGCCAACTCCAGGGTAGGATTTCCAGTGAATTAGGAAGGCACTTGGGCAGGGGACAGAGGTGATGGAGTTTCCTCTTTCCTGCTCACTCCTGCACGTGTCCTTTTCACCTCTCTCATGGGCAAGGTAGCATCTCTGCCTGAGATGTATTTCTCAGCTCTTTCTTCCATGAGGAAGGATACTCTCACTTGAGGCTAGCATGTGCCAAGCACATAATATGTTACATTGATGTTTTATGTTATGTTATTATGTTGTCTATCAGGGATTTTTATGAGTGATCTCATTTAATCCTCATGAGGCTCCTGGAAGGCAAGTATAATCGAGGCAACCACATTCATGTGGAATGATGCTTTTCCCAAGGTCATGTCCTTAACAGGCACAGAATCGGGATTTGAATCCAGATCTTCCAGACTCCAAAATCCAGGTTCGTTCTGCAATACCAGTGAGGACAGATGGCACGGGGCAAAAGGGTTGCCTTGAACCCATTCTTGGTTTCCTGCCATGCTGAGCAGCTTTGGGGGGGTTCTATTCTAACTCTCTGCTCAACAGGATGAGTCCAGCTTAGGGCAGTGGGAGGGGGCAGCCACTCAGCCGGCCATGGGGCCCTCCCTGCGGGCTGCACGCTTGAAACAGGTCTCTCTACAAAGCTGGTGACACTTGAGGCTTGAGCTGGGACTGTGGTTTCCCATCCCCTGATCCCTTTAGGATCCATAACTCTGTCCTTACAACTCACCAAAAGAACCAACCAATGAGCAACAGAAGAGATGCCCCCCGCCGTCTGTGCCCCTCTTCCTCCCAACATTTGGGTGCAGTGTTTGGGTGCTGCATTTTTCGAGCACCGTTCTGTCCTCTGGCTGTGTCACTGACGTCCAATACTTAATGAAGCTGGAGGACTCATGGTTTAAGATGTGGCAACAGTGGGAGGCACTGGTGAGAGGGGGAAAAGCTCAGCTGCGTGTGGAGGGTGGTGGCTGCATGCTGCCCCCATAGAATGGAGTCAGGCTTCCTGCCAGCAACGCTGGACCTGTGTCACTTTTGTTGCTCTCATCATCTTCACCTGCTCCAGCACCTCATCTCCTCTCTGACCATAAAACCTGGATACCAGTCCTCTGTCACCTACCAGCTGTGTGATCTGGGGCAGTGCACGTACTTGCACTGAATGTCAGAGGTCTCCTCTGCAACAAGGGGATGATGATACTATTAAATGAGTTAATACTATATGAAGCATTTAGAACAGTGCCTGGCACATAGTACACACTCAAAAAATACTAGCAATTGTTATTATCATTATTATTTGCACTTTATAAACATTAGCTGGATGAACTCTTGATAGTCCCTATCTCACCTCCCAGGTATTCTCTCTTACCTGTTCCCCACCCCCAGTGAATATGAGCTGTGGCTCCTCTGAGAGCGAATCTGATTCACAATCCCAGCTTTAACCATGTAGGTGCGCAGTGCCACACTGAGCAAGACGGGGTTTCAGACATCAAGGAGTTTGTCCCAGTGAGTGAAAGAGGCGTACGTAACTAATACAGTCTGTGCATAGGGCAGTGACACATACCTGCAGCCCAGATGTCCCCCCGAGGGCTGTCCAGCCTCTGGGCCCACGTGCAATCACAGGAACCAAGGTTTTGTTAGCAGGTAGCCTCCACTGGCCTAACTGCTGGGAAGCTGTGGATGAAATGGAGGAATGAGGACCCCTCAGCCGGATTCTTTAACAAAATCAAGGTGTATCAGGTTTATTGCATCCCTCTCAGCTGAGAGCCCAGTGGTTCCTAATGAAAAGGAAGAATCATCTGAGCATGATTTGTTCCATCTGGGCTCTAGCTGGCTTCTGCCCGAAGGGCTCACAGGCCAGTGATTAGGAATCTGTTCTGTAATTTTGTAGTCACCAAGCTGTATTTCTAGAATCTACCTCTTGGAAAACCAGAACATTCTCCTGCATCCAGGGACCCTTTCTCGGGGGTCAGATAAGAATTGATCAGATCCAGAAGGTCCTCCAATATTCTAGGGTGTGCTCACAGAATCCTAAGTGGTTCACACTTTTTAAAGGGCCTCAGAGCTTCCTGTGTCCTTAAACTTTCCTTACTGTCACCTGCCTTAAGCTTATTCTCTCTTTGACGTTTTTGCTCTGCCCCCTTTCTTCTCCATGATGAAGATGGAGTGAAAATAAGATGTGCTTGTTCACTGTGCCCTGATCACGTCAAAGTGTTCACTCTGAGACACTGGTATTTCCTTTTTTGGTTCTTTCCTCAAACACATTGAAAAGGGAACAAATACCTCATTTTGTTGTTTCTAGCTTTTTTCTTTTGTGCCATTCTTTTCAGGCTGCTGACTCACTGGGTTCCAAAAAATATACCTTCTCAATAATGAAAATAATGAAAGTAATAAAAATCGTGATGCTCCTGATGACAAAGAGCTCTCATGGAGCATTGTTATTGTACTAGGTGCTTTACGTGCTGTATCTAATTTTCTGCATCTCCCCTGGCAAAGCTGACCATGGGGCTGAATACACTGCAGACTCTCAGGACATAATAATAACTATTTATTTAGCCCTTGACCTGGCCTGACACTCCTGCATTCCTGATCTTATGTCATTGTTATAATAGCCCTGTAAAACAGATACTATTATTCTCAGTTGCAGATGAAGAATTAGGGCTCAACATAAATGTATTAAAAATTCCTTCCACTCATTATTTCCATAGACATATTGAGTGTTTGCTAAGTGCCTGGTCCTTGGAACCAAGTGGTCCCTGCCCTCTAGGGTCTCAGTCTAGTGGGGCCCCCAGAACAGGGAACAGGCAGTGACAGTGAGTCTCTGGAATTACCTAAAGCCCTTGTTTATTCTGGCCCTCTGTCTCCCTATACTTTTCAGGTTCACCCTTTTGTCTTTTATTCCAAGCATCACAAGGGGTTCTTCATGTCCAGCCACATCACTATTAATTAATGTCCTCCTCTGTTCTTTTCTCATAAGAGTCACTTGTAATCATAGTGTAAGAGTTCAATTTTTCTGGGCTTGAATTGCTGCCCTCCTCAGCTGTATCTTCCCACAAGTTCATACTTGTATTTTCTCTGAATGTCTTGAAATCTGCTGTCCTCACTCTCAGGACATGACAGGTGACAGTCAACCCTCACTTGACTATTGCTTTACCCAGGCAAAGGTGACAGAATCTCCATTTTCCTTAAGGAGAGCTTCTTCATTGGCTTGGAGAAAGAGATGGCAGAGAGGGAGGAATGGGGAAGGGATGATAAGGCAGGAGACAAACAGGTGGGCAGCTGATTTTATGGAGGAAGAAGGATACTGTCGTCTTGGTCTAACCTGTGAGGCACAGGCAAGCCAAGCGGGTGCTCAGAGCTGGGATTGGAGGCCCCAGAACCTGGATCACCTTCATCAGTTAGGCTGCTTTTAGGTATACTGAACCAAAATCCTCACTTAGACAAGAACTTTATTATCTTACATACTAGGAAGCCCAGAGGTGGGCCAGACTCAGCATTGGTTGATTCGGTGGTTCAGTGATCAAGGATGCAGTTTTTTATCTCTGTGTGCCCACTTTCTTCTCCAGCTGGGTCCCCTCTGGATTGCAAGATGGTCTCTAACAGCAATGGAGTGACGTGCTTCCTTGTTCCGGTCCAATGGGAAAGATACTGTCTCATCTTGTGGCTGGCTTGCAGTTAAGGAGAAAGTAAAGTTTTCCTAGAAGCAGTTCTGTGCCGGCTCATTGGCTTGAGTTGAGTCACATGCCTATTCCTGAACCAATTCCTGGCAGTTTGGGTGAAATTACATCATCTAAAGTGGAATGGATTTGGGGAAGCAACCACCATGCCCATTATAGGGTCACATTTCCCAGGCATAAGCAAAGTGAAGAACCCAGTACTATGATGGTATATACTTAGGGAATTAGCAGATAGAGTAGCCAGATTTAGCTAATAATACAGGATGCCCAGTAAAATGTGAATTTCAGGTAAACTATAAACCTTTAAAGTGTATGTCCTATGCAATATTTGCTGGTCTGTGTGCCCCAATATTTGGTATAAAGCAAAACAGGTTAGGTACATGTTGGGCAATGAGACATAAGATAAGATTCTAGGGGTTCACAGTGGGCTAGAGACTTAGAATCAAGATCAAATCTGAGTTCTGCATTGCTTGTGTGAGGACAGTGGCATATAAACTGATTCAAACAGCAGCGGAGGGCCAGAGGGCCTTTCCTCCATACCTGAGATGACTCCCTGTGGCCAGAATTTTGGAGAGAAAATGATTGCAGCTCCTTTCTCGGAGGCCCTCTTTGACCCCATCCTGCCTTCTCTTTTCAGGGCCCCGACCACTGTGGGAGGGCTTTGCTGCAGATTGGCGTCAACATGATGGCGCTTCCTGGAGGCCGCCACCTGGACTCCATTCCCCTGCCAGGTCAGCGGTAAGTCCCACCACTGTGTCTCAGGGCCAGGCCTGCCCCATCTCAACTCTGGCTGAGGCCCAGCTCCAGGATCCTGAGGTTTGCAGGTGGCCCCTTCTCTCTGTGCTGGGGAGGAGGCTTAGGACAAGGTATCGGGGGTGCCGTAGTTACTCAGCAAATACAAATAGACTGGGCCCTGGGGCACAGAGGAGTCAGCCACATCCCCCAACCTTCCCCGCCAAGGATCTAGTTTAAGATCCAGGCAGACGATGAAGCAGAGTCAAGTGAGGTGTGCTGCAAAGATAGGGGACCCAGAGGTGGCTCTGGATTCTTCCAGGGTCAGGAGGCTGGAACCACTGGAGGAAGTGGCCTCTGTCTGGCCTCTTGGAAGAGGTCAGTCAACCATTAAGTTTCTCTCAGAGCACTGGGGAGAGGCGTGGGCACAGAGCGAATCCTTGGGGAATGCTTGCCGCCCTGAGCTGGGCAGTGTGGGGAGTGGGAGGGAGGAATACACTGACCAGCAGGTGAGGCCCCGATGATGAGCTGAGGAGGGAAGACCTGGGTCTGGAGCTGCCTTCACACAGGTGAAAGGGATGGGAGGCAGGCGTAGATCTGACCTGACTGGTCCTGGAGGCCTGAGACAGAAGCAAAGGAGGAGGCACCAGGGCAGCAAATCTATGATGGCCAACTGTCCTGGTTTGCCTGGGACTGTTCTGATTTTGGCAATGGCAGTCTTGTGTGCCTAGAAACTCCTCGGTCCTGGGCAAACTGGGATGGTTGGTCACTCAAATATAGGTCTGGTCTGTGGAGGAACTTTGCAGTTTGAGTGTTCAAGGCTCAAACTTAGCCTTCGTTTCTTGCTCAGACATTTAGATGGGGCTATTTTGAGGCAGCAGAATCCAAGTAGCCCTTGCAAGGCCATTAAATCATTGTTTTGTTCTGTAGTGTTCACCTTATTTATTAGGGTACCACTACTATCTAATCTCTACTCTATCCTTAACCCCCCACCGGCATTACAGGGGGTTTTAGCTTATTTACATCATGCATTTCTATATTGTTTATTTGGATTTGAACATTATTTTATAATCAGAAAAGGGTGGAACTGTTCTCGATGAAGCAGAATCATAGTCTTTACATCACCTGTCCTGCCCAGGCTATAGGTTGGAAACTGTGTACCCAGATGGGCAGCAGCAGCTGTGGTGACAGGGCTTTGGCACACCTCCACAGAACTCACAGATGTTGGGATGCTCAGACCAGAGCCTGTGCCGGGGGTGGGGAAGCTGTCATCACAGGGCAGTTTAGGACAGTGGTTAGGAGTTGGGACCCCCTCCTCCACCCAAACTTGATTCTTGGTTCTGCTACTTATTAGCTGTGACCTTGGGCTTCCGTTTATTGATCTATGAAATGGAGATATTTATACTGACAGGTTGTGATGAGACTTTAAGATATATAAAGATATGTAAAGCATCTGCCTGAAACATAGAAACAGCTCAATCAACGTTAACTTCTTCTTTAAATAAAAAATAATTCCCAAGGTAGATCACATCCTGGCACTCTTTCAGCCCCTGGGAACCACTGAGCTCTCTCTTCCAAGCTCCTCAGAATTTTTAAAGATAAAAGAAAATTAAATTACATAAAAATGATTTAGGAATCAGATCATTATCCTTTTGGAGTCAGGACAGGTTTTCTAACTGATATCGTACAACAAATTCCTTGGGAGGAAAATACCAGACTAATATGATTCCACAAACACTGCAACCTGCAAAAATGTTTGTTTAGAATGTCTTCAACCTTACAATTCTGCTAGGGCAGGGCAGGCTGCAGAGAGAAGGTGGTATTTCCTTTAATATAGTCATAGCCTAGCATTGCCAGGGCAGACCTACCCAAAACACTGGGGGAATAGAATCCTATTAATCCTCTCCCACCCTATTAATCATTTGTGTTCCAGAGCCATGTTCACAGTGGAGGCTTATATGTATTTACAGGATGTCCGAGGGGTTCACTTGTCCCATCTGAGGATGCATTATGGGCAGACAATAGCGGCCACCTCTTCTTTCCTCTTGTTCCAGGCTGCAGAGGCCTCTCTTGTGGGGAATAACACCATGGTTATTGTCCCCAGATGAATAATTCATGCTGGATAATTGACTTCTTTCTGTTGTGTTTCACTGAGACTGAATTTCACTCTGGAGTGCCATTGTTCACCTCAACGTACCAAATAAATAAATACTGTCAGGTTGTGTGGGATCATCCCGCAGCCCGGGTGAATCATGTGGGTTAGACCTTTGGTATTTGAGACCCTGATTGGTAAATAGCATCAAAAAAGGGCTTTTCTAGGTGCAAGCTCCTGAAAGAGAACAGAGGGCAGGGAGCAACCGAATCTGAGGCCAGGGGTTGGGATCCTGAGCTGAATTGGTGTGGGTGATAGGAGGGGGTGTGATAGGGCTCTCAGCTCTGACTGTGTCTGGATCTCCTGAGAGGTTCTCGGATTTAAAAATAATAACACAGACAAGCCAAAGAACAAAACCCTACTCTTGGAAACTTTAGTGAGGGAGCTCTAAGTGGTTGAAAGCATATAGGCCTTGGAATCAGACATGGGCTCAGATCCCAGCTCCGCTTCCTACCAGCTGGGTGACTCTGGCTGACGCCTAACCTGTCTGAGCACCAGCTTTATCTTCTATAACAGGGCGGCAGTGGTCATTGCTTTAAAAGGTTGTGTAAGTGCTGGTGTCCAGGAGGGAAGGTCTTTAAGTGCTGGTGTCCAAGAAGGAAGGTCTCTCTAGGCCTCAGGGTGCCCACTTTACCCACACTTTACCAGGCCATCCCTGAACAGTAACGCATCCCTTACTTCCCTCCCTCAGCAGGGGAACACTTGCAAGCTCAGGTTCAAATACTTCCCTGGAGGTTCAGGGATTTATTGGTGGGAGTGAAGGGGACAGGGGATCAGCTCTCTGGGTGGCAGGAGACCATGGCTGCTGTGTCTCTAGCTGATCTTTGCTTTCTTCCCGGGTCTCTGGGCTCCCAACTTTGCATCTGGTACATTGATTCCCGTCACTGGGTCTGGGCTGGGTGCTGGTTGTGCTGGAACCCAGCCATGGGGATTGGGGTGTTGCCACCTGTCTGTCTGCTCCCAGGGTTGTGCCCTCTGCCATCACAGTGTTGCTCTCCTCATCTTCTGCAGAAATCCTGATGGCCCAGTGCTTGGATGTAACTATCTCTATGGAGAGATTCCTGCAGGGTGGGCTGGAGGCCAGTGTGAGGGATGAACACAGGGCCACGTCCAGACATGTCCTTCCTTCCTTCCTTCCTTCCTTCCTTCCTTCCTTCCTTCCTTCCCTCCCTCCCTCCCCTCTTTCTTTCCTTCTTTCTCTCCTTCCTTCTACTACTTCTCTTACCCACACATCAAGCTGAGACATTGACATTTTCTCTCTGGTTTCCTGCCAGTGAGGGTGGGGATACTGATGAAAGGACCAGGCTTCACTAACCCTCATAACAAAGTTGGCTCACTCCCACCCAGCACTTGCTATGAGCTGGGTGCTTTTACACACAGCAATTCACTCAGTCATCACCGACAGCCTGTGTATATACTTATTATCACCTCCATTTTGCAAACAAGGGGTTGCAGATTGGGACCCCTGGGAAGCAGCTGTTGAGATGGAGATGAGAGTTCAAAATGGTTATTAGGGAGTGCCTTTGGGATCAACACCTGTGGAAGGGAGAGGAAGGAAGCAGGCCTGGACAGGGGGAGATGGTGGGCCATGATGCCGGCTTGATGACGACTCAGCTGACCTCACAGGGACCTTTGGGATCAGAGCTGTTCATTGGCCAGAGTGGCCAGAACCTTCATATGCCACCCTGATCTGTCATCAGAGTGGGTGGGCAGGGCATGACCTCAGGCTAGGTGGCTCTGAAACAGTATCTGGGGGGTCTGCCAGCTGGGGACACGTCCTTCCTTGAGGGGGAATCTGAGGGGCACATACAACATCTATCCCATGAGGAAACGGAGGCTTGAGGAGCTTAAGTTACTTTCTTGTCCAGGCCAGGCTGACAAGGATGACAGCTGGGATGCATGTTCCCAGATGGTACTTGAACCTGAGTGCCAGCCAGCACTCCATCCTGGCTGTCTTTTCCACAGTGTTCTTGAGGCCATGACACCAGCAAATCATTCACTCGTTCAGGTAGTCATGTATTCATTAGCCTTCCACAATATTTCTCAAAATATGTATTGAGTGCAGATTATGTGCTTTGTATGGGGCTTGTGGGCTTAAGGACGTGATGGTGACTGAATCAAGCCTGGTCTCTTCCCTCTTGGAACTTGCTGATTTATGAGGGTGAGTCAAAAATTATCCGCACTCTGGCTGTAGAATTTATTTTAATTAACTTTTAGAAAAGACAAATACATCATTTTTCAACATAATCTCCTTGCTTTTCAATAGACTTTGTCCATCTGTCAACAAGCTTTCGTATTCCCTCATTAAAAAATATTTTAGGCTGAGCTGCGAGCCACAAATGCACCGCCTTCTTCACTTCCTCATCAAAAGTGAATCTTCGTCCTTGTAGGGCTGCTTTCAGGGGAGCAAACAGGTGAAAGTCTAATAGAGCAAGATCAGGACTATAGGAAGGATGCTTTAACACCTCAAGACAAAGTTTTTGCAGAATGTTGACAGTGTGGGCAGAAGTGTGCGGACGTGCATTGCCATGCAAGGTCACAACGCCTTTGGATAGCAGTCCTCTGCGTTTAATCCGAAGTGTAGGCTTCAGCTCTTCAATAAGCACCTCTATCCATTCATATACACTTCTTTGTGACAAAACACTTTTTCCATACTGTGCACAAAGTCTTCATTAAATAACGGCACCAGGTACACCCTCAGACCGCAAAAAATGAATCATTGCACGCTGCTCTTCTTTCGTGCAAGTCACCAGTGGGGCATCCATTTTTGCTCTCACCACAGTTACAAATGAACGGATGTAACATGTTCACACCTGCACAGCAGTGACTGGGGAGACAGTAGCCTCGAACGGAAAGTGCTGATAAGACAGTATGGCCAACAGAAGTTTTAATATAACCGGAGGGTGGATAATTTTTGACTCACCCTCGTATCTCTTGACTTGATCGGGCCTGGATTTGTAGCAAGTATACAACCTGGAGCTTTGATTTGAGATGTCTCACGGTGAGGGATTTGCTTTCTCACAAGGTTTCTGTTCAGCCTGGAGTCTGAGATGAGCCAGGGCTGGGTGCAGCTGCAGCTAGTGGCAGGCGGCCTCCTAGGTTGCCCCTGGACTGCTGGTGGGGACCCACCCAGCTTTCCTGAGCCAGTGGGGCCATTGCAGGTCAGTCTGTCTCCAAGTAGATAATGGCTTGCATGTGTATACCCTTGGTCTGTGGCTGATTTTCTGCTGCTGGGCTGCTTTCTGTGCCTGTGGTGAAATGTGCAGACTGTAATTGTCAATGGGATAATTGGATATTTTTCTGTTCTTTAAACTGAAAGGAAGGCCAATCAAAGCTAGAATCAAATTCCCTTCCTTCTCCCATCTACCAAGAGAACTCTACAGAAACACAGGGCGTGACCTTGTAAAGGCAGAGGGACAATGATTCAATAGTTATTTTTAAGAGCAGAGGTTGGATTTAAATTCCCCTATGGTGCCGGGAACTGTGATCATAGAGGCATCTAGTGTTGTTGCTGGAAGTTTCCTCAGAGCTCCCTGCATTATAAGATAGAGAAATTGAGGCCCAGAGAGGGGAATAGAGATGCCATAATACTCTTTAGGCCCCCTCCCGCCCTTTGTGGAGTCCTGCTTTCCCTGGGCTGTGTTTCTGAAGTTTATTCTCCCACCTAGCCTCCAGTAAATTCTAGCAGCTCTGTGTCCTAGCCCCAGTGGAATCCTCTTGTTAGCAATGATGTGTCATAGGTATCAGGTTCATTCATTCACTCATTCATTTGAATTAAATTTACTTTAGGCTAAGAACTTACTTTGGGCCAGGCCGTGAGTAGTGCTGTAATGAGTTATGTAAATGTCATCCTTCCTACTCAGTAATAAATGTGCTGAGGGCCAGAGTCATTTCCGATTCATATTTGTGCTTCTGTGGTTAAAATGCACACAGAAGGAGCTCAAAAACTTGTTGCTGAATAAATAAATGTTTAATAAATGTTTGAAGGATGACTAACGGCTCAGGAGTCTCAGGTGACTGTGAGAAATTTGATTCCGTAACTTGGAATTTGTTCCTTTCTCCAAGGCGCTCCTCGGTCTCCGGCAAGCTATTCTCATTCTTTATGGTAGAAAACTGCTGCTTGGAGGGAAAGGAGAAGCTAAAGTTTTACCTTGATTAATTTAAGTCCTGTTTCTGAATGGAAGCCAAAGATTTAATTGGTTGAAGGAGTCAGACAGTTGGAGAGACTTTTTTTTTTTTCTTTTCTAAAGGATAGCAATTCAGGAATATTTTTAATCTATGATTTTAAGTTCATTGGAAAAAATGTCTCTGCAATGTCATCCTCAAATGTCTTGCAGGAGAGCACACTGTAATGGGAGCAGCAGCCGGGGACCAGAGGCTGGCCTTCCATCCTGTCTTCCTTCCTCTCTTCCTTCCCTCCCAGCCCTGGTCTATGCTCACCAGCTGTGTGTTCTCAAACAATCCCTTTCCGTTTCTGAGCTTCAGCTTCTTTATCTGAGAAAGAGGAGGTAGGCAAGCATTTCCCCAGGGACCCTTTTAGCTCTAACTTCTAGAAGTCCGTGAGTGAGTTCTGGATAGTCTTCCCTTTTCTGGACAAAAGTATCCCACTTTAGTGCCTCAGGGCTGTGAAAGAATCTCATGGACCAGGACAAACAGGGTCTTATTCCTGCCAACGAAACACAGGAAGAGCTTTAGTGTTGGCCTTGTAGCTGGGATGGAAATTGTAAGACATTCTAGTGTGGGAGCCCCTTCCAGCATGTGAGGGTGTGCCCTGTTCAGATTTTATGGAAGCCCCGTGGTACAGCCTGGAGAAGTGCTCTGTGCAGGGTGCTGGGGGATAGAGCACCCTGCTCTGCCAGGATAGAACGCAGAGAAATCCATGAATCCCAGCACGCAAACATGCTTCCTGATTTGAAGTTCTTATTTTTGACTGAATTCGTTTCAGCCCTCTGAGTACTCTTAGCAACTTGCCATCTTCCCAACATGAGGTTCCATGCCTCCACTGCTTTGCACATGCTATTTTTCTGTCTGAAATCCGATTGCCTTCTCCTGGTGAGCTTGAAGACATCCTTCCAGATATCCTAGCTTGAGCTGCACATCCTTTCTCCGTGCTCCCCAAATTCTTTCCGCTTACTTCAAAACGCCGTATGGAACCTACTGAACCATAATACTTATTTACAATCATTCATTTATTCATACAGTAAATGTTTATTGAGTCCCTATGACGTGCTAGGTGCTGTGCTAGGTGAAGGGATTATGTCTCACTGTAATAGAAGGTCCTGCCGTCTTGGAGATCATATTCTTACCATCTCTCCTCTATAGTCTCAACACATAGCCCAGCACCTTGGCCCATTGGGGTGCTCAGAAAAGTTTGGAGGCCATTACCCATGTTCTTGGCATAGAAACGTACTTTTTTTTTTTTTGACAGCAGTGTTTTTATTTACCAAACAGTTATTCTGATCCCTTTTCTTTCAACAAATTTTAATGATCAATACATTATTTGTGATTATTTTTAATAATGATTAAATAAATAAAACCAGATTTTACCTTATAAAATTTAAATTTTAGCTTTTATGTTAAAAGAAAAGTAGGAACTAATGGTACCCAAGATCTAGAGGATTAAACACCTAATTTTAAATTGTTTTTCTTTTTTCAGTAAAAGTAATAACATAACTAGAAACATAGTGCCTTAGAACTGTTAATTAGAAACATATTCTTTTACAGAAAACTCTCCACTTCACACAGCGGGTGGAATAGAGTAAGGCAGAAAAATCTAAATTCCAGACATTGAAGGAATAGAGTTTCATTCTAAGTGAAAAGAAGTTAAAATGAGCCAACAAGAATGTAGGCAGAGATTTCCATAAACTATTGACCCTCGATGTTTTGGGGAACACTGGAAGCCAGGCCAGCAGGATTATCTGGTACTGAGGAACAGGTACCAGCAACTGGGGGCCAGGATGTGGGTCTGCTGAACTGGGAAAAATTGTTCCCTTTGGCATCTGAAGGGCCAGGCACAGTTACCTTCCCCCAGTGATGGGCCTTGAAGAACGAGGAGGACAATCTAAGAGGTAAGAGCAGAGGCAGGGCAGGGACAGTGAGGGGGTGGGGAGACCCTTTGCAGCCAGAATCCTGAGAGGGTCACTCCCCATCCTGTTTGCACAGTCTCCCTGGCTTCCCTTTCTGGCAGTAATTCTGGTGCAAACTCGTCAGAAATCTGTGATGATGGGGCCAGTGGGCCAGTAGTTCTGTCCTGAATTTAAGTAGCACGTGCCCTGTTCTCTCCCTGAAAGAAAAAAGGCAAGAGTTTGAAAAATCACTAGACATACTGTAGTCTTTAAATGATTACAAGCTTTAAAAAAATATTGATAGTCACATAAGGGCAGCCTAGCATAGGAGAAAGAGCCCCAGCTGCAGATTTAAGGGTGTGAATATCAGCTAAGTTGCTGAAGACTGCAACAGAACATAGCATTTAGGTAAGAGCAAGGTTCTGGTCTCAGAGTGCGTAGATTCTTGTTTTCACTTGTCCGCCACGAGATCTTAGCCAAGTCACTTCACTTCCCAAATCTCAGTTATGTGACCGTCATGGGATTGTTTTGAGCGTTAAGTAAGCAATTAAGATTGGATCAAGCATTTAGCACAGTGTCCAGAAGGTAATAAGCACTCAATCAATTTTAACTTTATTATGACTATTAACAGTGGGGTCTTAGACAAATTAAATAATGCTTCTAAGCCTCAGTTTCTACATCTGTAAAATGGGTTGGTGATTGCCAACCATTAAACCACTGTGAGGGCTGAAGGAGAGAGTTCTTAGTGCCCAGAAGGTGCTCTATTGTTGGTAATTTTCCCTGCTTTCTATGTGGGTAGTTAATTACTTCTGATTTTAGACATATTTTAGGGAGCCCATTGTTTCATATTGTAATTCCTTAGTATAAGACTATGCTGCTCCCTTCCCCTATCCCAACTCCACCCTGGATAATTCCAGCTTAAAAAAATTTATCTGACCAGTAGCCTGGTATGTGGAGATGATTGTGGTTACATCTGGCTTTGTGTTTGGAATCTGCTAGACTCCAGAAAACCCAGATTTGGGGGCAGTCATCTCCTTCCAGATGTCCAGGAAAGCCACCATCGGGGAGCTAGGAGCAGGGTGACTTGGGGAGTAGGCGTCTACTTCTCTCAGGGGCTCTCTGGGTACTGGGCAGGGCCCCTGCGAGCCCCATGCACTGTCTGCGATGCCCTTCTTGCTCCCCAGGCACGGGGGCATCTTCCCAGCATCAGGCTCAGATTCTAACTCACTGTGGAGACAGAGGAAACCCAACCCTGGTCCTGGTCCCAGCCCCTCACCCCCAGCTCCTTGGCTGGAGACCCTACAGGCTCCTGACTGTGGTGGTTTCTACCATGAAGGGCGTGTGACTCATTGCCAGTCCATCTGCTTTGACCTCAGTTTTCAATTCCTCCCTTTGTATGAGAAATCAGATCATCTGTACTTGCAGTGGAAAGATTTCATGTATAGTGAGATGGCAGCTCCAAGTTCACAGCTGAGGGTGGTTGAACTACTGGGAATTGCAGAGTGTAGGGACAGTAGGCAGCCCCACTGCACAGCAAGAGCTGCCCTGTTTAACCAGACTTTTTATGCTGGGGTCAGTCAGCAAATGCAGTAGGAAAGGTGGAGCCCTGAGAACCAGAGAGCTAATGACAGAGAATCTGACGAGCTATGCAATTATGGGATGCTCAGCTGTAACGCAGTCCAAACCTTAAGGAGCCACAGTCCCTGGACTCCAAAATTGAGAAGAACATCTCATTATGTGGCGACACAGTGACCGCGGCTGGGAGTGGACTGGCTTGTGGCAGGGCCGTGCTCTCCTCCCTGGGAAGGCATGGGTCCTTTTTTATGGACCCCTCTGTAGGGCCTAGACCCCATTTCTGCTGTGGCCTTGTGTACCCCACTTGTCATTGTGCCTTGCCTTGAAACCAAGCAAACTGAAAACTGGTTCCTCCCTGGATGGGTTTCCTATCTCAACCAGGGCAGCACCAGTCACCCAGACCAGAGACCCAGGAGTCAGCCTTGCTCCTTCTCTTCTTTCACCATCGTATCCTCTCATCTCCCTCCCAGACCATCTACGTCTTCCTGTCCCATGTCACTGCCTTAGTTCAGCCTTCTGTCCTCTCTCTGCTGTATAACCATCATCTCCTGACAAATCACCCTCCTGTATAGTATTTAACCCACTCTGGTCCATTTTCTACTGAATCTCTGCATGGTTATGTCACTGCCCTGCTCTAAATTGTTTTGAGTGGCTCCAAGTTGCCTTCAGGATTAAATCCAAATCCCTAATCATGGTATTCAAGGTCTTTGATCAACTGGTCCCTGTCTCCCTCCTTAGGCCCCTTCCTGGCCACCCCTCATAGGCCCCTCATAGGTCATATTACTATTTTTATTGTCTAGGCCTTTTTGCATTTATGTGAAGTCCTTTTGCCCTTGTCATCCTGGCCAACTCCTCTCCTCTAAGAACCAGGGCAAATGTCATTTCCTTTGTATACATATTCCCAGGCGAAGTCAGGCCCTCTGTCTTCTGTGATCCCAGACTCTCCTGCTCACAGCTTCTTGCTGGCAGTGTGGTGTTTAGCTGATACGAGGAGAGGCCCTGGGTTCTAAAGCATGGGTCTGAGTGATGGCTCCACCACTTACCCGCCATGTGACCTCTCCCAACAGAGGTCTCTTTGTCTGTAAATGGGGTAATAACAGTCTTCTCTTCCAGGGCTATGGGGAGGATTAAGACGATAATATATTGAGAGGACTTAGAACACTGCCTGGCTCATTGCTGGAACTCAACACATTAGCTACTGTTATAACTATGACTAGATTGGATTCTTGGTGCTTTCTTGCCTGTTCAGGGTCTTGCCTGAGCTGTGCGAGCACTGGGGATTTCTCCTGTTTAGCACTTCCTCAGCTTCTACGACAGGCTGGTGCTGAGAACACCAGGACATCGGGTTGCATGTCCTGGCTGTAGGACCTGGTGGGACAAGCAGCCTCTCCTGGCCTCTGCGTCTGGGGCGCTTTTGAAGCCAAATCCTAAGGATGCCTGGAGTCCACCCACAACTGGGGATAGAGGACTCTTGGTCAGAGGCTGAGGCTGGAGGTGGAGAGAAAGTGTGGTGGAGGAAGGGGGTTCAAGTGCTGGATGCTGATGGAGTCTAAGGCGACCGTGTAGACCCGCTCTTGGAAACCCTCTAGTGGTGACTTCTGGACTCTTACCTGCCTTTCCCAGAACCCTGCACAGGTACCAGGATGGCAACTGACATGTAAGATCTGTGAATTCTCCCAAATGTTCCACTTTGGCAAAGGAAAATACTCTCCTTAAAGAAGAGGAGAACAGAATGGGAAAGAGAAAGCTAAACTCTCTTTAGTCTGCACTTCATGTCCTGTATTACAGCCGTGAAACTTGAGGAAAAACAAAGACTCAGCTTGGGTGTGTGAGAATGCATTTATATCTTTACCTGACAGTACTAAACATGCCATCTAGACAGAGCATGGCCTTTCATAGTACAGTTTACAATGGCATTTAAGGACATGGGGTCTAGAGTCTGATGGTCTGGGTTCCGAGCCAAACTTTGCCACTTACAAGCTAGGTGATAGCAGATAGTTCATGTAACCTCTCCAAGCTTCAGTTGCCTCATTTGTAGAAATAAGATAATTATCGTGCCCTGCCCTCAGGGTCATTGTGAGAACTGCATGAAGCCGTCCCCATGATAGTTGGCACAGGGCCCAGCCTCAAAAAATATTAGCAGTAATGATTATGGAGCTTATCACCATAACCTGATGAGACAGTACAGAGTACAGGTCATTGTTATTCCCATTTGGTAGATTTTTAAACTTAATTCAGTTCCATAAATATACACGGAGCATCTTCACTGTATCAGGTCCAGCATGAGGGGAAGGATGCAGGGAAGGATGCAGGGAAGGCATGACAGACACAGGGTCTAGTAGATAAACAGTAGTTAAACAATTGAGACCTGTGGCATGATGAGGAAAAGACAGGATGCTCCAGACATGGGACACACGGGACTTAAGCTCATCTAGGAGTCAGAGACACCTACTTCAGAAGAGACATTTAGACCAAGATTTCAAGGATGCGTAGGCGCCAGCAAGGTGAGGTGGAGGTGAGGAGAGCGGGGTCAGCATGTGCAGAGGCCGGGGGCCTGGAAGTCACAGCAGAGGTACTTGGAAGAACGTGGTGAAGCTGAGACAGTGGTTTGGGAATGAGGGGGAGAGCAGGTCAGGGAGCTGAGGCTCAGAGTGGGCAAGTGTCACATACAAGGGCACATAGGTTTCAAGAGGTGAGAGCGGGATGAAAATAGTGCTGGATCTTCCTCAGGAGTTCTTATGGTGAGTAGCGTCAAGCCAGCTCTCATATGTATACTGACAATGTGCCTACACATATGTATGCTTTTCAGAGGTTCAGAAATAAGTTGTTCCTGAGTAAATGAAAGGCCAGGGAGTATTAATAGTGTCTTCTTTCTCCGAGGGCATCTCAAATGCCAGAGTTTGATAAGGTTAACAAGATGGGCTCTGAGTCACCAGAGAGGAGGCAGCTGTGAAATGTACACATGAAATTGGCTGCCTGGACTGGAAACGATCTCCTGGAGCCAAATTCATGTTTCCTGACTTTCTGAGAGAGAAATAACAGCACATAGATGCTGGACAGACTGTGGAGGTAGCGAAGGTACAGGCTTTGCAGTCAGGAAGACCTGGATTGAGATCTAGGCCCTGTCACTGACTAGCTGTAGGAAACTTTCTGAGCCTCAGTGTTTCCTCCTCTGTAAAATGGAGGAAATAAATGGCATTTCTATAACTGCAAGGCAGATACTGTACGTGCAAGCACTTGACATGTGCCTGGCATGCAGAAGGTACTCAATAGTTTCCTTTATAGCATGCTTGGAACTAGGCTAGATTTTTGAAAAACTGATTTGCTAGAGTATCCAAATCTCTTCCCTTCCTCAAGCCATTGTATAGATTGAGGGAAGCCACAAACCAGAGAAATGGATGGGACAAAGTGGCTGTAACGCCATTATCCATGTCCCCTTCACAAATTACTCCCAGGTATTAGCTTCGAGGTGTATTGGTGGGCCAGCACTCCTGGGAATATCTGAAAAGTAGCATCAACTCTCTTACCATGTTATACTGGACAGTACAATTAACAGAAAATGTTATGGAACATGTATGTCAAAGGGGTAGGATGAATCATGAAAATGGGGATTTCTTCAGAGTGCGAGCCTCTTTTGTTCATCTGAGGGAGGGCCGTTGGCCGGGGCCTGCGGTACACCGCTTCAGTGAGGGGCTCGACCGCGGTCCAAAGGCTTGTTGCTTTTCTGGTCGCCACTCCCCCGGCCGGCCTGACAAGACGTGTCAGTAGCGCGGCATCGATTCCTCTCGGGCTCGTGGGCGCTGCTCTGAGCAGCGTCACCCTTTATACCAGAAAGCTGGTGAGCACTATGGGGAAAAAACAAAACAGGAAGAAAGTGGAGGAGGTGCTAGAAGAGGAGGAAGAAGAATATGTGGTGGAAAAAGTTCTCGATCGTCGGGTGGTAAAGGGCAAAGTGGAGTACCTCCTAAAGTGGAAGGGGTTCTCAGATGAGGACAACACATGGGAGCCAGAAGAGAACCTGGATTGCCCTGACCTCATTGCCGAGTTCCTGCAGTCACAGAAAACAGCACACGAGACAGATACATCAGAGGGAGGCAAGCGCAAAGCTGCTTCTGATTCGGAAGACAAGGGGGAGGAGAGCAAACCAAAGAAGAAGAAAGAAGAGTGAGAAAAGCCACGGGGCTTTGCCTGGGGTTTGGAACCGGAGCGGATTATTGGAGCTACAGACTCCAGTGGAGACCTCATGTTCCTGATGACATGGAGGAATTCTGATGAGGCTGACCTGATCCCTGCCAAAGAAGCCAATGTCAAGTGCCCACAGGTTGTCATATCCTTCTATGAGGAAAGGCTGACGTGGCATTCCTACCCCTTGGAGGAGGATGACAAAAAAGATGACAAGAATGAACTCTCCTGAGTCCCAGCCCATGTCACATCTGACTGTGGGTTTCAGGTGGGGAAAGAAGGAGTTCTACTTGTCCTGACACCATAGAGGTGGCTTGAGAAGATGTCCTTTGAAGAGCCAGTATAGTTTCTGTGCCCTACAGCAGCCCAAGTGCTTTAAAGCAGTTCCACGCTGTACAGGTTGCATACCCATCCCTGTGGAGGGGAAGGAGGGTCAGTGTTCCAAGGCAACCCATCCTGAACTTTGCTGAGAAAAGCAAAGGGCCTTCTATGAAGGACAAAACTTGCAGAATGGGATGTGGGAGAGCAAAAGATACTGTAGATCTTCAAAGAGCATCTCCACAACCCACAGCCTTCTTCCCAATAGTGTTAACTCTGCATTTGTACAGCATAGCATGTGTGTAGTTTTTGGCTATTATTACTGGTGTATTATTTGGGGTGGGATGGATGGGGTGGGAAAGAAGGGAGATGGGTTAGGAACATTTTTGTTAAAATTTGGGGCCTGATTGGGGAAACGGTGAAACAGAGGAAAGAACAACTAATGATGATGTGGTTCTGTGTCCAGAATATTTTATCCTTTCAAAATATGTCATTGGTAACCTAAATGAGGACTGTGAGAGACTGTTTAAAAGCTGTGAATGCCTGAAACTTAGAAGCCAAGGTGTTCCCTTCCTGAGCTTAATGCTGTTCCCAACAAAGGACTCAGCCAGTTAAAAAGTTACCAACGCTGCCATTTGGGGGATGGAAACTGGTTGAGGAGGAAATCTTATTGGAGTGTATACACAGGTAGATGATTCTGTCTTAGAGGTGCTGATTCTTGACATTGACAAGAAGACCCTTTCTTTTCCAACTGTGAAGTTATAAATATCAGCTTCTCCAGCCACGCCACTGGCTGAAGTATTTGGGGAAGGGCAGAAGGTGGTGCAGGAGGTGGGAGAACAGGGAAAGATAAGGGCTGGTGCTCTTAGGGTGGAAACTCTTCGAGCCTCTGTTTTTTGAACTTTGAAACCATTGGTGGCAGGGTTCAGTCACTGACAGCACAAGTTCACTGAATCACTTCAAGGGTTTGAATGATTTCAAAAGCCCTGGTCTCAGGAGAAGATTAAATTCTCATACTGGGGCAGTGGTTCACTTTAAAACAAATTTTTTTAATCCTAAGAATTAACTAAAACCCAAAACGCTGTCTTGAATCATGAGATCCATCAGTTCTTGACATCATCTAGACCTGCATCTAGAACTCCGTTGTAAAATCTTTTTAGGCATGTGTTAGGTTTCTGTGAAAACTTTTGTTTAAATGTAAACTTCATACCAACACTGTCAGTTTTTGTCTTAATAAAACTATAGATTTATAAAAAAAAAAGAAAGAAAGAAAATGGGGATTTCTGAGTAGTGGTCTGAAAACACTTCCCAGTGCTGCAGCTAGGAGCAGAGGGTCACTGCAGGGAACAAGGAGGGAGAGAGGCCATCCCCAGAACAATAAGTGATGCAGGAAACATCATGCAGATTCATGGAGGAGAGAGCACCTCTTTCCCGGTCCTGGCATTGCACACATGGGTCAGCCACAAGTTAGGAGCAAGGCTGCTGTGAGCTGTCCAACACCATATGCCGGGGAAGGCTCTAAAATGTGAATTACCAGTGGTGAGGGATGGAGAGATGGTGAGTTGTCAGCCCCTTTCACAAAAGCCTCAATGCACAAAAAGGCCTGTGCTGCTGCATCTCAGTGTGGATCAGAATCAGGGTGATGAAAACGCTGGAAGATTTAAACATGATCAGAGGAGCAACGTTTCCTTTGGTCTCAGTTGGTTGGGTTTCTCCAGTTCCCCAGTGCCTTAGGGAAGAGAGGTCGGAAGTTAATCTCCTAACCATACTGTAAATTATTTATAGCTTGTTGCATAAATAATTATGCTTAAATTAACTGTTTAATAAACAGTTTATAGTTCACTGCATAGCAGAGGTTAAGCCATTCTAAATTAATCTATGTGTTGTTTTTATAAAGCCCTTAGTGAGAGAGCCTTCCAGGTTGGGCTGTAGAAATGCCACGGGGGCCAGGTGGACCCAGCTGACATCTGATGACAAGATTCTTCGGATGTCTCGGGAGGAATTCTGCTGTTTACTCAGTGTGAAATCCCACAGTGCCTGCAATGGCTTCCAGGACCCTCTGGGATCTAGCCTGAGTCCCTTCTCACCTCCTACTGATCTTTCCCTTGCTCACAATTCTAGACACACTTATCTCTGTACTGTTTCTCAAACAGCTAGGCCTACTCCAACGGAGGGCCTTTGCACCATTTTTTCCCTCTGTGTGGAATGCTCAGTACCCGGATTTCAGCATGGTTGGTTTTCTTCGAAGCAGTCACTCATATCTTACCTTCTCAATGAATCCTACCCTGACCCTTTAAAAAAAAATTCTTTTTATTTTTAGCTCTTTATTGGAATATAATTGCCTTACACTGTTGTGCCAGTTTTTGCTGTACAACAAAGGGAATCAGCTGTATTTATACATATATCCCCATATCCCCTCCTTCCCGTGACTCCTTCCCACCCTCCCACTCCCAGCCCTCTAAGTCATCACCCATCATTGAGTTGATATCCCTGTGTAATGCAGCAGCTTCCCACTTGCTATTTATTTTACATTTGGTCGTGTATATATGTCAATGCTACTCTCTCACTTCATCCCAGCTTCCCCTTTGCCCCCCGCCCCTGCAACCCTGTGTCCTCCAGTCCATTCTCCACATCTGCATCTTTATTCTTGCCCTGACACTGGGTTCATCAGTACTATTTTTTTTTTTAATATTCCATATATATGAGTTAGCATACGGTATTTGATTTTCTCTTTCTGGCTTACTTCACTCTATATGACAGACTCTAGGTCCATCCGCCTCACTACAAATAACTCGATTTCATTCCTTTTTATGGCTGAGTAATATTCCATTGTATATATGTGCCACATCCTCTTTATCCGTTCATTTGCTGATGGGCATTTAGGTTGCTTCCACATCCTGACTATTGTAAATAGTGCTGCAATAAATATTGTAGTACATGTTTCTTTTTGGATTATGGTTTTCTCAGGGTATATGTCCAGTAGTGGGATTGCTGGGTCATGTGGTAGTTCTCTTTTTAGTGTTTTAAGGAAACTCTGTACTGTTTTCCATAGTGGCTGTACCAATTTACATTCCCACCAATAGTGCAGGAGGGTTCCCTTTTCTTCTCACCTTCTCCAGCATTTATTGTTTGTAGATTTTTTGATGATGGCCATTCTGACTGGTGTGAGGTGATACCTCATTGTGGCTTTGACTTGCATTTCTCTAATGATTAGTGATGTTGAGTATCTTTTCATGTGTTTGTTGGCCATCTGCATGTCTTCTTTGGAGAAATGTGTTTTTAGGTCTTCTGCCCATTTTTAGATTGGGTTATTTGCTTTTTTGATATTAAGCTGCATGAGCTGCTTGTATATTTTGGAGATTAATCCTTTGTCCATTGCTTCATTGGCAAATATTTTCTCCTATTCTGGGGGTTGTCTTCTTGTCTTGTTTATGGTTTCTTTTGCTGTGCAAAAGCTTTTAAGTTTCATTAGGTCCCATTTGTTTATTCTTGATTTTATTTCCATGATTCTAGGAGGTGGGTCAAAAAGGATCTTGCTTTGATTTATGTCATAGAGTCCCGACCCTTTAAGTGGCAGTTACCTCCTTGCCTCCCACATGAACAGTCTTGTCCCCACTTGTTCTAACTTTTCTTTTAAATAGAAATTATCTGCTTTTTAACATACTATGTACTTTTAAATTTATTACATTTATTACTATTGTCTGTTTTCCCTGCTATATTGTGCCTTTCATGGGGCAGGGATGTTTGCTGGCTTTGTTCACTCTGTGTCCCACGCAGCTAGAACAGTTCCCAGCACATAGTAGGCACTAAGGAAATATTTATTGAATGAATATTCAGGGTGGAACATGTGAGAGTATGTGAGCCACACACTCTGCGTGGAGACTGGGAGTGCCTAGAAGTTTAGGGAATGAAGTTTGATGGGAAGGCAGTCCAGTGAGAGGGTTGGACCTTCTTCAAAAGAAGAGACAGTGGGCCCATTAGACTCAACAAATCTCAAACTGGACCCACCTTCCTCGCTTCTGAAATGGTTTCTCCTGTCCATTCGGCTGCTTGAGTCAAAAATCTGGGTCACATCTTTGACTAGTCCCTGTCATTCATCATTCATATGAATCTATATCTAAGTCCTATCGATTTTATCTTAAGTATTCTTTTTTTTTGTTGTTGTTGGATAAGTTATTTATTTATTTATTGGCTGTGTTGGGTCTTTGTTGCTGCACACGGGCTTTCTATAGTTGTGGTGAGCAGGGGCTACTCTTCTTTGCAGTGCACGGGCTTCTCAGTGCAGTGGCCTCTTTTGTGGAGCACGGGCTCTAGGTGAATGGACTTCAGTAGTTGTGGCACGCAGGCTCAGTGGTTGTGACTTTGCAGTCTCTAGAGTGCAGGCTCAGTAGATGTGGTGCACGGGCTTAGTTGCTCCACGACATGTGGGATCTTCCTAGACCAGGGATCAAACCCGTGTCCGCTGCATTGGCAGGTGGATTCTTAACCACTGTGCCACCTGGGAAGCCCTATCTTCATTATTCTTGGGTGATTGTCTTCCAACACCATTGCTGCCACAGGAATCAGGGCTCCTTCTCATCTTATACTTGAACGTCATTTTGGCTGAATATAAAATCCCTGGTCCCCTTTAGCATTGAATATTTTAAACATGTTACTCTACTTTTTTTCTGGTATAAAGGATTGCTCTAAAAAACTTATCATAGCATAATTTTCTGTCCCTTATAAGTAACATGCACTCATCTCTAGGTGCACAAAGGATTTTCTTTTTTCTTTTTAAAAGTCCAATAATCTTACTAGAATATGCCTTGTATGCTTGTTTTCATATATGTAGTATACTCAGTTTATATTGTTTTCTTAAAAATTTAAGCTCTTTTTGTAATAGTTATTGAAATATTGCAATAGTAAGTTATAGTTTCCTTCTGTTTTATGAGTACATTCTCCTGGCATTTTCTCATCGTAGCAATATTATTCTGCTCTTTATTCTCTTTCTAAAATAACTATGCATGGGATGATACTTAAATAATTTTTTGTTGCTCCTTTTTATGTGAAATTAGTTTTCATAAACTTTTAGAAGGAGGTAGGGTTCAGGAAAGCTGTTCTAACTTCATAGAACTCCATCTTCTTTTGCTTTTGTGTAGGGTTAAAAAATATAGTGATCTGCTTTCTAAGGTTCCGAGCTGTGTTCTGCCTCTCACATTGGTCTGAACATCTTTTCCTTCTGTGTCTGTTATCTCTGTCCTTCTCAATTTCGATTTTACTCCCAAAAGTTTCTTCTTACTGTGGTGCTTTGTGGTAGGAGAGATTCCTGTTGGGTCTGTTTTGAGAGCTCAGAGTAGGTGCCTCGCAATTACCGCATTGGAGAGGCAAACCCCTTCTAATTTCAGCTACTGTTCTCAAGTTGTCACACTGTGCTTTCGGGTATATACCCAGTGGCTACATTGGGGTTCTCCTTTCTCATGTTCTCCAGGTGCTGCCTTATTGCTTCCTTCTTCTTCCTCTCACACAGGCGATACCAAGCAGTCTTGTAGCTGCAGGTGGTTTGCCCCCATCTGCTTCTATTTTGAGATCTGTAGGAATGCTTTATCATCTAGTTTTGCTGTAAATATTATCCACGGGGTTTTGGCTTTGTTATCTAGTTGCTCTGTCAGTTTTTGTATGGGGAATTGGAGTGATTGAAAAACTATGCTGCCACTCATCTTTCCAGAATTCTTCCTTATTTCTCTTACTTTTAAGTAACTAAGTTCTGATGATACCAGTGGCTTTAATTCCAATAACTCCAGAAATAACTAACACATACAATATTGTCTATCAGGCATTATTCTAAGCAAATAGTTACATGTATTTGTATACATATGTATGTGTGTGAACATATATATTAATGTATTCATATATTCACTTCACTTAATAATCACAAAAAGCCTAGGAGTTAGGTACTATTATCATTCCCTTTTGCCAGTGAGGAAGAGGAAACTGAAATACAAAGAGGCTTTCCCAAATTTGTAGTTAGCAAGTGGCAGACTAGGGTTTAATCCAGGCAATCTAGCCCCAGAATTCATGCTCTGAGAGGAGCACTGGTACCCAACAGAAGCCACATGATGCCTAGAAGACCCAATGTCATGCCTGGCTCTGATACTGGCACAGTGGCACCTAGAAGATGCAGCAGTAAGAGAAGAAGCAGTGACTGTGACAGTCAGAGATGTCTAGTGGAGGTCAGACAGCATGACATTACCCAGAAGGAAAGGCAGCCATGCTGGGTGGACCTGGCAGGGCCTGGCAGCTGGAATAATACCTAGTGTAAGGTTGCTAAAGGAAGAAAAGATGACAGAATTATCCAATGCTGCCTTGTGGTTGACTGAACCAGTCTTTTTTGGGGGGGAAATATAAATGAGACTCCTGGAAATACTTGACACTATGGTACATCATGTTAGGATGAGAATGAGGTTGGGCTGTATTTGTTCATGTCTGTTTTCCTCTTACACAATGTGAGCTTCCTAATGGCAGGGGTCACCAGCACAAAGCCTGGTACATAATCAACATCAGTAGTGTTTCATTGAATTGACCAGGGATTGTCTTAAACCTTATCAAACTGGTTGAGAATATTTTACATTTATTACGGATATCATGTGGGGACGGGCACATGCTATGGGAGCTTAGACCTGCCTTCAGCCACTTCTCCAGGGCTTAGATATATATTTGCACACCTCACTGGAAAACCATTTGCCTGTAAGTTGTGAGAATTGAGATAGTGGTTGCTGAGGGTCCAAGCTCTACCCAACCAGAGCATTGCTTCGTGGTATATAAGAATGTTTGCACAATGCCTTTCACAAAGGTCTCTCTGATTCTGCTGACACCTGCTTTAAGTATTTCTATTTAAAACAGAAAACTTTATTATCATGTCTTTTGTGGTATCTAGTTACTTACCCAACTGCAAATTTTAACCGCAAGGGGAAAATTATAGCAAGGAGCTGACCTATGATTTTTCTGACATCCAAGCCAAATACAGAGTCCACATCTTCTAAAATATAGCCTTAGAACACAGGAAGGAGTGAGTTCAGGGATTCCAATCCATGTGCCAGGGCAGGGCACTCATGTTCATCTTGCTTGACACTCTGCAAGTTCTGGAAGTATTTTTGGCTGGCATGGCAAGGCGCACAATGCGTTTCCCAGGTGGTCTCTCGTTTACTTGATTCAATTAAGTATATATCGATACCTGCTGTATGCCAGGCCCTGGGCTGAGCTCTGGTGATGCTCAGGTAAATCAGACAGTGCCTGCCCTAGAGGAGATCTCAAAGTCTGGTAGACGACAGAGACAGGTGGAGAAACGATTTAGTATAGCCAATATGCACATAGTTTATGAAATCAGGCTGCCTACATGGAGTTCTGGCTCTCTTAAGTCATGTAAGTCTTCTGCACCTCTGTAGTCTCATCTGTAAAGTGGAGACAATAAGAGTCTTAACTTAGGTTACTATGATTTTAAAATACTACGTGATAATTGTACAGTCCTGGAGTCTAGCAAACATTAGTTATCATTACTGGTGAATTTTGTCTATTTTCCCTTTCCCTGTGACTTCAGAACTGCTTTTTATCCAATTCTCTATTATTTATTTGTTTTAGCTAAACACAATTATATTATTATCCCAATGGTTTAGTTGTAACTAGGGCAGCTTGGGTGCAAAGAAAGCTGAGCAAAGTCAGGCTTCGTAGGTATGTACATGTCTTGAGCATCAACCCATTTTGCCCTCCACCTGCTGGTGGGCCAGAACCGCTGAGGTCCTCCCTTCTCTGGTCAGAGTTGGCCTTGGACCTGAGTGAGATGTGCCTGCTTGATGGGGCCTGAGGGTGAGCCGCCGTGTGGGGTTAGGAGGAGGCAGGAGGCAGGGATCCATGGGCTTACTAATCTGCTCATTTATTCTTCTCTGTGTGTTTGGTTGCTGCTAGGGGAGAAAGAGGAGGTATCTGTTTAAACAATCTCTAGAAATAGAAGTTATTTTAAGCTCATTCTTAAAGAAAACCAGATTCTGCTTTCCCCACAGGCGCCCCTTGTCTGTCCTCATTTCTGAGACTGTCACCCTGGAAGGCAGCTCCTGGAACTGCATGGCCGGGAGTGGGTTTGGCCTGAAAGCAGCAATTACATCTCTGGGGCCCGTGATCCTGGTCCTCCCGCTACCCAGAGCTTTAGGCAGAGCCAGTGGCTTATGGCTTTCCTTCATCTTCCTTGGGAAAATGGCCCTGCGTGCCTTCCTATGTTAAGGCATCTCATCTTGCTCTCTGCTCTTCTTCATGTTTTTTGAGGGGCGGGCAGAATGAGAAGCAGAAAAGCATTGCAGTTAAGAGTAGACTCTGGAACCAGAGAGACTAGGGTTTCAGTCTCAGTGCTACTGTTTTTCACCTGGGTGATTTTACTTCTCTCATCTGTAAAACAGGGATGATAATAAGACCCAACTCAGACAATCGTCCTGAGGAGTAGATCAGATAATTCATGTAAAGCACTTAGCACAGCGCTCAACACAGGGAATGTGCTCACTAAATTCTAGCCGTTATCGTTAACGGCAAGAGGTGCTAATGGGTTGCATGTGGGGAAAGGCAGCAAAGAGAATGAACCTTTTTGAGCATCTCCTTTGCGCTATGCACTGTCCCAGGCCTTTCACGTTCACCATTTAATTTAATCCTTCCATCAGGTCAGCGTGGAAGGTTCTATCTCTGTTTTACAGGTGAAGAAATGGAAGCTCAGGGAGGTTAAGAAACTTACTCAAAAGACTAATGTATGTTGTGAGAGTCAGGATACTGGTTATTCTGGTTGGGGAGTGACCAGAAAGGGGTGCAGTGGAGACCTCTGGGATGCTGCTAATATTCTATTTCTTTATCTGTTCCCGGAGACAAGGATGTGTCGACCTTATGAAAATTCATCGACCTGCAGCTTGATATTATGATTTATTCACTTTTATATACATATGTTATTTCAATAAAGAAATATCAGAAAAAGGAAAAAAAAGAGAAAAAAGTGCAGCAGCGGGGGCAGGCTGCCTTCAGTTCCACAGGCCATGGGCAGCAGAGCCAGCTCTTTCTACCCCTGCGTGCACGCGTTCGAGCCTTGTTGGCCTGGGCCTGCGCACGCTCCTGTTATTCAGGAGGCCTTTACCCAATAGGCTGTTCTGTCCCAAGGAAGCTCTGGTTCAAGGCCTGTTCAGGCAGTTAAGGAGGGAGTAGGATCTTCCTGAGGTGGTCTGAGGGCCTGACTGCCGAAGAGAGGCCTCCCTGAGGTAGCGAAGCACAGAAGGCACGGGTCCAAAAGACTGGCCTGGGATTCAGCCATTGCTGAGCTCTAGGGCAGCTGATGGGGTCCACTGAACACAAAGCCAGCTAGGCTTGGCCTGTTCCTTCCCCCGAGAGGACAACTTCCATCCGCGAGCCCAACTGCGGCCCCTCTGTCCTTCCGCTTCATGCTCCTTGGCCAGGTTCCTCCTTCCCTTACACTGGAGTTTGGATTCTCTGTGAGGCTCATGACACAAAGTCAGAGAGACCGACCATCTCAGCCTGTGCTTCTGGTGGGGGGAGAAGCAAGGAAAGTGAAAGTCTTTCTGGCGGGTTGGGGTAGAAAATCCTCAGGCTTGTCCATCTGGTCTCCACCTCCCTGCTGAACCTCATTTTTTTAAAAGAAACTTTAAAAGATTTTTTAAAGTAGTTTTGGATTTATAGAAAGTTGCAAAGATAGTGCAGTTTCCATATACCCCATAACCAGTTCCTCTGATTAATGTCTAATACCAGCTTGGTACATTTGTCACAACTAAGGAAGCAGCATTGGTGCTTTACTATCAACTAAATTCCAGACTTTATTCAGATTGCACTAGCTTTTCCACAAATGCCCTTTTATTGTTTCAGGATCGCATCCAGGACATCCTGGTACATTTTGTCATCGCCACGTCTCCTCCGTCTCCTCTGGTCTGTGACAGGTTCTCAGCCTCCCCTTGTGTTTTTTTTTTGTATTTTTATTTTTTATTTATTTATTTTTTTCCAATAGAGATCTTTTAAAATGTTTTTATTTATTTATTGGCTGCATTGTGTCTTCGTTTCTGCACATGGGTTTTCTCTAGTTGCAGTAAGTGGGGGCTACTCTTCGTTGCGGTGCGTGGTCTCCTCATTGCAGTGGCTTCTCTCTTGTTGTGGAGCACAGGTTCCAGGCGTGTAGCCCTCAGTAGTTGCAGCCATGGGCTCAATAGTTGTGGCTCATGGACTCTAGAGCGCAGGCTCAGTAGTTGTGGTGCACGAGCTTAGTTGCTCTGCAGCATGTGGGATCTTCCTGGACTAGGGATCAAATCCTTGTCCCCTGCATTGGCAGGCGGATTCTTAACCACTGCGCCACCTAGGAAGTCCCAGCCTCCACTTGTTTTGATGACCCTGACAGTTTTGAGGAGTACTGGTTAGGTCTTTTGTACAGTGTCCCTTGGTTTGGGTCCCTGATGTTTTTCCCATGATGAGACTGAGTTATGGGTTTCAGGGAAAAAACTGCAGAGGTGAACTGTCTTCATCATGTCGTATCAGGGGTACATGCTATCAATGTGGCTTAGCAGCAGTGAGGTTCACTTTGATTTCTTGGTTAGGGGATGGCTGCCAGGTTTTTCCACTGCAAAGTTACTTTTTTCCTCTACTTTCTATACTCTTTTCTTTGGAATTGAGTCACTAAGTGCAACCCACAATCAAGCCCCACCCCACCCTATCCGTTTTTAATCGAGTTTCTCTGGCACAAGACCAGTAAACACAGAAACTCATCTGAGTATTTACGCAGGTAGAGATACACAAACTCCCAGACACCCAGACACCGGCACACAGATAATATAGACAGACACCCAGATAAGTTCATATCCGCAAACACGGACACGCATGGGCACGAATGCAGAAACACCAGGGAAATCAATAGTTTTGTCATTCCATTTTTCTTACCAGCAGAGTGGTAAATCAACTAGGATTTTAATCAACACAGCTTCTGAAATCCCACTTTCTTTCTAATTTTTAAAGATCTTAAAGAGCAAGAACTGAGTAATGCCTGTGTGTGAGTTGGCGATGAAGGCGGGGTGATGAAAATTTGGGTTTGGAATCGAATCAGGCCTCCTGAGATGGGCCAGAGTGGAGGCTTGTGACTCTAACTCCCTTTTTCTCTCTACTTGGCTCTTCCATGTCCCTTTCCCGCCCAGGCCAGAAGTAAGGGGGTGTGAGTAACTCCCCCTGAAGACCCCAGAGCTCTTCCACGGGGAGACATGCTGAGAGCCCACCCCAGCACCATGGGTTCCCTTTGTGCCGGGTGCTGGTCCCAGCTGCTGTGATTTAGGTAGAAGCCTTTCAACGCTACCAGTCCCCACCCCTGTTGTCCTACCTGCCATCCTTGGATAGCTTCTTGGGGCTTTCAGCATAAATGCCCAACCCCTACTGGCTTCAAAACTTCTCAAGATCAGGGCTTTCCCCTTTCTCCAGCTTTGCCCCTCACTGCTCCCTCTTTCCCAGAATATATAATTCTAGCCCAACTGATCTACTCATTGTTCCGTTGTCTGCTGCACCCTGGAATATTCTCCCACAATCTTCATGTGTCCAAACCCTACTAAGCTCTAAAGCCACTTTCTACATGAACCATTCCCTGATCTCCAACCAAAAGGAACAGCTCCCTTCTTTGAATTCCAAGAACACCTTTCCTCTAAGTGATGGCCCGGACTCAACTCTGCTTAGTTATTTGTGAACTTGTGCTTTAGAAACGGTTCTTTTGGTTACTAGCAATAGAAGTTAACTCTTGGCCTCATTCACCAGACCCCAAATGATGCTGGAGTTCCTCGTGGAACAACTGAAGTTGCTGTCATGAATGTGACTCATGTCCAACAACTCCAGTCTGTGTAACTCTTGGCTCCAAGCTTTACAGTTTGGGGAGAGAGAATTGGATTAGTGCAGCTTGGTTCAGGAGCCCACCCCTGAATTAATCACCAGCTATGGCCAAGGGTGTCTTCACACAGCATAGACATGGCCCTTGGGACCACTCTGTGGGAGGAGGGGCCTTCCCCAAAGAGGAGAGCAACACTGAAGCCTTGGCTGCCCCACTAAGAGGCAGCTAATGTAACTTGTCTTTGCTATTGATGGAAGAAGGAGGGAGGACGCTAGGAAGATAAAAACAACAGATGTCCACTGCAAAGTGTTTATGGAGAGAATCAGCCAGTGAGTGACTGACTAGTTCATTTCTTGCCCCTTAGAAGCCCCTAGGTCAGTTTGCCTTCCAGTTCTGTATCTCTAGGGCATGATGGCCGTATATTTTTCCATCCTCTATATCCCCTTTCCAATCATGTTATCGTGAATGAAAAATGTTGCCTGCCGTATCAGTAAACAAAGGATGTTGCAGCCATCAAGCCACTACAGCTGCCCCCAAAGGTGAGCCCTGAGGGAACTCAGGAAGGAGACAAATGGGCTGCCTGCTGAGAAGCCCTCAGCCTCTGTAGCCACCCTGAGAGGGTGCAGAATGGGAAAGAACAGGATACTAGCCCTAGAGAATAAGGTACATATCAAAGGAATGATTTCAGTGAGCCCAGACTCCTGCATCTTCTCATACATAGAAAGTGCTAAATTCATTAACTTGAGATATCTGGTTTTCTTTATTTAACAGTAATGTGATATTCTGACTACTTGGTCTTTGTTGTAAAAACCTGTATATTCTGGCTCCTCCCTTACTTCTTTGAAGCAGTCCCTCAGAGCTGTTCTGAGAGGTTGCCTCCTGGGCTTTGTTCTTGGGTCCCTTGGGAGGTGGAATAGTGGCGGCATGTGGAGTCTTCTGCAGAGGTATAGCAGTAAATGCCTGCCACTCATTGATGGTGTAGCTGGTATATGTCAGGCACTGGTAATAAACCAGACTCCCTTACAGGACTTGGAGAGTTCAGACAAACACATAAGTTGCAATAGAATGTTATTAGTGCTCCAATGGAGGATGCACGGAGAGGTGGGGTTCCTGGAGGGCAGCTGATGAGCTCTGACTGAGGCTTTTCAGAGAAAGTAACATTATAGCCAAGTATTGCAGGTCTAATAGGAGCTTGCCAGGTAGAGAAGAAGGAAAGGGGATTCAGGTCTGAGAGAGGAACTGTCTGTGCAAGGCCACAGGGGATTGTAAAGAGTGCCATGTTTGGGAAATAGGGAGGTTGAGTGTGCCCTGAGTGTAGTGTGTTTTTGGCGAGGATGCTAAGATTTGAGGGAAGATGGAAAAGGCAGATGTGTGGGAAAGGAGGCTGGGGCCAGATCTTGGAAGCTCCCCATCTGAGCCTTGGGAATTTTAACTTATGAAGGGGGGATGGTCGGCCGGGGGGACACTGAGGACTCACGCTGGGGAATAACAATATATATGTGTGTAGAAAGCTCTCCTGCATTTCTGGGGGAATGGGACCCATTGCTGCTTTGGGGAGATAATATGGCAACATCAAGTGAACTTCACTTCTACTCCTGGGGGGGGTCTATGGCATAGAATTAAGATGCTGATATATGAGGCATATGTATAAGTGTGTTTATAGTGGCCAAGAACTGGAAACAAAGTGAGTGCCCAACAATGAGAAAATGATTTAATAAATTGTGGTATATCCACAAAGTGATTTTTCACCTATCGTCCATCTATCTATCATCTATTCATCTTCTATTTAAATTCTTTACAAAATATAATAGCTATTTTTCATGAAAGGAGAGGGAGAAAGAAAGGTCATTGGTAAGTTTTTATTTTTAACAATTTATAATAAAAAGCTATACAAAACCACAAGTACAATTTGCATAAACAGTATAAGCCTTGTGGTTAAAAGTTACATTTAAAAGCCTTATAGACAAACAGCTGCATCACTCAGAAAGTCCTACTCCTTCTCATGAAAGTGTGATTTTTAACCATGATAATTGGAGCATGCCTCTATCACAGGGGGCCCCAACCCCAGGGATCTAATGCCTGATGGTTTGAGGTGGAGCTGGTGTAATAATGATAGAAATAAAGTACACAATAAATGAAATGTGCTTGAATCATCCCCAAATCATGCCCCTTGTCAGGTCTGTGGAAAAATTGTCTTCCACAAAAATGGTCTCTGGTGCCAAAAAGGTTGAGGACTGCTGCTCTATCATTTCAGTTCTACTTGATATCTTGGCCCCACCTACCTGGCCTCATCAATGCTGTCTGTGTGCTGTATTGACTCAGAATAAAAGCCAAGTCCTTGCCTTGTCCCACACAGCTCTATAGGGTCTGCCCGCCTCCACCCTTCACTGCTCTCACCTCAAGTCCTCCATCCCTCTCTCTGCCAGGCTAACTCTTGCCTCCTTGCTATTTCTCACATATCTCAAGGAACTGTATGCCCCAGGGCCTTTGCACCTGCTGTTCTCTCTCCCTAAAACAATTTTCCCCCAGATATCCACACGGCTTACTCCTTCATGTCCCTCAAGTCTTGGCTCAAATGTCTTCAGTGGGCCTTCTCTGATCCACTTAGTTTGCATTGCAATGTCTACTACCCCTTTCACCTCTACAACTCTCTATCCTTTTTTTTCTGCTCTTTTCCTTCATAGCACTTACCAGCTCCAACATATAGTATGCACTGCTTATTTATTTTGAAATTACTTTGAAAGTTGACTGTCCTCTCACTTGAATGTAACCTTCACAAGAGAAATGATTTTTATCTACTTGTTTGCTGTTATACTCCAGGCTTAGAAAAGTACTTGGCACGTAGTAGGCACTAAATACTTATTTGTGGAATGAGTGAATGACTAGTGGTGTGTGCAGAATGGCTGGAGGCAGGTAAGATAACCAACAGAAAGACTAGTTAGAAGACTGTTACAAGCCAAAGGCAAAGGGACTGGAGCCCAGCCTTAAAGGTTGGCTGTGTATGGTGTATGTTTTCTTCTGTCATAACCTTCAAATGATGTTGAAATCTATTGTTTTTTAACTTCTCATTAGTGTGTCTTGATTTTTTTTTGTTGTTGTTGGCTGGGTTGGGTCTTTGTTGCTGCGTGCAGGCATTCTGCAGTTGTGGAGAGTGGGGGCTACTCTTTGTTGTGGTGCACGGGCTTCTCAGTGCAGTGGCTTCTCTTGTTGTAGAGCACAGCCTCTAGGCATGTGAGCTTCAGTAGTTGTGGCACGTGGGCTCAATAGTTGTGGCTTGTGGACTCTAGAGCTCAGGCTCAGTGGTTGTGGCGCACGGGCTTAGTTGCTCTGTGGCACATGGGGTCTTCCTGGAGCAGAGATTGAACCTGTGTCCCCTGCACTGGCAGGTGGATTCTTACCCACTGCACTACCAGGGAAGCCCCTGTCTTGATTCTTTAAGCAGATCAAAAGAGAGGGGAGGCTTGGCATGTTGATCTCTACTTTTCTCACAGTGCCTGGTACTTATATGCTATTAGATATAATTTACTCAACCAGTGTTCAAAGCTTAGCTAATGATCTGATATTACTGATTATTATTAAGTGATTTTAAAGTAAACTTTATTTGACAAAGATCTTAGGATCTAATCAATATTCTTATGCTGTTGTACTAAATAGAGTTAATTTTGTTCCATTAAAAAAGTAGTATACATGCTTATGATAGAAAATTTAGAAATTAGACAAAAGTTGAAAACAAATGAAAAATTTTTACATTTCACCATCATAAAGAACCACTAGCATTTTAATATTCCTTTTGAATATTTTTCTAGGTATAGCTTTTTAACATAGTTATAATAGTTGTGTTTACATTTCAGCATACTGCTTTGCATACTGAGTGTTTACTTTTTAGCACACACATTTTTCTTTGCTATAAACTTTTGGAAAGCATTATTTTAAATAAGTGCACATTATGTAACCATGTAGCTGTACCATAGCTTACTTGACATAGTTAATAGTTGATATTTAGGCTGTTTCTATTTTCCTCTTATTATAAAGATTATCTGCTACTTGTCAGACTTCATTGCCTGATTTGTCTGGTCATCTGCCCTCAATCTTGTTATCTGTAAGAGGGACATAATGAGAAATAAGAGGATTAAGGTAAGTGAATGCAAGAAACACTGATGAGCATATAGTAGGTGTTTAGTAAACAACAGATGGCTTGGAATTGAAACCTTTAGAAACTGTGGAGTGTTAATAGCCTTCATGGCACTGTTCCCTGGCTGCAGGCTGCACCTGATGCAGGTGGACTCGGTCCAGCGCTGGATGGAGGACCTGAAGCTCATGACAGAGTGTGAATGCATGTGTGTCCTGCAGGCAAAGCCCATCAGCCTGGAGGAGGATGCACAGGGTGACCTCATCCTGGCAGGTGGCCCTGGCCCCGGAGACCCCTTGCAGCTGCTGCTTAAGCGGGGCTGGGTCATTAGCACCGAGCTGCGCAGGATCGGGCAGAAGCTGGCCCAGGACCGCTGGGCACGTGTCCATAGCATGAGCGTGCGCCTGACCTGCCACGCCCGCTCCATGGTCAGCGAGTACAGCGCTGCCAGCAGGAGTTCCTCGCAGGAGATGGGCCAGGTCAGTTCCCTGGCATGGGCGTGGGTGGGCACTCAGAATGGGGTTACCTTTTAGAAGAGTGGGTCTGAATTGTGTGGAGTCTGGACTCCTCCTGCCTCAGGGACATCCCTCCCCTTCCAATGAAGCGGGGAAGACAGTAAGGACCTTTACTGAGTATCTGCTCTGTTCTAGGAATTGTGCTAGATGTGTTTACACACGTCTCATTTAACCTGAACAACCTATGAGGCCAATATAACCACTGAGAGACACTGTGCAATGGTTAAATACACTCTCTTTAATGCCCAACTGCCTACTCAAATGTCAGCTCTGTCTGCTGTGTGACCTTGGCAAGTTACGTAACTTCTCTGTGCTGCAGTTTCATCATCCTAATGAGTATAATAATAGCATTTATTTCATAGATCTGTTGTGAGGACTGAATCCTAAGTAAATTAAATTAACTATATTAGCTAGTGTTTATCACTTCCTCATCACTTTATAGATGAGGAAACTCAGAAAGCCTCAGTAACTTGCCCAAAGTTATGCTGTGAATGATATAAGCGGGATTCAACCCAAGGTTTGTAATTCCAAAGCCCATGGTTTTGAATCTCCTCTAAATCCAAAGTGAACCACTGAAAATCCCCCTTTATTTCTCTTTCTTCTGGCATCACTTTGCACCTTAGTGCTCTACCCTTTTCCTCGCTCCACTTTGCAGACAGCAAACTTCTATTCATTTTCTGAAACCCAGCTCAAGTGCCCCTTCGAATCTGAAACTTCCCAGATCCCCCAGCGTAACTAATTGCTCAGTTTTCTTTTTTGGAGCTTCCAAAGCATCTGGTGATGACCTCCTTTGCCACCCGTATCACACTGTGTGATAGTTTATGTGCCTGTTTTCCAAATTGGCTGATTTGATTCTTCATTCTTATTCCTCAGAGGGCCCAGCTCAGCAGCTGGTCTTCGACCAATGCTTACTGCATTGAATACAATTGATCCATTTTTCTGCAGATTGAGAAGCTGCTAATGGAGAAGTGCTCAGAGCTGTCAGCGGTCACAGAGAGGTAAATCTGTCCTCTGGGTGAATCTGGACAGGGTCTGTCAGCCCGTCCTCCGGCAGGGGAGGGGCTGGCATATTCTTCCACAGGGACAGTGGGAATGAGGAGGCCTGGTGGTGGTCTGAGAGTCTCCTCTTGCTGACTTTTATCAGCAACCTTAAAAGACTCCCTTGGGATTTTCTGCTCCATGTTCAGGGCTGGGAGACTGTAAAACGCAGAGGACAGGCCCACGCATAGGAAAAAAGTGGATTCTTGAGGGTTGGTAACAAGGAAAGTTTTCCCACAGCTTTGGGAAGCCCTTTGATCTCCAACGTCAAGGCAAGGTGAAGGCAGACACACCTTACACTCACATACACACTGACGAGGATTTCATAGACACACACAGATATGTAAACATAGACTCACACAATCACAGAAATACACTCACGCCTTCTCCGTATCTCACATACACAGACGGACATATGTCTACACTCAGACACGTGCATACACTCAACCTGGCCCGTACGCACACCTGGGTGTGTGTTGACACTCTCCCTCTCCCTTTGCAGCACTCAGGCCCTGGAAGAAAAACCTGGACATTCCTAGGGCTGCCATGGGGTCTCTGGCCTTCCAGTGTGAAACATTCTCAGGCCATAGGCGTGGATTTGACCTTGATCTTCCTGTGTGAGGAGAATCTCCTCAAGACTCCTGTCTGCACGCCGTAGGCAGTCGTTTCTTAAAAGGTCACAGGCGTTGCCATACACTTTTAGAGTGAGCTCGGCAACCTGGCACACGAGCATCCCTCCTCTGCGGCTCCCATCCCCCATCCCTAGACCCTGGCCGAAATGATGGCAGATTCTCCCAGGGAGAAGCCAAGAGGTATGAATTTGGCTTATTTCTGATGGCCTTTCTTCCTGGCGACATGGACTGTTAGCTCTCATTTCAGGCCCCTCTTCTCTGAACACTAGGAAGGCAGGGGGTGAGCCAGCTGCGGAGCATCCCATCTCTGACTCCCCAGGAACTGATGCCTTCTTCCCAAGCCACTTGCACCACCACCAGCCCTGCTGCAGGCCCAGGTCTGGCCCCTGCAATGCCTCTGGGCTGACCGCCTGCCTCTTCCAGTGGCCCACCCAGGATTTCTTTCCCCAGGTGCCTCCAGGTTGAGAGTGAGCACGTCCTGAAGTCGATGAAGGCCTGTGTGAGTGAGACACTGAGCACACTGGGCCAGCACTTCGGCCAGCTGCTGGAGCTGGCCCTGACCCGGGAGGTGCAGGTCAGTGCAGACCGGGCGGTGGAGGTGGGCAGAGGGACGGAGCCAGGCTGCGGGAAGCTCTGAAGTGGACTTTCTTGTGAGACATTCTTCTTAGACCACCAAAGTAAACTCTAACACCTGAGAGACAGGACTGTCAGAGCTGAGTGGAGGCTTCCTGAGAGCATCTAGCATAACTCTGCATTTTCCAGTTGTGAAAGTTGGAGCCCAGAGAGGGCAGAGACTGACCTAAGGTCACACAGCAAGGTGGTGGCAGAGCCCAGCATCTCCCAGTTGCACTTTCAGTATTGCTCCCACCACCTTCAGTCTTCTCTGTTGAGTTCTTGTTCACAGTGCACAAAGTCATCCTTATTGTCCTGAAAGACTTAAGGCACCTGCAAGGAACAAGACCATTCTGGATATCCTAGCAATAGAGAAGAATCTAGAAATGTCAGCTAGTCTAGCTCTTGCCTCTAGGCAGGCTGGTGCTTGATTCCAGAAAGAATGAGGGCTTTGGAACCTGCCATATCTACTTTCACATTGTGGTTCATCATGGGACCTTGGTCAAGTTCCTTAGTCTCGTAGCCTCAGTTTCCTCATCTATCAAATGAAAAACTTCCCCAGAAGAAAAGTGAGAGGACTAAGCAAACAACATATGAAAAGTGCTTAGCACATAGTATGGGTTAAATAGGTGTTATTTCCTTCTCTTGCCTTTTCTTATTTTAAAAGCCTCCCAGAAAAGCTGATTCCATATGGTTTTCATTAGGAAAGGTATTTACACGTTATTTATAGTTACAGAAATATTGTGTTACATATTTGCCATTCTTTTCTCACCACCAAATAAAAGCTTTCCACAAATAACAAATCCCTCCCCATATCAGCTTCTCTCCAAACTCGGCCTTTCTACCTGGCCCAGAGTTTCCTTTCTCTCTTTCCTGTGTGTCTGGCTCATTTTACATACACCACAGGCCCTTATGGCCTGGCTCACTTGCTGGTCAGGGCGGCCCTGTGCAACCTCACCCTCCCAATCCAGAAGGGTCTGTGGAGTTTACTCTCCCCGCCCTGAGAGTCTGGGACAAGGGGAGGGAAGGGCCAGGGCTGGGGCGCTGGAGCTGCCACAGTGAGCAAATGTTGATGGTCACGTGTACAGGAAGGTGGTGGTCCAACCCGGGGCCAGTGTCCCAAATAGAACGATCAAGTCCCAGAGAGACCCAATGAAACATGGGGGCCAAAGAGGGTAAAAAAATTGAAGGATTGATGACTGAGGTTATTGAAGTTAGTGGCGGGGAGGAGGGGAGCCTGGAGCAGGAGCACAGGTGCCTGTTGATGCTTTTTATGCCATTTTGATGCCCTCTTGCCTGGCAGTACCTGCTTCACTTAAAAGGGCTGAAATGGAAGAGTTCCATTGGATTGTAAACAGAAGCCAACTGGGTTTGGAAGCAGTCCTTAACTCTTCCTACCAGGGGCAAAGGGTATGTTGTCTTTCTGATGCTCCAGGTCACAGAATCCTGGGAAAAGCTCTCTGGACTGTTACGAACGTACTTGGGCTTTGTGGACCATATATCTGATTCCCAAAGAGTACTGTGTCCATTCTCTTTTTTCTTCATCCTGACCTTGTTTGGGCTGGAATTCCTGATCTGGTTCTTCTGTTGTACTTCCCTGGCTAAATCCTGCCCCATGTCCCAGTCTGCCACCTGCATCACTGATGCTCAGCCTAGGAGCTGTTGGATCTGTGCTTCTCTCTTAGAATTGCGTCCTTCATTGGTCCCCCTCCCCCAGCTGGGGGAGGTAGTGTCTGTCCTCTATTCCTCTGTGTATTTGTTAGTTTCCTGACAACCTCCCTTCCTTCCCACATGCCCCATGGTGTCCTCTAAGCCCTCCTACAGGCTTATCTTGCTGTGCTCATAATATTTCTTCGCTGATCTTTAGCTTTATTTTATATTAAAAAGTTTCCACATAGGACAGTGGTGACATAAAAAGATACACTGGCTGAAGGCAGGGTAATCTGTGTTCAGTGTTGTGAGCATGTGACTCAAATCCTATCCCCTAGGATGTTAGCTGTTGTGAGTTGCAAGTCAGTGGCTTTATTCAAAGGTAGAGGTAAGAAAACTGAGGAAATTAAATGACTTGCCCAAATTTGCACTACCTTAAGAGAAACTAATGACAAGCTTTGCTAAAAAGAGCCTCCTAATCACCTAACTACTAATTGTTTATTGAGATAATGTAACTACTTGGTGGGCATGAAAATTGAAGGCTGAACTGTTAGGAGCCACTGATGGGAAATTAATGAGCCGTAAGGATTAAACTTTCTCGGATTAAAGGGTTAGCCATGTGGGAGGTAAGAGGAAAAGACTTGACTTACAAAAGTTAGTTTACTTGAATATGACTTCTAGGGGAGTCTCTACTGAATATATCAGCTCTCACCTGTACCTTTGACACCTCGACTCCATTTCATGTGGATAGATGTTATATTCATCCTTTCATCCCATCAATCAATATTTATTTTAGTTTAATATTTATTTATTTGGTTGCACCAGGTCTTAGCTGCGGCAGGCGGGCTCCTTAGTTGTGGTTCACAGGCTACTTAACTGTGGCATGTACACTCTTAGTTGCAGCATGCATGTAGGATCTAGTTCCCTGACCAGGTATTGAACCTGGGCCCCCTGCATTGAGAGCACAGAGTCTTAACCACTGTGCCACCAGGGAAGTCCCTTATTTTAGTTTAAAATATCACCTTTATCCTAATAAAAGTGGTTAGGGACTGTATCTCTGGCTCTGTGGCTGAGTGAAGTTGTTAAAACTTCATCTCACCCCTACATTTCCCTTCCCTGTCCCAGAGAGAGCTGGTCAACCTCAGGCATCACCTGAGGCACAGGCACCTATCCTGTGACAGAGGTCAGACCAGAGGAACACTTGCTAAGAGAAGAGAGGCAGGCGCTAAGCTGAACATACTCAGTTCCTTCTTCTGAACTCACTGACGCATCCCTACCCTCTCAGCAAGGTGACATGGAGGGGTGGGGAGTGAGGCCAGCAGTGGTGGTGGTGTTGAAATCCCTCCCTAGCAGAGCAGGAGGAGTGGGGACCAAGGATTACCCCTTGGTGTTCACACTTCTTGTCCTGTTATCTTATGGGCCTCATCCATCCGACAGGTCAGGCAGGGGCGTGGCTGGGCCCCTTGGAGGAGGAGGTCAGCTGCCTGTGAGGCAGTCTTTTCCCACCTTCAGGAAGCCATCCCCCCCATCCCCTCCAAATAACAAACTCTACTCCTTTGTGGATCCTTCTGGAATCCCAGTGGACAATTTAGACTTTGCTCCCAGAGGGCTTGGAAATGACTCAAAATATTACATTCACTAAATTGACTCTAAGGAGATTTTGTAAGTAAAGCTTAAAATTTGCTTTCCTGTTCTTTTTCCCACTCTCAGATTTTGCCCAGCTATGTTGTCCAATACAGGTAATCAGAGGCTGCAGTGCGATTAAACAGCAAGATAAAGATAATCCAAATATACTCGCCAGGATGAGAAGCATAAAGACGTTCAAAATTTTAAAATAGTCTTCTGTCTCATCTTAAGTTCCCTGGGAGAAAATAAAGTGAAAGAAAAAAACAAAACAAAACAAAACAAAAAACAAAAACTGAATCACTTTACTCTTAGGAGTTAAAGTCCCAGATTTTTAGGTTAACAGAATTCTCTTTAATTTTCTTATTCTGCTTATTTTAGCTGGGAGGGTCTCATCCCAGTGTGTGTGTGGAGTCTTATTTCCTTGGGCTGCTACAGCACAGGCTGTCTCTTCAGCAATGGGAGGGATTTCTTCAGGGCTTTTCAATTCGTACTGGTCTTTCCCCACCATGCATGAAAGGGTCCAAAGCTTTACTACCTTGGATACACAATATTATCACAGCACTACTGCTACACTCACAGAAAGTTAAAATAGGCCAATCCTCAGACCTTAGGGGAGGAATTCTGGTCAAGTTGTGTTCCTAAGACTCTGTTTTTTAGGGTTTCTGAAGACCTTCAGCAACACTCATCTGCAACTGAGAGAAGAGGATGGGTGACAGATACTGTCTTGGTTGCATCTGCAACAGGATGTCAGTTTATTTTAGTTGTCCATAATCCACAAGGATTTGTGAACATACATTAACTGGAGGAAAGCATCCACCACAGGTTAATTGTGGCACAGTGGTTACCATATATGGGAGAAAAATGTCTCCTTTTTCATAGAAGGGCATGTGATACATGTCTTCTTTCTGCAAAGCCAGGCATTTGTAATTTCTTCACAAAGACTTGCTTGATTTTCATTCTTTCCCATCCAGGATTTTCAACATTTCTTAATTTCAGGCTCTGCCTCTAAATGTTGTGTTTCTGCCGTCCCAGGCTGCATTGAAGTGACTTGGGCCAGTGGTCTATTGCTTCAGATCCATTGCATTCTCTGGGTTCCCAAAGATTTCCTAGGACAAATGCAAGCATGTATACTTTTAAGGAAATCAATTTCCAAATCTTCAATTTTCATTTGTTTTCTTTCCTAAAACCAATACTCCCAATAATACACAGTTTTTCCTTCTATTATTTTCCAGAAGAAAGGCATATTCCTCAACCATCCCAAGTCTTATAGTGCATTGCCCTTTTTTGCAAAAACCTTGTCGTGGGAGTGGGGAGATCAAACAAAAAAGAACCCTGCATTCATGAACCATAAACTTTTAGCCCTCCATGTATTTCTATGTTTTTAATATTTCTGTTGAGAAAAGCATTAGCAATTGTGTATTTTGCCCAGTGTGGGGATTTTGTGACTCTAGAAATGTGGTAGAATGATAGCGTGTGTGTGTGTGTGTGTGTGTGTGTGTGTGTGAGGGTTGGTTGTGAAAGTTTCCAGTTTATCTTATCCCTTCTATTTCCATTTATTCTCAAATCGTGCCTAGCTCTTGAGGGACATTCTCCTTAGATAAAGCAAAGAGAGCATAGGTAGGACAAATCAAACACTCAAAATGGCTTTTTGGGGGCACTTTTTAAATGCAAACTATTCCTTTCAGCTGTATCTTATGCTCAACTCTGAGATGTCATTAACCAGAAAGAAAAGTATCTTTGGAGAGCCTAAGACTCTAAAGGTTAATGATAATGATTGTTTTAAGTATCTTTTAAATATTCTTTTAAATATTTTTGAGAAAGACCACATTTTCCAAGATATACTGGATAAAATTCACAGATACAAGTTTTGCATGATTTTCTTTCCAGATTTGATGCACATTATTTAAGGCAACAGTTAAAAAGACTATTTTGTCAAAACATTTTTTGAAATATTTACACTAATTTCTACTTTCTGTTAGCAAAAGATATAATTAATTGCTGGCAGCTGGACTAATTAGATTTAAGTATAAATACTTTTGTCCTTTAAATACATAAGGAATTTTGCTCATGAGAGCTACTAAAAACAGTCGAATGATTTTGGATATTTTTATTCTCAGACCTTATTTAATTATTCTCTGAAATAAACACCAAAGTTCAATATATATACACATCTATTTACTGAAGGAATACAGTGCCTTTTATCATATTTCAAGATTTATAATTAATTTACAATGTTAGCTATATATTACTTTGCATTATGAAAAGTTTAATAAATTGTTTTATCTTGGCTTTAGAACATACACAAGTAAATCGAATTTTATTTTGTCTACATTATTTTAATATTGACAGTTTTTAGCATTTTCCCCTACAGAATGATTTCCATAATTATTTGTCAGCATTTTTTAGCATTTCTTGGAACACATATTAAAATTTTTTTAATTAAAAATGAAGTCAGGTCTATGTTGAGAAAAAGCAAAGTAGACTTGGCTGATTGGCTTGACTTAAAGAATAGTCTTTGCCAATTAGGTTATAGGGTGAGTATTTTTCATAAATTAAATAAGCAAAAGCTGTAGCTTCAAGTTTTTTATAAAGCATATTTGAAACACACAAAAATATTTGATTAAAATTGTACTGGTGATGAAATTAATAATATTTTGATTTTCTTAATCCTGTCTGAATAATTTGGATAATCCAAGGTACTCTAAGTGACAGAGTAGTGGGTATAATTAAGAGTTATTTGATATGTCTTGGTAAAGTACTTCTGGAATTCTTCCCAGAAATTGAGATAAGTGAATGAATGACTGTAATGATTGGGTGACAAATGCTTTTGCAAGTCAAATGGTTTCCAGTTCTTTGCTTCTACCAATTTGTAGGTGTTATCAGCTGGCAGATCATTAAAAATAGAGTTTGATGATAGATCACTATGTGATTACATAGCTTAGAATGTGCTCAAAGGTGAACAACTTGGCTATACAAACTCCCCCCATTCCTCTTTTCATGGGGTTTATGGGAACAAGATTTTTCAGGATTTACATCTAAAAATATAGCATTAAGCCAATATTCAATCATGGATAAATGAATTAGAAAGCCTAAAAAGTTTACACAGCCTCATTCATCTTATTAGGAGATATATTTATGATAAAATTTTAATTTTTATGATTTATAATTATTTATCAAAAATTTATCATCTATGTTGTATTAACCACTTGTACTGACAATAATTGTAGCATTAGTTCAACCAAGAAGAGATTATTTTTAAACACTTGGAGATTTATAGTGACAAGAAAGAAAAGAAAATCTCTATTTTCAATAATAAGCATGGTCAGTGTAATCAGTAAAATACTTTGACACTTAAATGTATTACTTTAAGATGAAATTCTGAGGGAGAATTGGAATGGGAATATAAGTTTAAAGATGAAAAGATGCAAAACGTTCAAATGTTAGAGAGATTATTCATGTACTTTTAAATGGATGATGGTGGTATCAGATTGTTTTGGTATTTGGATTTCATGGGATACATCTAAAAGAGTGATGTAATTATTTTATGTCAATATTTATAGTCTGCTAGAAATTACAACCTTTCCAACTTTGTTCTTTAAAATTATGATGAAAAATTTTACCTGTCAAATTAAAACTGTGCAAGATGTCATATATTTTTAAAAATTATTTTAGGGCTAAATGAGAAAAAAAATTGGCATAGGACACACAGACACTCTAGTTCTGTAATATGATGGCTGTTGTCTCTGCCTTTTGGTGAGAATTGCTTAGGCCTTAAGACCTTGTCTTCTAGGAAGGGTTTTCTTGTGATGCTCCTGAAATCTGGTCCCTTATGGACCTAGTGAGAACCCATCCCTCTGCCATATGCTTCTCAGAGCCCCGGCTTCCCATACCTTTTGAATATTTTAGTCTTGAGTAACATTTTTCTGCTACACCTTTTTTTTTTCCTTTCTTTTTTCTTTTTACACCTTTTTTTTTTTTCTTTGCCCTGCTTCTCCTGGGGGTCTCTTTCCTTATCTCACTCACAGAATGAGCATTATTTACTGGATGTGAGCAGCTTTCCCACTTTGACTCCTCTTTCCTTTCTGATACATTCTTTTGTTTTCTAGAAGTATTCTTTTAGATTTCAGGATTTCACTTATTGAGAGAAATAAAATCAGTAAAGGTCTGGATCTGCCCCAAACCTCCAGTTCTCAATGATCTTATCCATTTTTGCTTCTTTAGATTGGTCATTCCCACCCAGGAGATATTTTCCCATCAGACTAGTAGCTAATCCAAGCCTGGATTCAGTTATTATTTTGTCTATCTCCTCTTTAGTATGTCCAGTCTTTCTGTGCCTTTCCCTAAGTCCTAGTTCATGTATTTCTCCAAAATGTTTTCTTGGGACACAGGCAACGCTATATCCTTATTTTAAAACATTTTCCCTTGAAATTTATCTAGTAAGCCTTTGAATATTTCATGCTGATCTCTTTAATTTTGTCCTATATTCTAGAACTCTATTAACACATAGCAAACAACCCCAACAACGATTTTTAATATTACATCTCACAATTTTAAGGGTTGAGAGTTTCAGTAGGGCTTGAGTGAGTAATTCTGCTCCTCATGGCATCAGTAGAGGTCATTTGGAGGTATTCAGCTGCAGATGGTTTAGAGAATCTTAGACAGCTTCCTCACACATATGGTGTTTTGGAGGGGATGGCTGGAAAGCTGGTCTCAGTTGAGAGTAATTGATCAGGGCTCCTACCCATGGCACACGGCATCTCTAGCATGGCAGTCTCACAGTTATCAAACTTCTTACCTGGTAGCTTAGGCCTCTGAAAAGAATGTTCCAAGAAGCCTGGATGGCAGCTTCAGGGTTTCTTATTGACCTAGCTTTGGAAATCCTGAAATGTTACTTCCACCAAGTGCTGACTTCTTTTGGTCCAGGAAGTCACTGGGGCCAGCCCAGATTCAAAAGGGGGAAATTAGAATCCATCTCTCTATGAGAGGAGTAGCAGAGAATTTGTGGCCATCTTTAACCCACCCACGTTTATGTAATCCCTTTGCATGCTGGGCCCTAACTCTTTCTAACTATGGAGTCTCTATCTGAAGCTTTAGAAAGAGGCTTCACAATATTTTCCTGCCTCCTTCTGAGGAACTGATTCCAGGCTGATGTTTGAGAGTTTACCCCTCTTGATAAATTTCACGGGGCTACAGTCATTCTTTCTGAAGGAGAAACAATAAAAAATATATCCCCCTTTTCAAATTCTTTATTTAGAGTAGATAGTGTGCATCTCCTTAACCGTTTTTTATCACTTTCTCCTGTTCTTCAAGATCTTATTTTTTTGTTTCATATCTGCCGGGTCTATCTTAAAAAAAAAATCTGTCATTCAGTTTAATCAGTCTATCTTCCTTTATTTTGTTTCCATTCTTTTACCACTCTTCTCATGATAGAGGGTGAAATGTGTTTTTGAAACTTCTCCAATTCCTTCTTGATTACCTGAAAAAACTTTATTTCAGAGACCATGTTCATTTGAAACTGATACCAAGATTGGATTTGATAAGAAACACCTATGAAGGACAAAGGGAAGGAAGCAAGAGGAGGCAGTGGAAAAACCATGTTGCAGGGCTGACAACTGAGAAAGAAAAGGAGGAGGAAGAATTGAGTAGAAAGAGATGGAATTTTCAAGCGAAGTCACCTGTGAGAGGAAGCCCCTGCCTGCAGTCATGGGCTGACAGTGGTGTCCATGCTGTGCTAAGTCACAGCTGGGAGTAGCTCAGGGCCAGTCTGATCTCAGCAGGAACATGGTGGTGAGTCTAGAGGGGCAGCAGCTGGAGCTTTCAGTCAGCTCTGCCCCCTGCAGCAGAAGCTCTGGCTGCCACCGGGTAGATTAATAGAGATGTTAATGGAAGCCAGGGTGGAGAACCAGGCTGCAGTTTGGTAAGGGCTGCTCATGAGGCTTGATTTCCTCCTTGTCTTGAGAATTCCATCTCCACTAGCCCCTGGGAGGTCCTGCTGGCACTGAGGGACATGGATTCACTGACTTTGGCAAATAGGATGTCAGAGTCACAGGAGTTAAGTTCTAACTCTGCCACGTATCACATGTGTAACCCTGGTGAGATATTTGTGTCTCAGTTTTCTCAACTCGGAAGGAAATCTTGAACAAAACTTTTGAGAGCCCTTCTAGCTCTGACGCCTTCCAGCGCTGACTCATTATGATACTTAGAGCCTTGATGGTTTCAGTGGAGCCTTTGATTTCTTCTCTTTCCTAATTTATCCTTGTGAAAGGATACTTACAACTTTTCATTGTCAGAGAGCTGACTCACTGAGACATATCTGAGGTATAATTATGGTATATGTGAGCATAGACGTTAACAAGAAATTATCCTCAGACATAAATGGTCTAATAGCAGTAGATGATTGCAAGAGACAGTGGGTTTGAATAGTTTAACGTAATGCTAATTTGCTTCAAGTGCAAACACTAATCAGGAACATTAGGTAGCTATCATTTAGGTACAGGACCCCAAAATATGAAATCTGTACTTTCATGTTAGCACTGATATCACTTATATAACTGCTTACTGTAATGATAGGAAATGATTCTAAGAAGTAATTCCTTATAGAGATTTGCAGTGACAAATCTTGGTTATAATTTTACCTTTTGTTAAATATCTTACAAGTGGCATCTATCCAATCTTAGGAAAAAAATTTTATATTTAATGTAGTTTGATTAATTACACACAATCTTAGACTGCTCTATGTAGAGATTAGCATATTGCTATATGTGAAGAATTCTGAGTTTGCATAAAGAAGAAAAATGGAAGAGCTATTTACCTTGAGCCTCAAACCCCTTTAATTTAAATCATTTTACAAATGGGGAAACTGAAGCCTAGGGATTTTATCTCAGTTGCCCAAGATCACAAGATAATAACTGCTAAGATTTTTATTTTGCTTCTGTGTGCCAAATACCTTTAGAAGTTCTTTATATACATATATTAGCAATTTTAAGAGATGGGTACAACCACCACAAGAGATAGGTATTATTTCCACAGTCTTACAGATGAGGAAACCGAGGTGTAGAAGGGCTGAGTTACTTGCTCTAGGGAGCTTAGGAGTGGCAGAGCCAGGATTTGAACCTAGGCAGTCTGGCTCCAGAGTCCATACTTTTAACCATATACATACTTCCTCATCAATACAGTGTATTAAAAAAGACAAGCTGGCACTGGAACTCAGATCTCCTAGTTTCCTTGTGATTTTTCCATAACATCAGCATTAATTTGAAACAAATCCATTTTAATGTTTTAAAATGAACACGGCAATTGAAACTGCACAAGTAGCTTCCCAGAGGTCCTACTTTCTCGCATGAAGCCCCCAAAGGCAAGTCTCCCCAATCTGCATATCCACACCTCCCAGGAGAAACTCAAGCAGTGAACATTAATTAGCAGGTAGGAGGCATCTATAATTAATGAATCACATGCTTCAAAACAAATGGCTGAATATGAAGTGGTTTCAAGTTACATGAAAAGCTTTTTCCCAGAAACAAACTAAACTCTTCTAGGAATAATCTTCATATCTCATTTGTTGATGAATTTTCCATTAGTTCTTCTTCCTGAGCCTCCCGAGGTCCTGTGCTTGGTCATTCCTGGCCCTCTTGCCACCAGCATTAGATCCTTCAGCCCTAGTCAGTGGCATGCCTCATTGAGCTAGCCACTCTTTGACAGGATTCCAGGTTGCTGTGTTGCCTGGCTGTCCACCTAGGCCAAGTGTCCTCTGATCAGGAAGCTACTGCAGAGTAGAGTGTTTCTCTTAACGCATCGTATGAACACATCACCCAGCTGGACTTTGCCATTAGCTAACGGCCATCCAAAATGAGCAAATTCCTTGGTTATGTCTGTAGCAACTGATTGGTTTTCAACTTAATGGTTTGTTTATTTAACCGATGGTTTCTGTTCTCATTAGGAGCCAGTAGAATAGCAAAAAGGTGCTTGCTGAGACCATCAATGATGAGAGCTGATTTTCTGATTGACTGGAGCGGGGCACATTGGTTGTCCATGCCCGAGGGGTTTGAAATTATCCCATAGTTATGAAACGTAGCCCAGACCTTATCCTGATGCATGTCTTTCCCCGCTCCAATGTGGGGTAGTGGAGATGGGACAGGGTTATAGACTTCAGGGTGCTCTTAGGAGGGTGGACCCACTGGTATTCCATTAAGGAAGATGAGCAGAGGGCAGATGAGTGAATAACCCTCAGATGTTGCTCTTCTCTTAGGCACTGGTGAGAAAAATCGATGCCTCGGACAATATCTACACCACAGAATCCACCACAGGGAACCTGTTCAGCCTGACCCAGGAGGGGGCTCCCTTGTGCCGCATCATAGCCAAGGTGAGCTTCATGGTTGGGGGCCAAGGGGATGGGCCTGGGGAGAGTGTGAGGAAGCTAGTTTGGTGGGGACAGCTGGCTTAGGAAGCCTGTCCTAGCTCTAGCCTTTGCTTGCTGTGTGACTTTGGAAAAGTTACCTCCCCTCTCTGGGCCTTGGTGTCGGTCTTTAATAGTGGCTAACCCCTCTGATTTCATTTCCCACTTGAGACAAGAAGATGGTGGCCCTGGAGCCTCTATCATCTTTGTTCACGTGGTGTCTGTTATAAATATCAACCCTCCTCCTTCATCTTCATGTTTGATCTTCCAACTTAGGTTCTTGGCTGGACCTTAAAAATGCCTGTAGTCACTGCACTATTACATGAAGAAGAGACAAAATTGAGGGCAGTGGTTTTCATTAACTACCACAGGAGTTGTAATTCATTAGCTTCCTGGTCAATTTGCCCCTGCACTTGGGGTCCAAACACTTAGAGCAACTATAGGCAATTGGTAGCTCTCTAAGGTCTCTGTTTCAGTTTTGCCTTTTTATTTTGAACTTGAGAAATGACATTACCATTGGGGATAAAATGATGATCTAACTGGAATCAAAGTTATGTCCTTCAATAGACTTAAGATGCCAGTCACAAGAAGATGCTCCAGCTCTGTGGTTCTCAGTCCTGACTCTGCATCACAATCCCTCAGGGAGTTTTTGGAAAACACAGATGGTTGCCCCACCCAAGATTTACTGAGATCCTGGGGTAAGACCTGGGAATCCACATTTTAACAAGCTCTACAGGTGATTCTGAGGCATGGCCACACTTAGAATCACTGATCTAAGCCTTTAAGAAAATTTGGAAGAGCAGGGTACATGCTTGTCAACTCTGGTCAGGGGAGAAGAAAATTGTATGCAACAGCAATAGCTAACTCTTGAGCGTGCTCTCCACAGTGCTTAATGCCTTGGGGATATTTTTTCTTTCAAATCATAAAACCATCCTAACAAGTAGGTACCTTGTTCCCATCTATAGCTGAGGAAATTGTCTGACTCACTCGAGGGCATACAACTGACAAAGCGTGGAGTCAGAATTAGAACCTAAGTCTCTTTAATTCAATGTTCATGATCCTAAAGCCCACAGTGATGACTTCTGGTTCGATCCTTGGCCCTTCAGCTTCTTGGGCCAAAGTGTGACTCATAAGTTCTCAACCCTGTATGCATATGAGCATCTCTAGGGAGCTTTAAAAACCTCCACTAGTAGGTGGCTAAGCTGAATTTGAAGCTGGCTCTTTGGCAGCAAAATCTATGCTCTTGTTTGCTATCTGAACTGCCTCTCAGCAGCCTGGCTCCCTCCTCTTCCTCTGGCCTGCCTTTTCCTTCTCATCCCCATCTTCCCTTGCCCTCCTCCCTTCTCCACAGCCTTTATTACCTGCTGCATTCTTTCTATATGTCAAACACTGCACTAAGCTTTCCCTTCATCATCTCATCTGACCCTCCTGATAATCTAATGATGTGTTATAATTATAATTCCCATTTTTAAGATAAGGGAACAGAGACTGAGAGAGAAGTTCAAGTACATTAAATGCAGATGGGATTTTAATTAGATCTGCTGACTCCAGAATTTTAATCTCAACTGTCTTCTGTCTCTGGTCCTTGGGGGAGAGTAGACAGAGGGTTGATGCGGAGACAATTCAATGATGACTCTCATATTCCCCGCCTGGAAGATGGCGAGACTAGGTCCTCCAGCAGAATCACTGTTTGGGTTTCCAGTCCTGACAGTGACACAGATGCTGGGAGTCCCTGGTACGCCCTGCACAGCATCCTCACCTTCGATGTTCAGGAAATATGTCCAATCTGGTGACAGATGTGGGGCAGTTTCCCCCAGTGGCCTTCCTCACTCACCTCCTTGGGGCCTGAGCTGGTCTGTTCTTGGGTCCTTCATTCATCTGAGCTGTGCCCATGAGATGATTTGGGCAGCATGTCTGAGGTCTATTCTCTCATCCCCTTCAGTTCCTCTGACGGCCAAGAAATAAACCCAGTCCTCCCTATGACAGTAGTGTCAAATCCCATCCCTTCCTGAGTGCAGAACACAGAAAACTCCCCTGTGCATTGCTGAAATTACCCCCCCACCCCAGCTCCTCTGTTATCTGCTCCCCGCACTAGCCTACACACCCCACAAGTGGCCTCCTCCGGCTTTGTGACCGCTTATCCCAAGCCTGTCTGAATAATGCATACCATTATACAGCTGGGCTCTGAGCCCAGAGCTTTCTATAAAATTAAATAAGCTCCAGCCAACAGTGCGATTCTGCAAGCTCAGGCGACTCCTGGTCCCACTCTAAGCTGAGTGCTGCTTTTTGGTCCTTGATGGGGCTTCAGAGTGGTCCATGCAGCTACTCCATCTCACTTCCTATCTCCTCTCCCTCCCACATTCCAGCCCTTAGGACACCTTTCATGAAGGTAAGATCCTTCTAGCCAGGATGCCTTCCATGGCCTGAATCCCACCTGTCTGTCAAGGTCCACCTTCACTGGGTGCTCAGCCCTTTCATGACATTAACTCACTGCTCCCTCAACAGCTGAGTAATGTAGCTGTTGTGACCCCATTTTTAACCAAAGATAGCCAGCAGGAGAGCCAAGGTTTGAACCCCAAGGTTTGAACCAGAATCCCCTCAGTCTGGGTTCAGGATTTCCCCCCTTCCTCTCCTAGTAGCTAAAAACGCCATGAAAACCATCTTTCACAGGCTTGGGAAAGGGTATAATGAGAATCCAATGCAAATGGGTACAGAGGCATAAATGTAGTTACTCTGGACTTGGCATCTCCTGAGCCAAAGGAAGCCTGCCACATTGATCCTGGCTCTAGTCCTCCCATTCTTTGGCATCATTTCTTCATTGTCTGCTCCAGATGTAAATATCTATCATCTATCTTTGTATATATATATAAATAATATTTGTACTATATATGATTAAATACATGCACATATGAGTATGCATACATATATACATATGTAAACATATATAACATATATATATATACACATATGTAAACACACATATACACATAAATATTTACATCTGGAGGGAGGTCATTAATAGCCAGCAAGGCTGGCCAGGGAGACCTTAGGACTCTTGTTTTTTCTTCTTACTTTAAAGAGTAATTTGATTTTATGTCAGTGACTCTCTGGGTAAGGTCTTTGTGTGGAACCTTTATCAGATGTCCCAGGAACTGTGGGAAAGGAGGCAGGCAGGGATAAAAGACTGTGGAGCAAGAATTCAGAGGGTTAGTGTCTTGTCCCCATACCGGAGCATATTTTTATCGGAGTTATGATGTACATTTAAAATCACATCATTTTAAAGGATGTTTTGGCCCTTCTACAACCGTCCCCCCTCAGATTATGTCAGGAGTTCCTGCTCTGTGCTCTTTTAACCCTGCACCCCGCTCCCCATTTCAATGAACCTGTAGATTTCTTCCTGCTTTTAACATTGTCTGCCAGACCAGGCGCTCAGCATGAACAGGGACTGAGGCAGTGCCCAGCACAGGGTTTGGCATATAAAAATCCATTAATATTTGTGTGCTGCATGAACAGATTTATCGCTCCTAAGATATGACCTTTTCCCACCAAATAAAATACCCTAAAAGGAAGGAGGAACATAGAAGTTGAGGATTACTCTTAGCTAATTATAAAATGTCAGAAATTCTGAACTCCCCCAGAATTGGACACTTTCATCTCGGGCCCTGCCGTGATGAGCAGTCAGACTCTTAGACTGCAAAGGGCCCGGAGCTTATTGTTGTGGGGTGCGGGGAAGGGGAGATCTGGGGTGACTTATTTCCGTGAGGCTGGGCTGGGCCATAGTGGTCACTGCTGCTGCTTCTGGCCGCTCACACATGATCCTTTCAGTTATTCACTGCCGTGTCCCCAGGACACAGAGCAGTGCCTGTTTTGTACATAGTCTCTTTTTTGTTGAGAGAGTTCTTAAAAATCTGATAGGGGTTGGTAATTTTGCTGTACCCACCTTCTTCTTCCTGTAACATCTTCCTGAGTTTGGGGAACAGAGGGCATTGGGCATGGTTAGAGCCAGGAGCGGTGCAGGTGAAAGGCAAGTGCCCCTCAGGGCCAAGTTCAAACCGCTCGCTCACGCATTCTTTCCTGCTGCTGCCCCAGGCACCCCTTCAGCCCTCGGGGAAGGGGAGAGGGAGGAAACAGAGCAAAGCCAGATGTGGGGTAGCCAGCTTTCCCTGCTCGGGACGTGGATGTCCATGGTGGGGTTGCCACCGGTTTGCTGGATGTGTGGTGAGTCACCTTTGTGATCTGTCGGGCGTCCTCACGTTGCCCCGGGAGCTAAGGTGGCTTCAGTGATTTCTACAGAATGAATATGTCCAGTTAGAATGAGCACCTCACTCCCAGATCCTTCCCGTAAATCCTTCCAGACGTCTCCTGGGAAGTTGCAACAAGGAAAAGGTGTTTCCATGAACTGCTCTCGCAAAAGGGAAAGCACAGGTTCACACTCAAGAGCTGGGCTGATCAATCCTATAGGTTTTTTTTGTTTGTTTGTTTGTTTTCCCTTTTACAAGCTGGAGTGAAGGAGTGAAAACAAAACCAATGTGGATTTGGGGTGATTATTTCACCCATCTGGACTTCAGTTTTTCCCATCCCCAAAATGGAAATAAATTATAGTATTGATGTAAATAAAGCTCCTTTTTGTGTGCCTGCCTTGGTGGGAGGATCTGAGAAGTAACAGGTGGTCTCTGGCAGCATGAGAACCAGCATGAGGCATTTAGGCTTCAGTTCCCTCCATCTGCCTCAGACTTGCTTCTAGAACCTATTTCTGACAACTCTAGGCTTGTTCCATGGTGGCTGCTGAGAGGGGGCTGCAGGAGTTTGGGAGCAGTGTCAACTGGGGTTGAGCCTGGCCCCAGCACATGTGCCTGCCCTGGCCCCTTACCTCCAGTTTAGATTACCTAGGGTGACATTATTGCTGGAGCTGACATTTCACTGCAGCATGCGTGGGAGCTTGGGAGCATGTGTGTGTAGGAACTGGAGCAGGGGAAAATTTTTTTTTACTATGACCTTCCTCAGTTCTCTGGCTGGTGCCCTATAAATTGGGTTGACAAAAGGCAGATTAACCAAAAATACCCCCAAGTTTATTAGCATGTGCAGTGCACTTATGCGTGGGAACTGTCAGGAGTAACTCAAAGGGTTGGTTAGAACTTGGGCTTATGTAGCATCTTAGCAAAGGAACAGTACATTTTTAGAGAAGTGATAAGACAAAGGAAGAGAACCTTGAGTCTCTAGGGGTGGCAAATTGTGGGAATACACATATATGGGAAACTAATAGTAGATAAAGCCTGAAGTTTGCTACGTGGATTCCTCTGGTGCTGGATCCAGGCTGATAAGGGTCTAAAGTTGTCTCCAGTGATTAACTCTTATCCTTTCCAGTAGAGAGGGGAGGGGGAATAATCTTTTAAAATTTATGTCCTGATTTTAGTCAAATAGGGGAAGGACAGAGATCTTTTTTTTTTTTTTTTTAAATTTATATCTGCTTCCTCTTAATTGCCTTCAGCTCAAAATAATCCTTTCACTAAAGCGGCATATTATTGGGGTGGCTGTTCTGCCGCCCTACAGACCCTGAAACACGCTTGCTGAGTGAGACGTATCTGTTATTCCTGAGTCAGCCCCAGGAGAGGTCGCAGAGTGAGTTCATGTGACATTTTCTTTTTCTTGGCAGGAGGGTGGGGTCGTAGCGCTCTTCAAGGTCTGCCGGCAGGACAGTTTCCGGTGCCTGTATCCCCAGGCTCTCCGCACGCTGGCTTCCATCTGCTGCGTGGAGGAGGGTGTCCACCAGCTGGAGAAGGTAAGGGTGCAGCTGGCTGGCTGGGCAGGGCCTGAGATCCCTGAACGGGAGGGTGAGTGGGGAGAATGACCTCCTGGTGGACTTCTGTGCCTCTTCCCGGAGCAAGCCCTCCAAGTCCCTCCTTTTCACAGGCATCATTCAGGTGGGGCTGCTGGGATCTCGACTGGTTGATGAAGGGGGTGGAGACTGAGGAGCTCAGCCAGGAAAGGCAGGGCCCAAAGGGACACTCAGCACTTCCTGGGTGGAGTGGCCCACGGAGCCTGGGGTGAGGGTGGCGGTGTGGGGGGTGCGGGGAACGCAGCAGGAGGCAGGCGGGGAGGGGAGTCAAGGTTGAGGGCGGTTGGTCTTCCACTCGTGGCAGGACGCCAGCAGAAGGAAGAGGCTCCAGCTCCTCGGGGGACAGGATAGGCATGAGCAGATCGGGCACTGGTGCCTGGGCCAGCAGGTGGGCTCCACCCCAACAGGGCTTGGGAAGGGAAAGGGAAACGTGAGTCCAAGCACATGATGGGTCAGCACCCCCGGGGGTGGCCAGGGTTGAAGGGAAGGTGGTGACTGGACCGTCCGAGGTGCCTAGCTCCAGGCCAACCTGGGGCAATGTGACGGATGCCAGCTACCACCTCCCCGTTACCCCAGGCTGTAGGGCTGAGGCTGCTTCTCCACGTGCGCCTGAGTGGGTCTGAGCCTGCAGATGGGTCCTCAGGGATTTTAGCAGGAGGGCTGGGAGGCTAGGGCTGACACTTGGGGGTTTCTCAAGCATGTTTCAAGGAAAGATGCTGAATTTTTTTTAATGAAAGAGAGTTAGAAAGGCCTGGTATATTCTGGTGACTCTGTGGTGCCTGCAGGGTAGGGGGTAGGTACCTTGCGTCTGTTCTAGTGACTGGTCTAAACGGGGGTGGGACAAGTAAATTGCCCCTTCCTCTGTATCCGCGCCCCACAGTCTGCTCCTGTCTGCCCAGAAAACCTCCACCCTACCCTCAGCTTCTTCACTTTGGTCTGGACTCCTAGACATACGTTTGCCTTACGTTCTACCTTGCCTCTTTCCAAATCTGCTCAGGTTATGGGACAGGGTCACAGGATCACAGGCTCCGAGGTGCTTTTAGCCGAGGATGGAGGGTGCATGGGAAATCTGCTCAATTTACAGATGAGAAGGCTGTGGCTCAGGATGGGGAAGTAATTTGTCTGAGGTCACACAGCAAAGTGGTGAAGGAGCTAGGGCCAGCCCTCTGGACAGGGTGCCCCCTTCCCATGGGGTCAGAGGCCTGTGTACGTGTGTGCTTGCATAGGTGGCAAAATGGAGGTGGTGGCGGGACAGACGGACAGACTCTATGAAGTAAGTGCATCGAGCATTTCCAGCTTCACGTGCTGAATAATCCTCTCTTCTCCCAGAAAGTCTTCTTCCTTAGACAGTGGGAAATGGCCAGACGGGTTTGTTTCTCATCTTCTTTCACGCTGGTTGGCAAGAAGAAGGGAAGGAGAAGGCAGAAGGGATTGGAGTCATCAGTCCCCCAAAAGCAGTGGATTTCTTGGCTTTAGAGAATTGCAGAACAGCAGGAAAACTTCAATCCAGGGAAGAAAAACAGCAGAGCTTTTTTTGTTTAGAGTGAAAACCTGTGCGGTGGGGAAGGCCGGAGGCAGTTTTTCCTTCCACCTTCCTGTGCGGCTCCAAAGCCAGAAGACACAAATGCGTCTTTCCCAGACCGGGTGGGCCACCAGCCTGGGAGTCAGACCCCGACCCCCTGAGCAAGAGGAGGAGGGGAGCACTCAATGCCTGAGGGCTCACTAAGTGCCCAGTGCCGAGCACCCCTTCATTAACCCACCCGAGCCTCGTGAGGTGGGCACCATTCACATCTCCAGCTCCATCTTAAAGATGAGGAACTGAAGGCTCAGCCAGTGTAAGTGACTCGCCTAAAATCTCACAGTACGTTCTGGAGCCAGGATTTGGACCCTGTCTGCCTGTCTAATGCCCTGACGACCTCACTGTCTCACTGGTTTAAGGCATACTCTCAGAGCGCCAAAAAAAATCCCTGCAGCTAAACCCAGACCATCTTGCTGTTTCTGGCCAATGTCCTAATTCCCCCACTGCCAACTTGCACAGGAGGAGGTCACCCTCTCTGGGCTTTCCCCTCCTCCAGGTCCGATTACTTTCCAGACCTAGATACTTCTGAAATAACTCTGCCAGGCAGCGAGCAGGAGGGAGACTTGTCAGAAAGAAGCCTTCGTGTGGTCAGAAACAGCAGCTACAGCTCTGCAGTCGCAGAGCTGGCCAAATGTCTCCACAGGCAGCCTAATTCCATTTGATGCTTGCCTTGATTGTGCGAGCATCCCCATTATACAGACAAAGAAACTGAGGCCCGGAGATGTGAAGTGACGTCTGCACAGAATCACACAGCTCATAATTCATTCATTCAACAAACATTTATCAACTGTCTGTTGTTTGCCAGGCACTGTTTCATGTGCTGAGAGTATAGCAGTGAACAAAACAGACAAAACCCCTGGTCCTCTTAGAGCTTATGTTTTAGCTCAGGGGGTGGCAAGTTACAGCCTGTGGGCCGAAGTCATCCTGGTACAGCCCATGAGTTAAGAATTGGCACGTACAGCCCATGAGTTAAGAATTTTTTTTTCATTTTTAAATAGTTGTAAAAATACCAGGAGAGAACAACATGTTGTGTCACATGGAAATTATGTGAAATTCAAATTTTTGTCCCATACAGTTTTAATGGGTCAATGCCAGGCTCCTCTGTTTAGGTGTTCCTGCTTTCTCTCTACAGCAGCAGAATTGGATAATTGCAAGAGACTGTGCGGCCCACAAAGTCAAAAACATTTACTACCTGGTCCTCTACAGAAAATGTTTATCAACCCCTATTCTATCAGGTAATAAGGACATCATGACATGATTAAAAGGACAATGACTAACATTTATCGAATTCTTGCTTTGGGCAAGCACTTAGCTAAACCCCTCCTTTCATGGTGTCACTTAATCGTTAATTCATTCGTGCTATTATCGTCCATGTTGTTTATAGGAGGAAGGGAGACTCAGAGAAGTGAAGCAACTTGCTCAAGAGCACACAGCTAATAGATGGCCTGGCGGTCATTTAATTCCAGCTCTGCTGAGCCAGAGGCAGCCGGGGCTGCAAACCATTATGCCCACCCAGGACTCAACTCCAGTATGTGAGGCCAAGGTCCACACTCTTTTCCTCCACATCATGCTGCTTCCAAAGTTGTGAGAAGTCCTAGAGACACCCAAGAGGGCCTGGGTCACCTGCTCCACCCGCAGGTCCTGCCCACGTGGGCTCTGTGATTCGGCTGCTGAGCGCTGGCCTCAGATGGTCTGGTGAGATCGGCCGTTGTCCGTGTTTAGGGCGGAAGGTGAAGAAGTCCGGGGACAGGCCAGGTTGCAGAAGCCACAGCATGACAGGCAGGGCAGAGGCGAGGTGGGGAGGAGGCGCCCGGGGTCTCTTGCCCGCTGCCCACTCACCAGGCCCCGTTCGTGCCCTCCTTAGATAATGTCAAAGTCCCAGCCTCCCCCTGATTTACTGGCCTGACCTCCTCCCTGAGGCTCCTGTAATTAATTGACAGCAAGAAATGTGCTGGATTTGGTTAAATCCATCTCTGTCGTGTGGCTACCCACCCCGCCTTCCCTCCAACCTTAAAGTGGTTCGTTAAATCACATACAGCCCTCTGTGGAGTGTGAATCTAGTCAGGTCACCAGACACCCCATCCATCCTCGGCCCTGCTGCGTGACGGGCTGCGAGCTCTGCCGGGCTTGGGGCGTTCGCGTGGCCGTAGATTCACTTAGTCACCTGCTTCTTCTTTCTTTCTTACTAATTCATTCTGTCATCACATGTTTATTGTGAAGCAACCCAGCGCGCCGGGTAAACTGTGGCCTTTGAGAGTCAGGCTCCTCTGGATGGGAATCCAGGCTCTTCTACCTATGAACGTGGACACATTTCCCTGGGCAAGTTACTTCTCAGAGGTGTGGTTTCTTCATCAATCAAATGTGCATGATGAAATCTACCTCCCAGGGCTGTCAGCAATGAATAGACGTGCAGTAACGTGGCATCCACTAGGAACCCAATAAATAACTACTATGATTATGGCTGGCGGATGTGCTGGGGTTTTGAATATCAGTGGCCTGAAGATGATGGTCTGGTGGGGAAAGGAGTGCTGGCGTGCCAGCAGGAGGGGATAGCGTGGCCAGAGACGCTGCCCAGTGCACAGTGTGGAAAAGTAGGTGGGGCGGGAACACGAGTCCCCACAACCTTCCCATTTTACAGGTGAGGAAATTGAGACTCGAAGGCTGTGTTCCCTCAGCTCATGAATGTGGAGTTTGGGTTCAAACCCAAGTCTGACTGGTTTCTAAAGCACGTGTTCTTTATAGTCTGTGACCCTGGGAAGAGCTGGCACTTTTGAGGTGGGGACTGCAGGGCAGTGGCTCCCAGGGAACCAGACTCTGGGTATTGGTCCAGGAAGAGGGCAGACATGGATATTCCCCGAGCAAGTCTGGAGCAGCAAGATGTCAAGACACAGCAAAGTCCTCTCCAGAGGTGTCTGAAGCATCTGTCAAGCCTCCATTCTTTCTTTTCAGAGGTCTGGTTCATTGTGGCCACAGCCTCCCCACCACTGTGTTCCTGCTGGGTCAGGGAGTTTCAGGAAGTATGTCCTACCTCCCCTGTGTCCTCATCAGACAGTCACCCCTCATTCCCCAGTCTCTGTGCTGGGCCCTGGGGAGGAGAGACAGGCAGCTATGTTCCCTGCTTCCCACCTGCAATGGCTGAGTGGCAGCCCCGTGGCCATGAGAAGCTGCAGGCCAGTGGCACCCCTTTGCCTGGGGCGCTGGTGAAGGCAGCAGCAAGGAGGCAGTGGAGCGGGGCCCAGAGGACTAAGGCGGAGCTCCCAGGCAGGCCAGGGGAAAGTGGCCTCGGCAGAGGGACTCCACAGCTGGCTGGTAGGCCAGTGAAGCTCTAAGTCTTTTAGGAGCTCTGCGCTCAGTGAAGCTGGGGAGCCCGGAAGAGGAGGCAGTGTTCTCTGGCACCCACTTTGGTGAAGATGGGATAAAGAAAATGAGGACCAAAGAGGGAGTGAGGGCTTCAGAGCCTCACAGCCTTGTGAGAGCAGAGAGACCCAACTCTATCTGATGGCCAGGTGTCCCAGCCCACCTGGACTGATCAGGGCAGCCTTGGGGTGGAGCAGAGCTGGGAAGGTGGATGCATTACCAAGAGGGAGGACTGCCGGTTTTGGGGGGGAGGCTGAAAGGGGGCTAGAAAGCAAGCGAGTCCTCTCTGAACCTTGGTTTCCTCTTTATAAAATGGACAACGCCTCCTCCGTGGGGCTGCCATGATGATGTGATACAGCAATGTGGGTGGGGCCTGCTTGGAGGAAGACCTCGCCTGTTTCCCTTCCCTCTTGCCTGGCCTGTTTGTCTTCACCTTTTCAGGTTGGTCTGGGGAAAACCCTGCAATACCCCCAGAAAGCCTGAGTCCTGGGATTTTGCAATGGCTCTGGCAGAGTTCCAGGTTGTTCAGAGTAGGTAATGGGATGGTCAGGGCACTGCTGGTGCAGCAGGCAAGGTTGGACAGTGCCAGGGGCCAGGATGGGGTTGGGGGTGCTGGGGACTGAACTGGGGGCTGGGGTCCAGGGAGGGACTGGGGCTGTGGGGCAGGAACCTAGACTCTAGGGCCATAAAGGGGGGGGGGGTGGCATTCTAAGCCCACTGCTCAGACAGCCTCAGACAACCTCCAAGATGGTTCCAGTAATTGCTTCTTCCAGCCTTGAGACCACAGACAATCTTGCTTTCAAAAGAGCTTTCTTTTATGCCCACCCCCTCCCTCTTATTTCATTTTTTCAAATAAGGAGTTCATCCTGTCTTGGAGCCGAGAGGAGAGTTTGATGAAAATTGGTGGAGAAATTAAAGATGAGCAGCAGGGAGAGGAGGATGGCTCAGCTTCAAGTCTGAGAAGAACATCATCAGTGGCGAGGGACGGGGAAACTGCTGCCTGTCTGCATGCAGCTCCCTCACCCCACCCCCGTTTCCTGGTGCAGCTTCTTGGGACTGAGATGCCCTGTCATCCGAAGGGCCAGGCTGGAGACAGGGAGGCCTGGACTCAGAGACCCGGGGCAGGAGGGAGCGGGTTCTGGGGGACGGTGGGGAGGCTCTGTCTCTCCAGCTGCCGTTTCACAGGAGTTTCTCTCCACTGCCTGCTGCTTGTAGGGCTGCAGATAGAAATAAGCCATATCTGCAAAAAAACAAAAAAAAAAATTAAGCAGTTTTTCTCATCTTTTTGCTCATTTGATTCATGTGATCATTTTGCAAAGAAGGCAGGGAGAGATGGTCATGCCCATTTTACAGAAGGGGAAGTTGAGGCTGGACGGCATAGAGACACCAGCAGAGGCAGAGCCTGGGGCTGAGAACCTCAGTTTTGCTTCTAGGTCCAGTTTGCTACGCCCCACCACCCCATGAGCTGAAAGGGACCATCAGGTGCAGACCCCGGAGCGAGGCAGATACGTTATCCTCAAGGAGTCAGTTCTAAATATGGAAGTGAGGCTGGGTGGGGAGAGAGGGTCTATGGATGCCAGGCAGGAACACTTTGCTTAATTTGATTTGAAGCCCCTTCTTTACCTGGTAGTGGCTCCTAGAGAGAGGGAAAGAGAAAATGCCTCTGAATGGAGATCCAGATGTCTCCTCACCCCTCTTTGGGGCTCAACTCACCTCCGCGTATCAGTGTCCCCAGCTGTCACACCGCCAGGTGTGGGCTTCCAGTTGCCCTGCATGGCGGACTGTGCAGAGAGCCCCAGGGCGCCAGGTTAGCCGTCTGTGCTGTGACTGCGGACAGGCAGACGGACGTGAGGACGGACACTGTCACCTTCCCCAGCCCTGCAAGGGGGCTTTGTAGAGGGCGGTGTGACTCCTTCCCTTCCCCACCTGCCACGTCTCCCAACCCCTTCCATCTGCCTTGAGGGGTGGGGTACTTGAAGGAGGCCAGGATGTGAAGAGGGGAGAACAGAATTAGGCACTCTGCCCCGGTCTCCCCACCTCTCCCTGTGAGGTTCGCTCAGAGATTATGGGCCAGTATCGTCCAGACTGAAGGAAGGCCCTGCTGGCCCGGGAGCTGCGCCTCACTCCCAACCTGAGTGTGGAGAGGGCAGCCTCAGCCCTGAATGCGGCGGCGGGCGGAAGGCTGCGCCCAGCCGGGCCTCGGCCGGTCCCCGTGCGCTGTGTAACAGCGCCACCTGGTGGACAAGAGCAGCAGCTGCAGCCCTGTCTCGCCGCCTGGAGCTGTCTTCTCTTTGACCTGGAAAAGCTGATCGCAGCCCGTGGTCAGGGCCAGGGTGAGTCCTGAATGTGGCGTGATTTGCAATTTCAAGGCAGTAAAGTCTTCTTTCTGCTACACCAGCTTCCTCCAGGAGGAGGTTGGAGATACATCTTGTCATCTAACGTCTCCAACTTCCAGGCTGCCGCAGTGCCTTGTCCTATGCCTTCCTGGAGCAGAACCCTTCCTAAGCCCCCAAGTTCTCACTGGACAAAATCCACACCAGCCTGGCGCTGAAGGTGCCGTCTGAGCAAGCCGCCTCCAGCACATTGCCCGTCGGATACACAGACCCGGTTCGATGTCCCGCTTTACCTCCTACTCGCTGTGTATTGGCTCTGCACCCCTCCGAGCCCAGTGCCATCACATGTAAAGTGCAGTGATGATCCCTGCCTTGAGTTAATGCACCATCAGTGTAAGTTATTTTCCCCTTCCCACCAGATTCCTCCACTAACCGTCCTTGGGGCCTCCTTGCCTACAGCACCTGCTCAGGCTGGGCCGTCTCAGAGGAGTGTTTCACCTGTACTCGCTGACCGTGCTCAGTGCCCATCTCTGGACGGCTTTCCTGATGGCCCTCCTCCCTCTTGGTCCTCACAATGTACTCGGTGCGGCTCTGAGAGCCTAGTCCATGCTCCTGACCTCAGAGCTCTGTCTAAGCTTCCCCGCCAGCGGACACGATCTCTCCCACTGCTTGACCCATCAGGGAAGTGGCTTGCACACACAGATGAAGAATTTCTCCTACGTGTCTGAATAAATGCAGTTGGAAGAGTTCTGGTGCATCCTCCCCCGTTGCTGATGGCAGGACAGAGGCCCAGAGAGGTGAAGTGACCTGTACACCCACGTTCCCACTGTTAGCAGCAGGGCTGAGGCCAAAAGGCAGGCCACCTGACTTCCCTCGGATACAGTGTGGGAGAAGTTCCAGGCCCTGGCGTACGGTGGCAGTGGGGGAGTAAAGACACTGTAGGGTCCCTCGGCAAGGACAGAATGGGATTTGCCCTGAGCCCCATTTTGTACCCTGCAGGCCTAGTAATTTGTTCCAGCTTCCCCTCCCTTCCTCTCCCTCCTTTGACTCTGAGCCCAAGTTCTTGGATCCTCAAACAGACCTCGTCCACAGACTGGGCAATAGTGGAGAGAACCTGGGGCCAGCTTCTCCTTTGCTGCTGGTTTGCTGGGGAAACACAAGGAAGTTTCCTAATCCCTATAAGCTTCAGTTTTCTCATTTGGTGAGTGGAGTATCTGTTCTGCTGGTATCGTGTCCCAGATGAAGCGATTTTGGAAGACAAATGTGATGAATGCAAGTCTGTAGGTGCTGAACTGGCTGGGCTAGGGATTCTGCTGCCTCTTCTCTGGGGCTGGTGTGTGTTGTCAGACGAGAACTGGGCACCTCTCTCTCCCTGTGAGTTCATAGACAGAGGCATGTGGTTGAGGACCGTGTGTGTGTGTGTGTGTGTGTGTGTGTGTGTGTGTGTGTGTATGTGGTGGGTGAGGCGCAGTAAGCGTAGCAGGGTGAAACATTGGTAAAAGTGCATTTCCTGGCTGCACCTCCAAGTCATCTCGTGAGAACAGGAAATAAATAAGTCAGATGTAAACATGATGCTTGTGTCGGGGAGAAGGGAGGCTGTGCCACAGAGAAGCCAGGGCTGCTCAGGGCCCTGGATGGGGTGCAGAGGTGGGGCCTGCACCATCAGCACTGGCTTCCCCTTGGCTTCTGCAGTGGGGCCAGTGCCAGCTCGGAGGCCAGCAGGGGAAAGGAAATTGCTGCGGCAGGGAGGGGAGATGGTGAGGAGATTGAGGGAAGATAGAATGTGCAGCTTTGGGGGCAGAATTTAACTAGGGAGGACCCATTTCCTGAGAACAGCCTGGCATCGACAGCATGGAGCAGGCCAGCCCTCAAAGCCCAGAGGCAGCAGGAACCAGCCTCTGCCACCCCCTGCCACCCCATGACAGTAGGTATTGGGTCCTCTGTCTCACACACACAGACAGAGACAAGGAGAGGGGAGAATGATGAAAAAGAGGAAGAAAATTATAGGACAAGAGAAAGAGAGGCGATGGAAAGAGCCACACAGATAATGAACACATGATTTCCAAAGGTGTGTTTCGTTCTCCCTTGGGCTCCTTTAAAAGTGCAAATAATTAGTTTGGGACTTCCCTGGAGGTCCAGTGGTTAAGACTCTGCACTTCCACTGCAAGGGGTGAGGGGGATCCCATGTGCCATGTGCAGTGCGGCCAAAAAAAAAAATAGTACAAATTATTAGTTTGAAGCCTTGTGATGGCTGGATATGCAGTTCCCTGCTTGTGGCCTGCCTGGGCATACAGTGATCTCTCATGATGGTTTTAATTTTCATCTCCCTGACAAGTAATTTTGAGCAATTTTTCCATATCCTTGTTGACTATTTTTTAAAAGAAATTATTTATTTTATTTATTGGCTGTGTGTGGGCTTTCTCTTGTGGAGCACAGGCTCTAGAGAGCAGGCTCAGTGGTTGTGGTATACGGGCTTAGTTGCTCCACGGCATGTGGGATCTTCCCAGACCTGGGCTCAAACCTGTGTCCCCTCCATTGGCAGGCCGATTCTTAACCACTGAGCCATCTGGGAAGCCCCCTTATTAACCATTTGGTTATCTTATTCTATATCTGTTTGATAATTTTGCCCATTTGAAAAAAATTTTGTTATTTTCTTTTTGATTTATAAGCTTTAAAAAAACACATATTCTACATATAAACCCTTTGTCAGTTACATGTATTGAGAATACATATTCTCAGTCTGTGGTTTGCTTTTTCATTCTCTTAATGGTGTCTTCTGATGGATAGAAATTAACTTTGATAAAGTGCAATTTATTGATCTTTTCTTTTGTGCTTCTTGTCTGCATTTGTTTCTTGCCTGTATTTAAGAAAGGTTTGTGTTACCCCAAAGCATGAAGAGAGTCTACTATATTTTCTTCTAGGAGCTTTATTATTTTATCTTTCACATTTAGGTCAATGGTCTATTTCAAATTAAACTTTTTCGGTGTTTAAGATTCAGTGGTTTTCCATATGATATCCAATAGAGCCAGCACCATTTATCAAAAAGACCGTCTTTTCACCACTGAATTGAAGTGGTGCCTTTGTTGTAGGGAAAGTGATGACACAGGTATGTCTGTTTCTGGACTATTTTTCTGCTCAATGAACCTTTGTGTCCATCCTTGTACCAATATGGCACTGGCTGAGTCCCTGTAGTCTATAATAAATTTTAATATTTGGTAGTATAGATCCTCCAATTTTGTTCTTGTTTAAGATTATCTTGGTAATTCTAAGTTCTTTACATTTCTATATATATTTTGAGATTTTGAGATTTTGATTGGCATTTTTTAAAATTTGTAAATAAATTTGGGGATAATTGACTTCTTAAACAGTGTAGGGTATTCCAGTCAATAAATGTGTAATACATCTCTACTTATATAGACTGTATTTAATTTCTCTCAGCAATGTTTTGAGTTTTCAGTGTCGATGTCTTGCATATCTTTTTAAAGGTATGCATACTTATTTCAAGGTATGTTTTTATGTTAATGTTTTATTTAAAGTTTTTAATTTTCTAATTGTTAATACATAGAAAATACAATTTTAAATATTGTGTCTAATGATATTGCTAAATTCACTTATTACTTTTAATGGTGTGTTGATTCTTTTGGATTTTATACAGATTTGGATTGTGTACACATGTATACAATCAAGTCATTTGTAAGCTATGTCAGTTTCACTTCCTCTTTTGCAATCATTATATGTTTTTATTTTTTTCTCTTGTCTTATTTCATTGCCTAGGGCCATGGTAAAATATTGAATAGGAGTGGCAATAATGGCTATCTCTGTCTTGTTACTGATTTCAGGGCGAATGCTTTCGATATTTTATTCACTGTTTCATTAAGTGTGATATTATCATTTTAAGGATTAGGATACGGAGGCTTAGAGAAGAAGAGTAACTTGCTCATCACTAAGTCAGCAACCAGCACGGCTGAGTTGTGAACCCAGGTTTTTCTGGCTCCTAGGTTTGTGCACTTCCAGTGTACCACAGCTACCTCTAGAAGAGCAGTGCGTAACCCAGGGTCTCAAGTAGAGTCACTTGAGGAGTCTTTAAAAATACTGATGCCAAAAAAAAAAGAATAAAATACTTAGGAATAAACCTTTCTAAGGAGGCAAAAGACCTGTATGCAGAAAACTGTAAGACACTGATGATAGAAATCAAAGACAATACAAACAGATGGAGGGACATACCATGTTCTTGGATTGGAAGAATCAACATTATGAAAATGACTATCCTACCCAATTTACAGATTCAACACAATCCCTATGAAATTACCAACAGTATTTTTCATAGAACTAGAACAAGAAATCTTGCGATTTGTGTGGAAATGCAAAAGAGCCTGAATAGCCAAAGCAATCTTGAGAAGGAAAGATGGAGTTGGTGGAATTAGGCTTCCTGACTTCAAACTATACTACAAGGCCACAGTGATCAAGATAGTGTGGCACTGGCACAAAAATAGAAAGGAAGATCAATGGAACAGAATAGAGAACGTAGAGGTAAACCCAAGCACATATGGGCACCTTATCTTTGACAAAGGAGGCAAGAATATACAATGGAAAAAAGATAGCCTCTTCAATATGTGGTGCTGGGAAGATTGGACAGCAACATGTAAAAGAATGAAATTAGAACACTTCCTAACACCATACACAAAAATAAACTCCAAATGGATTAAAGACCTAAATGTAAGGCCAGACACTATAAAACTCCTAGAGGAAAATATAGGCAGAACACCCTATGACATACATCAAAGCAAGATCCTTTTTGACCCACCTCCTAGAATCATGGAAATAAAATCAAGAATAAACAAATGGGACCTCATGAAATCTAAAAGCTTTTGCACAGCAAAAGAAACCATAAAGAAGACAACCCTCAGAATGGGAGAAAATACTTGCCAATGAAGCAACAGACAAAGGATTAATCTCCAAAATATACAAGCAGCTCATGCAGCTTAATACCAAAAAAGCAAATAATCCAATCCAAAAATGGGCGGAAGACCTAAATAGACATTTCTCCAAAGAAGACATACAGATGGCCAACAAACACATGAAAAGATGCTCAACATCACTAATCATTAGAGAAATGCAAGTCAAAGCTACAATGAGGTATCACCTCACACCAGTCAGAATGGCCATCATCAAAACATCTAGAAACAACAAATGTTGGAGAGGGTGTGGAGAAAAGGGAACCCTCCTGCACTGTTGGTGGGAATGTAAGTTGGTACAGCCACTATGGAAAACAGTTTGGAGGTTCCTTAAAAAACTAAGAATAGAATTACCATATGATCCAGCAATCCTACTCCTGGGCATATACCCAGAGAAAACCATAATCCCCAAAGAAACATGTACTATAATGTTCATTGCGGCACTCTTTACAATAACCAGGATGTGGAAGCAACCTAAATGCCCATCAACAGATGAATGGATAAAGAAGATGTGGCATATACATACAATGGAATATTACTCAGCCATAAAAAGGAATGAAATGGAGCTATATGTAATGAGATGGATGGACCTAGAGTCTGTCATACAGAATGAAGTAAGCCAGAGATAGAAAAACAAATATTGTATGCTAACTCATATGTATGGAATCTAAAAAAAAAAAAATGGTAGCGATGAACCCAGTGACAGGGCAAGAAAAAAGATGCAGATGCAGAGAATGGACTGGAGGACACGGTGTTGGGGTGGCGGGGGGCAAGGGGGAAGCTGGGATGAAGTGAGAGAGTAGCATAGACATATATACGCTACCAACTGTAAAATAGATAGCTAGTGGGAAGTTGCTGTGTAACAAAGGGAGATCAACTCGATGACGCCTGATGCCTTAGAGGGCCGAGACAGGGAGGGTGGGAGGGAGTCGCGGGAGGGAGGGGATACGTGGATATATGTATAAATGCAGCTGATTCACTTTGGTGTACCTCAAAAGCTGGTACAAGAGTGTAAAGCAATTGTATTCCAATAAAGAGCTTAAAAAAAAAAATACTGATGCCAAGACTCCACCCCAGATCAATTAAATCAGAATGTCTGGTGATGAAGCCCAGGCATTAGTATTTTAAAACTTCCCCATATGATTCTAATCATCCAAGAACCAGGCAAATAACCACTGATCTAGAAGCACTTTGGTATAATTCAGATCCCAACTGTGCCAGCAGCGCTTTGCTGAAAACCTGGCACTTTCACATCAGCACAGGCCTAGTAACCCTAACCCACAGGGAAATGAACTTTTCTTAGTGATTTTTTGATACCTTCTCACAAATTCCACTCCTTCCACCACTAAATGCCGCCAGAGCATTTCAACAATCTGCTTTAAGGAAAATCACTTGCTTGACAGGGAAATTGTTTTCTATTTATATTCTCAAGTGATTTAATTCTTGATTTCTTTCCACCTCAATAACTCACCTCTTTCTTCGTCTCTGACTTGGCTGCCAAACTGATTATATAATCCCTTTCATGCATTGTTCCATTCCCTATTACATATTCATATTTGTATTTTTCTATTTTGGCATTTGGCTTTTAATCAAAGATTCGTGTTTGAAAAAGCAAAAGAGGTTGAGTGGGATCTGGGTGTGTTCATTTGGAAGGTAGATAATATTATCCTCCTGAAGGCCCATTTCACTTTCTAGAGCTTTTTATTGGGCTCCCAACTCTACCAACCACTCCTTAGAACAAATCCATCATTTTATAAAGTGAGCCTTTAACCCTTTACATTGTTCCCAGACTTTGTCCTGAACCTTGCCCTCATCTGGTGTACCTCCCACATTCAGGTGCTCTTCTGGCCCGTGGGTTCATTTATTCCACTGAGTGCTTTGCCCTGTCCCTTGGCCCACGCTTGTCTTTGCTTCCTTGGGCAGGACCCTGTTTCCCTCTCTGACTGTGATTGAATTTTCCCTCTGGCTGTACCCTGGGCAAACAGATCCATCCATGAGCAGGATTCCAATTGCTTTGTGGTTGCTACTTATCTTTTATTTTTTTCTGCAGGCTGTTGGTGTCCAAGTGGACAGAAAGGTGAAGGAGGAAATTTGGGGGGTCTTTAGGTCATGCTTCCCCGCGGAGGCTGAGTTATCACTGCATCTGCATGGTTCTGTTTACTTGTTACAAGAACCAACTCCTCTGCCCTTCCCTAAAAACTAAACACGCAAAGAGGAATTAGGAAATAGATCAGCACCAGTGATATATGATCGGCCTTTGTATACTAGCCCGTGTTCCTTAGATATTCACATAAAACTGATGCCTATTCACACCACCACCGATGCCTTCCAAAAATCAGTAGGAGGACATTGCTCGTAAATTGGATGTGATGTTTACAGTACACTTGGATTCCTTAACTTCATGGTTTCCATAGTCCTTCTGCCACTGCTCAAGGAGAATCTTACAGTCCACCCATTCCCTCTGTATCCAGTTTCTGGGTGCATCAGTCCTACAGCCCAGGTAGCGACCAGGCCAGACCATCCTCACCACCACTTGAATGCCCTCCCATGAGGAAAGCTTGTCCTCAGCCCAGGCCCATCCCATGCTACGTAAAAGCTAATTACCTCTAAGTGCTTCCAGTAGCAATTTCTTTAGGGATGTGAAAGTACTTTGATTAGATTGTTCTCTTGGCATCATTAAGTTTATGACTGAGGATGGGAAGTGGGTGTTTGGGGATGGAGACCTTCCAGAAATAGGACCAGTGTTGGAGGAAGCTGGCCTCAGGCAGGGCTACTCCCAGGCCCACCATAGGAGCTGAGCTGAGCAGCCCCACTGATCAGGCTCTCTCATCAGCTGCTCCTTTTGCTGCCCTTCTCAAAGGTGCAACAGTGGGGCCACAGGGCCAGGAGTGGGGAGACCAGGATGGGTGTCCCAGCCCTGGCATTACCTTGCTTCATGGCCTGAGCAATCTCTTCCCCTCCCTGGGCCTCGGTTTCTTTATCGTTCAGCCCACACCTTCACAAGTTAACCGCTGTGTGTCAGGCCTCAGCTGGTTACTAGAGACCAGAGAAGATTCAGTACAGGAGCTGCTCTGAGCAGCTCAGCTCTAGGGCATGTAAACTGGCAAGGATGATCCAACACGATAAGTGCTCTGGTTGTGGGCAGACCAGAGTGGTGTGGCAGCTGGGAGGACAGAGACCCTCTGTCTGGGGGAGGCAGGTGCATGTTCACAGAGGAGGTGACTTCTCACCTGGGTCTGAGAGGGAGCAAGGAGGGAAGGTGAGCACTTTGGCTGTAAGTGAACTGGGTTTGAGATGCCTGTGAAATATCTGGGAAAATTAGTTTTAGAACTGAACATAAAGAGACCCAGTAGCAGGTTGGAGATGTAGATGTGGATCTTGGGAAAGCAGGTCAGGGCTGGAGGGCTAGGGGGTCATTATAGTGAGTCATCGAGGCCACTTGTGTTTGGGTGCTATTGACCGAGGTGGTACAAAGCGGGCTGATGGCAAAACCTGTGGCTAAGAAGCAGTTAGCTAGGAGGAGATGAGCCCGAAAGTGGGCGTGATGGAGGCCCAGGAAGGAGAGTGGCCCAAATGGAGAGAGGTCTCAGCAGGGGCAGGTGATTCAGAAAAGCCAACTAAGAGAGGAATGGACAGGCTGGGCTTTGTACTAGTCACGTTCCCAAGTCCTTTTAAGTGTATGATCTCTCCCCCCACCCCTTGGTTTCTCTACGTGTCTGTCTTTATCTCTTATTTATTTCTGATTCACCTCTGCATCAGTCTGCCTGCTTCAGAATCTATCACAATATAGGTGCTCAGTTACTGTTTGTTAAACAGTAGAGATTCATGGGTGGTACTTTTTCTCTCTGTTCCCTTCTAAGGAATTGTAATTATTAATCTTATTGTTCCTGGTCAGGTATTAAAACAGGAGTCACTGACCTTTTCAAAGTTCTACTTCTGGGCTGCAGAAAGGAGCCCTGGAGAGAAGCCCAGTTGGGGCAGGCCGAAGTGAGGCAAACTAGGACTCAGGGCCCCAAGTCTAGGAGTGAGGACTGCAGCTGCCAGATGGGAATACGGTGGAATGATGGCGCCACCATGTGGCAGGCACAGTACATGCATTCTCTTAGCAATTCCAGATTTCAGTATCCTCTGGGGCTGGTGTTTTTATTCCCATTATATAAATAAAGGCTCAAAGTAGATACAAAAATTGTCTAGCTAGTAAGATATGGAGGCAGGATGCAGACCCAGGTAGGTGTGACTCCAGGGCCTGTGCGTATTCTGACACTACCGGAATTGGGAAGCCCGGAGCCCGGTGGTGGGGTCCTTTCAGGGCCTCATGCTGTGATGAGCTGGGCTGGGTTGGAGTTGCTGAGATGGTGATGGATACGGAGATCAATCTGGGCTAGTGGCAGCTTGCGAGCAGGAGGCCAAGTGGCCAGTGAGTGGCATCAGAATCAGAGGCCTGGGAAATCGGCCCGCAAGGGTCATTTTCCTGGGGTCAGGAGTCTGTGGAATCTATGTTACCAAGCCAGCTGTTTTCCGAAGCTGCCCCCTCCCACAGCAGGCTTTGCTCACGATATCCCCTCCATCTGCAATGCCATGTCTTACCTTAACTTGTCTAAATTGCATCCTCAAGTCTGAGGTTCCACTGTCCTCTCCTGCCCTTATCTCCCGTTTCCTGAACGCCTACTGCATGCAAGGCCTGGAGCAGCCACGCGTGCACAAGCTGTGATCTCCAGGCTTGCAGATTTCCGGGGGGGTCGGTGGAGACACACAGACAGATGAGGGAGCGGAGAGTCACCTCCCGAAGGTGCTTCTCCAAATGGCACAAAGTCCGCTTCAGACCTTGTTAAAAAGCAGATTCCAGGCCTCCGCAGAGAGCCTAGGTGAATAGGTCTGGCTGGGGCCCAGGAATGTGCTTTGAAGAAACCCTTAGTGAATTTGGTGTCATCCACAGATGCCACTTGGAGAAACAGGGCCATCCAGTGTGATAAATGCTGTCATGACAGTAGATGTGCCTGGACATGAGCTCCAAGGAGGGCTGCCCTCCTGGAGGGGGGGTGTGGGCATTAAGTCACAGTGGCTCCCAGGAGGTCTCCCCATGGTGCGTCCTCACCAGAAGTCTCGTTGTACAATGGCCATTTGAGGACAAGTCAGTTGTCCCTGCCCCACTGCTCCAGCTCAAGGCCTGGCACTCAACACGCGCTCAGGGAGACTGTGCTCCGTGGGTTTGCTGAGCGGCAGTCTGGGCTGGGGAGCAGGCCTAGTGTGCAGGGCCTGGGGGCACAGACCCTGGGGGGCCATCAACCCCTTGGCCTCTCAGGTGTGTTCAGGTGGCCCATCTCCCAGCAGGCATTGGGGATTAGGTTTAGGCCTGACCAGCATTCCCAACTGGATCTAAAATGCAACTCCATCTGCATCCAAGATGAGATTAGGGAGCAGGATTGGCTGAGAAGTGGTCTCCCCTACTGTAGATCCCGTTGCTCCCCAGCTACTGCCTTGGATGGTGCTGGAAGGAGGAAGGTAATGAACCAGAGAAGCCTAAGAGGCATCTTAGGTTGGCAGCAAGAGGGCTGCTGCCTGTTTCTAGGCCCAGAGCAGCACCCCTTCCTTCCCTAGGCACAGGTGAGGCCCCTCTCTGAGGACCTGCTAGCCAAACACTTGGCACGAGCCCAGTCCTGTGGGGGCTGCTGGCTGCTGTTTGCTCTCTTTTATTAAGCACCTCCAGGTGAATTTTATTGCGGACAGTTCCCTGGGCTCCTGTTTCCACATTTGTCTCTTTTGAGTCTGAGATTGCCAAAGGCTTTCACAGCTAATGGACCTTAAGGCTCCCAAGAGCATTTAAGGGAGGCCCAGAACGCCGTGCGGGTAATTAGTCAAACCGAATGCAACCACTGGAGAGCGGCTGAAGCTGAGTGGCAGGAAGTCACGGAGCAGGGACAGGAGTCTGGGCCTGCGGCAGGTGTGTGGCAGGCTTCTCTTCACCTCGCCTCACCTCACCCTGGTTCCTGCCCTGCCTCGCCCCTCCCCCACGGACCCCGAACAAGGGAAAGGTCTCCTTGGCCCTTGGTGGCAGGGTCCCCAGGCAGGTGGGTGTCCTAGGGCATCTGAGGGGCTGCAGGAATGCTGCTGAGCTAACCTTGACAAGTTACTGCCTCCTTTTCTCTGTCTCACCTGCTCACACTTGCTGGAGGCTGGAGTCTGAGCTCAGGTGTCACTTCTTAGAAGGCAGCGTGATGCCTCTTCAAAACCATGGGCTTTGAGGCTAGGCTATTTTGATTCATATCCCAAACCAACTGCTTTTAAAGTCTGTGATCTGGGGTAAGTCAATGAACCTTTCTGTGTCTCAGTTTCTTCATCGGTAAAAATTGAAGATAATAATAACACTGACCTCAGAAGGTTATTAAAAGGATGACTGGTATAATAACACACGCACTGTATCTAACAGCGCTGACCTCTGAAGGCTGTTGTGAGGATTAATGGTGTAATAACACATGCACAGTGGTAGTTGGCATATATTAAGCACTCAATAAGCAGAAGTCACTACGCCAAGAGCGGGTCCGGCTGGGAAGCTGAAGTCTGGCATTCAAGTCCCACGGTGCCCAGGTTTGCTCCTCTCTGATGGGGCAGAGAGAACGAGGCCTCCATGGGAGCAGCCCTCTCTCTGTGGGGGAGGGTGGTGGAGCATAAGGTGCGGAAGGACCGATGCTGAGCTCAGTCTGCTGCTGACCCAAGGAGAGGAAGAGGGGGCCAACATTGTTAAGCATCCCTTCTGGATCCAGCTTCACCTGCTTCCTCTCTTTAACTCCTCACACCTCATTGGTGGATGAGGAAACAGAATCTCAGAGAGGCTGAGTGACCGAGCAAGAGGGAGCAAGGATGGGAGCCCAGGGATGTGAGATTTCTAAGAGACTGTTCTTTCTACTGCAATGTGTTGTGGTGGACGCTCTGGCCTAGCCCCTGGATGCCTGCCGACGTACACTGTCTGAGAAGCCCACTGGAAGTCACTGATCTCTTTGGAGCCAAAAGATAAGCTCCCCAGAGGCACGGGGGATCCAAGCTGGGCTGTGAGTCTGTTTCATTATTATCAAGAGCATGTGCCCTCTCTCCATCTGCAGGTGGATGGCGTTCTGTGCTTGGCTGACATCCTGACCGACGACAGCCACTCAGAAGCCACGCGGGCTGAGGCTGCGGCCGTGGTCGCCCAGGTCACCTCCCCACACCTGCCCTTCACCCAGCATCTCAGCAGCTTCCTGGAAAGCATGGAGGAGATCGTGACAGCTCTCGTTAGTGAGTCATCCAGGGCGGGAGGGGATTGTTGGGTGAGGGGGGCCTTGTCACAGTTGTCTTCAGGAAGGACAGGAAGGTCTCCCTGTTCCCCCCTCACTGTACCCCACATATCTCCTGCATAGAAATCACACTAGCTGAAATCCCACTATTGAAGTATCAGAGTCAGGCTTTAAAGAGCTCTGTTGTCAAGTCTTCTGTTAAAATGCTTGCAGCCCTCAGAGAAGCTCCTTGAATGAAATTCAGATTGGGATTAATTGGCCTTTCAGATTGGAGAACAGGACAAGCTCCAGGGAAGAGTGGGGCCTCAGAGTTGAGGTTCAAATCTTTGACCAGAGAGACTCTGATGGGCTTTTTTCCTGAAAGCTCAGTCTGTGGTACTCAGTGAATGTGGCAGCAATCACTAGGGGCAAAGGGCTTCTCTGAGAGCAGCTCTTCCCCACCATCTGCTGCCTGCATCCCCACCACTGGCCTCGCTTTAGGGGACCCTGAGAGCTTTGACTCTTCTAGGGTCCCCTGTTTAGACGTGCACTCCTGGCAGGAGAATCAGAACCCCATATCTAGAATATATTCTTCCTGCAAACCTGCAGGAACTAGAAGGACTCACCTGGATGACAGTCCTCAGGAAACTGGTTTTGCAAACCACATCCTTTCTTTGATAAGTGCTGGTGATGCTCTGGGTTTCTACTTCGATCCCTCTCTCTGTCACTGTCTCTATATCTGTATCTTATTGAAACAGAGTGAAAATTGATTTCATCAGAAAGTATAGGGTTGGCACTTGGATTTACCAAAGCAAGGTTGGGAATATCTGGAATAGCACAAATTTAGGAGCAGCACAGAACAGTGGACTTGGAGTCAGAACATTTGGGCTTGGATTTTTGTCTTTGATTCATCCATCCAACAAATAGCTCTTCACTGGCAGCCTTGTGCCAGCCGGGCGCGATTCTGCCACTCACTTGCCGTGTCACATTGCACAGCTCACTTTACAATTTACCTACTATATGAAATAAGGAGTCAAGACCCAGCTCTCTCAAGGGTCCTTCTAGCTCTAGAATTTTCAGGTCTGCGAGTACTTTGCACACAGGAGCCATCAGTTAAGTTGACTTAATGGCTGATTCTAGTTACTGTGGTCGTGGCACCTACAGGCCAGGCTGGGAGAAATCAACTTGTCAACATCCACATTGATTCCATGAGAAAACACAGAGGCCAGTGGTTCAAAGTCTTGGCTAGAGGGAACTCAAGAGACCATCAAGTTTAATGGCTTCCCTGTAAGAGAAGAAACCTAGGCCCAGAGGGGTTGAGGGACTTCCTCAAGGCCACATAACAGTGTTAGGATTCACTTTTGCCAGGGGTGTCGTACTCAGTCATGCACCAGAGCCAGGCAGGAAACACAAATGAGGTGAAGCCAGATGGAAGAAGAAAATAAGGAGATTTGAGTCCTGTATTGAATTTAAAAGCATGAGCAGTGAATAAAGAGGGGCACTGATAAACTCCAGTTGATTGTTGCCATGTAGGAAAGGCAATTTAAAAAAAAAACACAAAAATTCTAAGTTTTATAGACAATCTTCCAGTTTATAAATGATAGCAAATAATCAATCAGAACATATATACTCTAAAAAGCCTTTCATTATTGCCATATGTCCATTTCTACTTCTTTGCCGGGGCTGGATTTCTCCCTGGAGAAGAGAAGTCTCCCTATTTATTTCACCCTGATGAAGATGCATCGTGGAGTCAGCTCTGAGAGCCTGCAGATGGGATATATTCTTCTGGGCAGGGAGCCAGGGCTCTGTTCTTTGGTGGGAAATAGTCCTCCAATTTCTTGCCATTCCCTGGAAACATTTATAAATAAGTCACTGGAATTTAATCTTCCTAACACATCTCAGGTGACTCAGACTGTAGTTCAAATAAATGCTCATCAAAATTAAAAGGCACTTAGATGGCTGTGTTAATAATTGCTCTGTCGGCAGCAATGGTGACTGCATAAGAATGGGGGGTGGGTGTCTGGACTAGAAGAAACCTTGCAGCAAAGTGGGCTGTGAGTTGTGTGGTCTCATCCCAAACCCTGGCCGTAGGGAGATGGCCTGGGGGGACTGACCCTAGTGACTCTCCCCAAATCAGAGGATAAAGCAGTCATTAGAAAGGGGAAATCATAGAGTTCTTCTTTCCTTGGCTAACGTGCTGCCCCAGCCCAGGGTGGCTAGGTCAAGATGCTAGGTCTTTTAGTGGTCACACCTGGGCTGTGGGGAGCAGCGTTGCTCAGAGGCAGGCATTGCCCCCCTGATAGAAATGAAACTATCATTAGACCTGCAGGGGCATCACCGGGAATGAGGCAAAGAGGCCTAGAGACAAGAAGCAGCCTGGAATACAGAAAGAGTGGGGACTTCGGGGTCAGGCAGTTTGATTCTCCCCTGCCCAATTACCATCACTCCTCAGTTCCACAGTTTTGGGGAAATCATTTCACACCTGAATCCTCAGTGTCTTCATCTATAAAATTGTCATTAAAAAATTGGGTTGTCATGAGGATGGAATGAGTTGGTGAAGTAAAGAGTGTACAGCAGTGCCTGGCACAGAATTAACCCTTGGCCAGTGGCAGCCGCCACGGCTGCTACTGCCAGCTTCTCTGAGTCTCAGCTTCTACACCTGTAAATGGAAGCAACCACTTTCTGCTCTAAAGGTGCTCCAAAATGAATGGCACTGGGTAAGACACACTGCAGGGGCTTCAGCTTATGCTGTTTTCTGTCCTTTCATAGGCAGGACCAGAAACTGCATTCACTGGAAGGTGCCAAGAAGTGCCAGTTTTCATATCAGAACCTAGAAGTAGACTCCTTAGAACCAAGAACTAGAGATCAGGAGAGAACACAGCTCAGCTCCGCCCCTAAAACTTTCTTTCTCTCTTGTGGCTATTTTCTTAAGTATGGCCTCTCTTCCTGTACTTTCATAGAGGTGCTATCCGTAAGAGAGGGTCTGGACCCAGGAAACACCTTGATTAGTGGGCAAGTTGAAGCTAAGTGTCAGAAGTCAGGTCTACGGGGGTAGGTGGGCAGCACCATGGACCCTTTTGTGCCTTCTCCAAGGCAGGAGTCCGTTCTAGGTCACGAAGAGCCCATGGGGGAATGTGTTAGGTGGCAGAGGGATGCAGGGGTCGGGTGTGGTCCTCTCCTTCTTAAAGACCCTCAATACAATTAAGGATGGTTAGTGGGGGAATATGGTTAGTATTGGGTTATGGCCACTAGGATCAGAGAGAAAGAGCCTGACCTTCAGGGGCTTGGTATATGACTTTTCTGCAGCCAGGTGACCCTTATGCTGGGACCAAAAGGAAATCCTGAAGCTGTGCTGATGGCTGCTGGAGAGGTAGTATCTTTATATTTTAACTTCAGCCTCTTCCTCACGGCAAATTCGGCAGTGGTCTAGTGTACATTCCTGGAGAGACACATGGACTAGGAGCTCTCTCCTGCCCCAGGGCCTTTGTATCAATACATTCTTTTCTTTTGGTGTGGAACAAGCTCTTGCTCCAAATATTCTCATGACTCCTTCATTTTCCCCCTAAGTCTCAGCAGTAAAGGCCCTTTCTTAGGGAGACCTTTCTTACTCACCCAATGGGCCTCTAGTTATTCTCCATCTTAGAACTTATTTTCTGCCTCACATTTATTGGCATTTGCAGTTATTTTTATTAACTTTCTAAAAGTTCATTTTCTCTTGCCCACTACTAGGATGTAAGCTTACCAGGGGCAAGGATCTGACCTGTTTTGTTCGCCAGCCCACCTGAAGACACCAGGGTGCCTGGTACACAGTGTTCGCTCAGTAAAGACCTGCTGGATGAAGGCGTGGTTAGGACGCACACATCAGGTTTCAAATGCCAGCCCTGCAACTTACATAGAAAGATGTATTTCCCTCTCCAGTAACTACTTTCTTCATCTGTAAACTGGGAATTATAACACCTTTCCAAATTTTCTTCCAGAGCTATTGTGGAAACCAAATAAGGTAACTGGTGTGAAAGCGCCTGGCAGTGAAGATGTTTTCTCCCTCTTCACGCTCCAGAACTGTGCCAGGAGGCCTCGTCTGGGGAAGTCTTCCTGCTGGCCTCTGCGGCCCTTGCCAACATCACCTTCTTCGACACGATGGCCTGTGAGATGCTCCTGCAGCTGAATGCCATCCGCGTCCTCCTGGAGGCCTGCAGCGACAAGCAGAGAGTGGACACGCCTTATACCCGGGACCAGGTGAGCAGCCTGGGGGGACCAGGCCCAGAACCTGTAAGTAGGAAGTCAGAGGGCAGGAGGCCAGGGCTTAGGTTCTGAGGGGCAGCATGGTTGTAGCACACGGTCAGTCCTGTTGGTCGTCTTCTAGGGGAAGGTAAAGGAGTACGTTCCCAACGTGCTTTGTTGTCCTTGGAGTGTCTCCACGAGCCCACTTCCCACCCCCCTTTCCCATCCCAGCCACTAGAGGCCTTCTTCCACCTCCATCCAGACCTGTCCATCCTAGGAGGGGAGGCAGAGAGGCACCATGGGAAAGTCCCTGGACCTCCTCCAAAGGTCTGTGTCCAGCCATGTGGGCGCCTGCCTGTCTGATGTTGTACCTGTAGTGAGTTTCCTCCTTTCTCAGCCTGCATATAACAGGGTTTTGGAGCAGAGCCTTGGTTCTGGGCCTCAACCCCTACATCAGTCTCTTTTATTTTATTTTATTATTTATTTTATTTTATGTATGTATTTACTTATTTGGGTATATTTGAGCTCCATGTTAAGTTTTGTTCGTGGGGAAAAGATTTTACTACCAAATGTGTTTGAAAACGTGGAATGAGGGGGTTTTCGAGGGGTTCTGAGCACTGAGGTTATGGAACTCGCTTCTGTCCCGCCTCTGCTGGGCTCAGACTCCCATTTCCCTACCAGAGGTGGGGGTGGTGGGTCAGGTGAGTTTTAGTTCTCTGTAAATTCCACCGCGTGCCAGAACTCTGTGTTAGAGGATGCCCCAGCCTCCAGTGCAGCTCATCCCTGTCCGTGTGGCCCCCGCCCCACCTGTTTCTTCCAGCCTCATCACCTAGTCCAAGCTGCCACGGCTTCGTGTGCCAGGCCCTACCCCAGCCACTTCAGGAAAGCCTTCCCCGGTGGCCCCAGCTCCCTGGGATCATCCTTTTCTTGGAGGCCACACCTCACAATGCAGTGTTGACTTTTCTAATGATCTTTATTCCTTTCCAGATAGTTCATGTCCTTTTATACCCCTGAGGGCAAGGTCCATGTTCAGTACTTCCCAGGACTTCTTCAGGCCTATAGCCCAGAGCTGGCACCCTTGGCAAAATTCTGTAACTGCTTGTTTAGGACGTGAAAGGGAAGAAGCAGGGTGGCAATGCATCCGTTTTTTTCTTGTCTTTAGAATCATCTGTGGAAGGGCAGCCTACCACAGAAACTCCCATTCAGAGAGAATTCCTAGCAGATAAGCATTTGCGTGTGAGGGTTCTACTAATGCCATGAGGCTGGTGATATCTGCCCCGTTTTACAGATAAGAGTGTTAAGGTTCAAGAGAGTATCCTCCAAATCATATGGTTGGCAAGTAACTAGCCAGCACTAAATCCCGGCCTGACATAGACCTTGGTCTTTGACTCTTCTCTGCTGCCTTCTCTGAAAATGAAGAGGAAGCAGTGGAATTGTGGGGTCAGAGAGACAGTGTCGATCTTGTCTGAGGGTGACTTTGGGCAAGTCACAGCCTCTTGGGAGTTGGTTTTCTCATCTATTAATTAGGTCCACCTTGCAGGGTCATTGTGAGGGTGAGTGAGATAATACGTGTAAAAGACCTGATACAATGCTTTGTTCCTACTAAGTCCTTAGGAAGGGATGACTATCATTGTTTTTCAAACTTGATGTTGTAAGGAAGAGCAGAGATAGTGAATTATTCAGAATCCTCAATGTGGCCTTCCGAGCCTTGCACGATGTAGTTCCAGACTTCCTTTCCAGTTTAATCTCTCACTTCTTAGAGACAAGGTATGACAATACAAACAGGTGAAGAGTGGTGGCCCCCTGGGCTGGCTGCTGGCTGCTTGCCTCCTGAGGGGGCTGGTCCTTTGCACTCACCGTCCTTGGCTGGGGAGGATAGGCTGGAGGGCTCACTCTGCACGATCTGCCTTGTTCCTCCTCTCCTCTTCTTCAGCTGGATGCCTGCTGTTACTGGCTCTCTCACCTACCTGAAACAATGTTAGGTCCCTTTCCTTTCAAGTACCTTTCTTGTAGCCAACTCTGGTCATTTCATACAAGATCCAGTAGTAAGGCAATAAGAACAGGGGTTAGGCGATCAGATGACATGGTTTCAAAGCTTCTCTGCTGTTAATAATCATGTAACCGTGGGCAATTGACTCCGAGCCTCACTTTTCTCATCTGTGAATGGGGCTGAATAATATATACTTCACAGAGATAAAATAAGAATTGAGTGAACTAGTACAAACTTTTGGCACATAGAAACCTTTAAATAAATGGAAGCCACTGTCCATGTTATTATTATTATTGGCCTTTGAAGGTGTGGTACTCAGCCCTGAATAGGGAACCTTCAAAGGGGAGTACCCTTATCTGTGACGTGGGATGGTCTTCTCCAGCTTTGACATCCTATGGTTCTGTGTGCACAGACCCTTTTTCATCGTGAGGGGTGACAGGCCCCCTCCTGGAACCTCACTGATTCCTAGGAAGGAGGGGCTTGGGGTGGGGAGAGAATGGAGAATGTAGTCAAGCTCTGTGCAGATGCCAGTTGTTTCTGAATCTGGAGTAGGGTGTTTTCCTGCCATACTCCCCCACCCCCTGTCTCCCCCATCCTCTCACCCCCCTGTCTCCCCCCCACCACCTCCCCACCCCTTCCCACCTCCCCACGGCTGAGCCAGGCTCTTCTCCGCTGTCCTCAGGATGGCCTCACCTTCCACCCTGACTCAGAGTAACCACTTAGCTAGTGAGAACAAACCCATTAAAGAAACAAATGGCTCTTTCCTGTAGCGGAGGGAGGATGAAGGTCATCAGAGGGCCCCCAGTAATGAAGACAAAGAAGATGAATTAGACTCTGAAGTGCTCACCGCCTCCTGAAACACTTAGGAGATGAAATGCCCGTGAGGCTTCCGGTAATGCGTCTGCCAGTGACGCCAGTGCTGTGCAGAGCCTCTGGGTCTCGGATCTATATTTGTCCCCCTCCTTTTGAGCATCTCAGTGAGAACCCCTCCAACATCCCAGCAAACTGAGTCCCCTTAATTTGTCCAGCAGAACCCTCGGTGGCCATGCCTGTCCTGTACCCACTCTTGGAGTGTGGATGCGGCTGAGGGCAGCCTTGGAGGCTGGGCTTTTCCACGCCCCTCTGCTAATCTAGGGGAGCAGGGTGTGGTCAGGCATCCAGAAGCACTCTCTGCCTAACAAGGCCTCTGTGTGGCCTGTGTTTTCATCCCCAGGAAGCATTTTCTAGGGGTCACGCTGCCCAGGGCATCCAGCTACAGGTGTGATACTAGGGTGGGGGAAAGGGCTGGCTCGCCTTTGCCCTGCCTGTCAAGCTGTGACAGCCTGGGGTAAAAGGCATGTGGTTGTCTTGTCTAAGCCAGAGCAGAGACTTTTCACTGAACATGACTTTACGACCTTTAGAAATTAATTGCTCTCGCAGAGGTGAAGGTGCTGGTATATTCACTTCCCATGAAGACACATTGCCTGCTTGGCATTTTAGAATGTCCAGATTTTGCAGCCCTTCTGAGCCCTCGCTGTGAATACCATTATTAGGAATCTATTTATCAGAAATGTCAGTTACTAGGGATGATAAGTTTGACTTACATTGTAAAAGCCCTCTATAGTTTATACAGCCCTATCATATACATAAATGACATGGTACAAACCGTACGGGCTTTGGGTTCAGGTAGACCTAAGTTCAAATCCTGACTCCGTTTGCTAGCTCTGTGACCTTAGACAAATTGCTTAACCTCTCTGAGCCACAATTCCCTTGTCTGTGAAATGAGGATACTAATATTTCCTCCTTCCTTGTGTCATTATGATGATCACATGGCATAATGCTCCTAAAGTACTTAGAACCAAAGCGATGCTCAGTAGTGAGTGGACCAGGGGTCTCTGATAGAACCAGGGATTGGGGTGGGTCCAGACAGAGATTGTCAGGAATCTGATTGGGGCAGGAAGGAGGGGTCAGGAAATGTGGTTAATATGGTGGTGAGTGTAATGTGGTGTGAGTCAATCTGTAATGTGTGTTTTTTCAATCTGTGTATGCATTTCTGCAGGTTGTACTGTGTGTGTGTGTGTGTGTGAGAGAGAGAGAGAGACAGACAGACAGACAGAGAGGAGAGACTATAAGCAGTGGAGTTTGTTTGCATATGAATATATATGCATATCTACCGATCCAGAGAGGCTTGGAGGAACCCAGAATCACAACACACAGTCCTGATCTGCTCCAGGAACCCCTCCCTATAAAGCCAAGGGAAAACTAAACCCAGAGAACATGGCCTGGCATTTACATGCTCTCTAATACTATGAGGCTGACACCCCAACCTTGATGCAATCCCCAGGGAGAGTGTTTTGGTTTAGTTCACCAACAGCTTGGGACCTACACCTAAGGCAGTTTTATGGCCTTTCTGGCTCTGTCTCCTAAGCCCAGAGCTCAGCCTTCCAGTTTTGCCCCTTCGGGAGTGAGGAGGGAAAGCTGGGCCTGTCTGTGAGGAGACCAGGGGCCAGAGGGTGGGAGTGGTGTCTGTCTCGGGGCCTAGGCAGGTGCCCTCCTGGTCTCCATGCCTGTCCAGCCCCTCTCAGCTCCTGAGGCCCTGATCACGCCTGTCAGAGGAGAGAGAGGCTCCCCAGAGAAGGAAGGGAGCGGAGGGCTGGGCCTTCTCCTGGATCCCTTGCTTTGCTGGTCTGGGGGAAGAAAGTGTGTTCAAAGAGACCACACCCTCCCTCTCTCAGACCCCTTCATCCTTCAAACCAATGTTCTTGTCTTGATTCTTTCTGCTCTTTGATGGAGAAAGTGGTGTGGAGGGAAGAGGGCAGGACAGAGAAGCACTGAGACTTCCCTTAAAGGCTGGTTTCGGGGCTGGCTGGTTTCGGGGCTGCAGTTGATGGTTGCCAGAGCTTTAGAGAGAAGGTAGAAATCTAAATATTCTATCAGCAGTTAAAGAGTAATTCTAATTTCAGTTCTATGAACTCTTGGCCTTTTTGTCCTAATTACTGCACAGCATAAAAGCAATCATAACTTTTCATTAAATGTATGTCAGATTTTCTGAATTGTAAGTTCTGTCAGATCCCGGATATTCCTCACTTGTCTTTTAAGTGGTAAAGCGTTCAGTGTTAGTTTACGACAGAGCAGAGGAAAGGCACAGACGTGGCATCAGTGTGTGATGAGGGATGACTGCTGAGACATTGTTAAGGATGTGAGACAGGCCTGAGACTGGTTTGTGGACAAGTGTTCCTGGAGCCAGCACAGAGTAAAGCTTTTCCTCCATGTGTCTGCTGATGCCAGAAGGCTTGGCCATCCTCCCTCTTACTACATGGGGACATTTCTTCTTGAATTAGTGATGTGGGATTGCCCCTGTTACTCTGGTTCAATTTGCTATTTGCCTCAATGTTCCTAAGGTCTTTGGGAGGCCAGAGGAAAAATGATTTTAAAATGCCACAGGAAGTAATGAGCACAAAGCTTGTTGGGTTCTCCACTGGGAAGGGCTCCTCCTGCTCTGGGATCTTGCCTTCCTTTGGGAGGAATCTCACATCAGCCGTACATCTTGGCAACAGTGGGTGTTGCACTGGTTAGTGCTTGACACAATCTTTCAAGGCCTGGGTCCTTTCAGGCTCTGTTCCCCGGGGGCAAATTGTACTTATTTTATTTAACAACTGCTCTGAGTGCTTGGCAAAATGTGAAGTCACTTAATACTCATAACAGTTTTATGAATTATCATATTTTCTCTTCTGCAGGAGGTGAAATCATGCCCCCTCCCCAAGAATGTCCATGTCCTAATCCCCAAAACCTGTGAGTAGGCTACCTGGCAAAAGGGATATTTTCAGATATGATTAAGTTCAGGATCTTGGTATAAGAATATTATCCAGGATTATGCGTGTGGGCCCCATGTAACCACAAGGATTCTTATAAGAAGGAGGCAGAAGGGTCAGAGTCAGAGAATGAGATGTGACTGAGGAAGCAGGGGTCAGAGCCATGGGGCGCCAGGGGCCAAGGAGTGTGAGCAGCTTCTAGAAACTGGAAAAGGCAAGGACATGAATTGACCCCGGAATAGAGCCTCCAGAAGGAATGCAACTCTGTCAGGATTTGATTTTAGCTCCACAAGACCCACTTAGGACTCTGACCCCCAGAATTGCAAGATAAGATTGTGTCGTTTTTTAAAAATTTATTTTATTGAAGTATAATTGATTTACAATGTTAACTTCTGCTGCACAGCAGTGATTCAGTTAGACATATGTATACATACTTTTTCATATTCTTTTTTATTATGGTTTATTATAGGATATTGAATATAGTTCTCTGTGCTGTACAGTAGGGCCTTGTTAAAATTGTGTAGTTTTAAGACAATAAATTTTTGTAATTTTTTTAGCAGAAATAGAAAACTAATATATCTCATTATCCAAGGCAAAGAAAGGTTAAGTAACATGGTCAAGATCAGAGGAAAATAGTGATAGAGCCTATTCTAAATCTTGGCTTTATTTGGAAGTCAAATAGAGCTGTGCACTTAGCCACTATGCTATACTGCCTCTTACCTAGAACATCTCTTGAGGCTGATATGCTCTGATTCACCAAATAACTACAGAGAGATTAGTACCCTCTCACTCAGGAGGAATAGGACTTAATTAAAAATCATCAGACAGGAATGAATTAGCCTGGGCAAGGGGAAAACTATTCGTCTGGCTCCTGTACTCTGTCCCCTGACAGCATTGCTATCTTGTAGCCCAACAAGGTAAACCAGTTGTCCCTAAAATCCCAGCCCTGGGCTTGACTGTGAAAAGAAATGTTGTTGATCTGCCTTCTGCTCTATACCAGGGTACATGCAAGGATGTTTCAAAGGGGGGACCCCAAGCAGGGCATAATTGTCATTTATTCAAATTGTGCTTAATTGAATACTTCATCTGCACCTCAGAAAACCACATGGGGTACAGGTTCTGTAAAGAGGAAGTAATTTTCATTAACAGGATCTAAATTAGTCTGACACAAAGACCTACCTGTGCCTGTGACACAGCTAATAATTGCCGTGTAATGAACCTGATGCTGCAGACAAAGGTTTTCTTTTCCTTTTTGATTTTGCCTTTCTTGTCCTTCCTCCCTTCCTCCCTCCCTCCCTTCCTTCTTTCCTTCTCTTTTGCTTCTGTATGTCAAGCAACCGTCTTCATTCAGTGGCCAGGCTGGTGATGGTTGGAGGGAACTGTCCCTTAGTGGTGAGAACAGAGGCCGTGCCCCCTGCTACTGCTCACAGCCCAGACAAGGCCAAGTGAACTGCAGTCTGGCACAGGCTCAGCCTTGTGTCTCTTTCCTCATAAGCCTGTGCACTATGCCTCTCGGGAATCTTCTATTTTTTGACTGCATCTTCTACCTACATTTTTCTTCTAACTCCTTTCACTCAGCCCACACTCACTATCCTAAAAGGGGTGGGGTGGGGAAAAGAGTTTCCAAGGACTAACCCTTCTTTAGTCCTATTATTTTTCTACAGTGCAGATAGGTGTTTGTCACTCCCTTCATAAAATATCTGGTGGTGCAGAGTGGCCTTCAGGATGGAGCTCCTGGGATATGTCCTGTCCCTCCCCCGGCTACCCACCCCATCACGCTTACCAACCCAGGCCCCTGACCAGGTCTGAGCTGGAAGGGCTGACACAGCAGCCTAAGAAGGTGTATCCCTTTCTAACGTGTGTTTAGTGGGGAAGGTGGAAGGTAGATATTCTATTAATGTCGAAAACTTTCCCCTTCCTGTTTAAAAGAGGAGATTTGTTATATGTGTTTATTATCCAGCATAATATGCCAGTATTGAACCAATTAAAATCTAGATAACACGCTTTGTTGGTCAACATCACATTACGGTGCATTATCCAGTTTCAGAAGTTAAGCTGCCTGAACTATGTCAGGAGACTGTCAGCTGCTGCCTCAGGTGGGGCATGGCCTCCTGGAGGAAACCTTTCAAGAGAGATAGGCCTGCACCAGGGAAGTGTTATTTTATTTTATCATTTATTTTAATTGCCACTTGAGAGTGCTGTCCACGTCCATGGAAGTGGGTGGATTTTCATTTTGCTAAATTCCAACTTTCCAACACATTCCAGTGGTGTTTGGCACCCTTTACAGGGTCTGTAGGCCCCTGTTTGGGGTCTGCAGGAGGTTCCTTGCTGGCCCATTCTTAATTCAATTTTGCACTGTCAGTTCTCTGTGCAACCTTGACTGTGCCAGGGGGTAGGGTTGGGGTGGGCTGTTGGCTGCTCGGCCCATGAGGTTGTAACCAAGGCCCAGTGTTTACCTGGTGTCAGCATTCCTTTCCTAAAGGCAGAGCCCTCAGCCATGACTGACAAGAAAGGCTTGCAGCCCACAGGCTTATAAAGTGTAGCTGAGCATGAACTCTCATCAGATTCCATACAATACCTGAAGCTTACAGTGTAATGCTGCCTTTAGTTTCCTAGTCATCATCTTTATCTTAACCTTAGTCTCCATTCATTTCAGGTTAAAAGTAGATGGGGTTCAGTATCAAGGCAAGAAGCTGGGATGGAGGGAGCCCAAATCAGGCAGAGGTTAGCCAGAAATCTGCCAGTTCTGTGTGCATTTCAGGGCCTGGGGCCAAGGCACCCTGCAGAAATACGATAGAGGCTCCATCTTCACTCAGGTGACTCTGTTCTCTGCTGCAGTGTCCTGGGGCCCCTGGGGGCCATCCCAGGGCCATGTGCTGATGAATGGGCATCAGTCCCTGGGGAAACATATCTGAGTGGCAGAAGCCCATGGCGATGGAAGAAATACCATGGAAGGGTGGGCCAGGTGGACTGTAAGGAGTCATGGAGCGTAAGGAAAGCTTTCCAGCCCCAGGCTCATCTGTCTATACAAAATACCTTTTGACTCAGGTGTGCCCATTTCCTTAGCTTCTCAATTCTCTTTTCCAGATTGTGACCATCTTGGCAAACATGTCTGTCCTAGAGCAGTGTGCCTCTGACATCATTCAGGAGAACGGTATGTCTTCTCAGCAGTGTGCGTGTATGTCTTATGTGGCCCTAGGGGACCTTGTGCCTTCATGTTTGTGTGAAGGCCTATGTATTTGTACACGTGGGTCTCCACACTTGCAGGAGTACATGAATGTATGCTTATGTGGGCAACTGGGCCAATATGTAAATGTTTGCTTGCTTCTGTGGGCTTCAGTCTAGTGGGAGGCAGACATAGAACAAAAGATAGAGAAAGATGCAGAAAGGAAAGCAGAGAAGAAGATAAGGTATACCCAAGGTAGAAGGGTGGCAGTTGCTGTTTTAATTAGGGTAGTGAAGGGAAGACAGAGATTTCATTATGATCCAAAAGTAAAACTCTATTCCTACAAAGGAGGAATTCCAGCTTTAAACCATTCTCATCATATTGAGTTTGGCCGCAGTAGAAAGCTGAAGGCTGGGGGGATCGGGTCAGGGCAGCTGGATCCCTTGATGCCTCACCTGAGAGCATCTCTTTCTTCTTGTTCCCCTGTTCCCACCTTGTGCTGAGGGTGACATCAAGGTCCAGGTGAGGTGCCTGGAAGCTGATCTAAGCAGTCTCCACTGGAGGGCAGGTCAGCTGCCTGCCTTGCAGCTGGGAACAAAGTGGCGAGAGCTTCCTGTGACTGAGAAATGAGAGCAATTAGCAACCAGTTGGAAACCAAAAGACGGTAATGAGGAGGAGTGAGCAGGAGCCTGGGCAGCTGCCTCTGCGCCTGTGAAGCCCCTTCTCCCAGGTTGTCCCGCTGTTTTAACACCCGTACACATTCCCCATCCCCCATTGCTCTATTACAGATTGAAAATCATCATTTTGTGTTAATTTTGTGTGATTGGGCTAATGATGAGAAACTGCATTGAGCTGGCTGAGGCTGAGAGGCTGAGGGCTATCATTTGTGGCCTGTTCCTTCAGCACCCAGAGCCTGCAGTTTAAATGGTCAGTGGGAATGGGTCTCCATAGGCCTGTGGGTTTGGGATTGGAGTATCCGGCATCTGTGGAGCATGTTATGGTTTATGAAGTGCTATTGACCGACTCATTCAGTCAAGTTATGGAGACCTACTAGGTGCTTGGTATCGTGCTGGGCAGTGAGGGCACAGAGATACGTAAGTCCTTGCCTTTGTTGTAGAGGATCTCACAGTTTAGAAGGAGACCCCAACTGGACAGAAGTGACAAGATGACAGAAGCGTGACATCTGCAATAAAGTAAGGCAGCAGAGGGAGGAGGGCAGTGTGGTTGAGACTGTGAAGATTGGAAACAATTGCCTGGGCTTTTGAATCCTGGCTCTGTTATTTACTAGCTTTGTGACCTCCATTCTTCCATCTGCAAAATGGGAACAATAGGAATAAGTACCTCACAGGGATGATGTGAGGATTACTATAAAGCATGTTAGAAAAGTGTCAGGCACAGAATGAGTTCTGTGCTATGTATATCAGCTCTTTTAGGAAACAGTGGCTATAGGGTTCACATGAAGAGAGTTTGATGAAGAAACTATTTAGAAAAGCTGGGCAGGATTTTAAGGGTCTGCAATTGTGATAATTCAGGCAGGGATCACAGGAAGACAGTAGGACTCCTTGGTCTGGACAGGGCAAGCCTTGTTGTGCTGTGAAAGGAAATCCTCCCACCAGGATGCTTGAGATGCTGACATGCCTTTCCCTGAAGCCTGGTGATTTTGTCTCCATCCTGCCCTGAACTGTGTGTGAGTGTTGGTGGTGGGGAGCTGGATGAATGGGCCATACAGGGAGGTCAGAAACTGTGACCACTGGTCACCCTTACACTGGGAAGCAGGCCAGGGCCGTCTGAGCTCTTATTTGTCAATCCAGTGGCATCAGTATTGCACTTTCAGCTAGTTTTGCTTCTCCCTCAGGGGCTGGGGCTGAGCCGGAGAGAATGTTGGGGAGGGAACATGGCTATGGGACCTGGTCTCTCAGCTGTAACTCCCCGCAACTCACAGGCAACTTTTGTGGCACTGAGCCTGGCCAGAACTTAGGAAACACATTCTGGATTTTTGTGGGCAGCCCCAATGTCATTGCATCTTTTCTTTTTCTAAATGTTCATTCCCAAATATTTGAGCTAAGCGCTATTCTGAATACTTCGGATATACCCATTCAGGAAATGCACGAAAATTCTTGCCCCAGTGGTGTTTACCTGCTAGCATATAAGAAACTAGTTTTTTGTCAGACCCCAGGTACGAATCTGGGATTTGGAAAAATGGCTTTTTTATGGGAACCTCGACTGGGAGGAGTTAGTAAAATTTCTTAATCTCGTCGCACTCCCTGAAGTTGTCATTTTGGTGCCCCCTGTTTATGTCCCCACAGGCCATGACATATATACTCAGGAGATTAACAGCTATGACTTTATCTTAGGGACACTGAGGGCATAAGAAGGCTGAAGACCATGTTCCATTCAGTGGCCCGAGGGGAAGATTGGAGAGAAGCCCCTAGCCCCAGGATCAGAGTGTTGTGGTGGCAGAGCTAATAGGGGCCGAGCAAGGCAGGGCCCGCAGCATCCCTTGAGGATGTAGGAGGGAGAAATGGGGCACTTACATAGCTCTCCAGAGACAGACATGGCCCCTCCCTGGGACGGCGTCATCTCAGGGTCTACAACTAAGTTACTCACTGCCCCCTGAATTGGGATCTAGGAGGCTTAGAAATTGCATCTGGTTCAAGTACGATCTAGAGAGGTACGTGACTAAGGCACTGGCCTGGAAGTGACGCCTACGTGAACTTGAGAAGTCACTTCCTCTCTCCAGACCTCAGGTGCTCATCTGTGAAATGGGGAAGAGGCATGGGTGGGGCTAGAAGAACTATAAGGACCCTTCGGGTTCTATGGTCTAAGTCAGAGGTTGCAAACTTAGGTGCCTACAGGGCCCACACAGGTGATATAAATGGGTGATGTGGGCTCAACAGGGACTGGATCAATCTCACTTTAAAGAATACGCTTATAATACCCTTTAGCATATGGTCATGCAGAAATGTGGGCCCAGTGTTCTCAGATCAGGAAGTAATTTTTCAGAAGCCAGAAATCTGGATTTTTATGGAAATCTCTCAATTTGCACATTAGCAAAAAACTTTTTAAAAATTTAGACACTGTGTAAAACAAGAAAAAAAAAAAGCAAAAATACACCTGTAGGCTATGTCTGGTTGAAGTTCTAAGCTGGCAAGTGCCACTATGCGCAGGAAAGGGGACTTTTACTGTAAACTGCAGGATGGAAATTATTTAGATGGAGTGAGAGAGAAAAGAACATCCCCTGTAGAAAAAATTAGATGGGCAAAGGCATGATGCGGGGGTGGATTTGTAGGAGAGCAGAGGACAGACCTGATTTCAGGGGTGGGCGGGGCGGTTCTCAGCAGACCAAATTTAAGCCTAAATCTCTTGGTCCAATGACTCCACCTTCTTCTAGTACGTGAACCCCCTCTAAGATATTAGATCTAGTGACTATTCAGCCTGGGTTTGGTTCACCTCCCAGCAGGGGGACCCATTACCTCTGGACCTGTCTCAGATGCAGCGAGCTTCAGAGATGAAGAGGTGGTGGAGGGTAACCAGATTATTTGAGTTCTGATACCAGCTCCCCAGCTACTTTACTGTGTGACCCTGGGCAAGATCCTTCACTTCTCTCTGGGCCTCAAAGTGAATTATCATAAATAGTACTTAGTTTATTGAGGCTATTGGGAGGTTTTAGGGATCCTGTATTTACTGTGTATTTAGCACCGTATCAGGGATGTAGTGAAAGCTCAGTAATATCATTAAAAAAATTTAAAGGGTGTCCTTCAGAGGTCCCTTCCAGATAGTGACTTGGTACTTGGAATCAGAGACACCTCCAGGGCAGAAGGAGTAGAAGATGTGGCCTTGTCCAGGTTCCTCCTGTGGTTGAGACCCATGGGTTACCCCTGCAGCTCCATCCAACTGGGCCTGAGAGGAAGTCTCCCTGCTTGGGCAGCTACTAACTGTTCATCACTTTCCACCCAGGGGTCCAGCTTATCATGGGTATGCTGTCAGAGAAGCCAAGGTCTGGCACCCCTGCCGAGGTGGCGGCCTGCGAGAGAGTCCAGCAGAAGGCTGCAGTGACCCTGGCACGTCTCAGTCGAGACCCAGATGTGGCACGGGAGGCCGTGCGGCTGAGCTGTAAGTGGTGCTGGGTGTGGCAGGGGTGGAGACGGGGGCTGGGGCTGGGAGCCGCCCTGGTTTCATGGTGGCGGTGATGACCCAGGACTCAGAGAAGGGCTGGCTGTACTGGGAAATGCTGGAATGGGGGCCCGGGGTGCAGCCCCAAGTTAGCTTCCTTTCCCCTGGGACTGAAGCAAGCGAGAGGAGGAGTCTAGAGAGCTGGAACTTTGCCAGAAGAGTGACTTACTTGCAGGCTTCCTGTTAACAAGGATCCCACTCTTTCACTGACTCATTCATTTCCTCATTCATTCATTCACTCATTCAGTTATTTTTACTCATTTGTTTACTTCTCCACTCATTCATTCACTCATGAATTCATCCTTTTGTTCATTTGTTCATTAACTCATTTATTACTTCATTTATCCCCCATTACCTCATTCATTAATTCACTCATTAAATCACTCCATTCATTAATTCAGTCATTCCATCACTGATTGACCCAACAAATGCTTCCAGAGCACCCACTCTATGCTAGACTCTGTTCTAAGTGCTGGGCATGCAATGCCGATTATAACAGCGTCCTGACCACAGCAGCTTACAGCCTAATGGAGGTGGCAGGTGTGGAATGAAAAATTTGCCCTTGAATATCACCGAGGGATGCTCACAGGATGTCACCAGCATGATTGGCACATAGAAGAGGTAGCCCACATTTATCCATATTATTATCCTCAAATAATGTTTTAACAAGGAGGTGACTCTTCAGCTGTGGTTTGAGGAGTTATTCCGATGTGAAGGCTAAGAAAAGGAGCTCCAGGTAGAGGCAGGAGATGGCAGTGTCGCCAACCATCCAGGCACTTGGAGGACAGCAAGAGGTGGCCCTGGGGCAGTAAAGGGTTCTGGCTCTATAATGACTTTATGGAGGATAAACATACAGAATCTGTCTGCACACCTTTTATTGCTATCTTATAATGAGTTTTCTCCCCATTCTTTTTAGAGTTTGAAAAAAGTCAATTTGCATTGCAAAGCAAAGTCATTTATTTCACTTTCCTCTGTAAAGGCTTAGGAAATATTAACCTACTCAGTCTACAGTCTTCTATAATTTTAGCCACAATATATTTTCTGACTCAAATGGGCAACTGGGAAAAAAAAGGTACTGAGAATTTCCACTGATAAAGACATAAATGTTAAGTTTAGCTCTGATAAAATTGGAAGTACCTGCATGGAAAGTTCTTTTTCAGAAAGACCTGCAGTATCTTCTGCGGCTCATCCCTCTGCACTGTAGGTGAGCTCTTTTTTTTTTTTTTTTTTGATGCTCCAGCTCATCCTGGCCTTGACCAGGGTCCTTTCACACCTGAGGGAGCAGAAAGTCGCCTCAACAAGCTCCTCGGGGAGGTTTAGCCCCCTTCCCTGCCAATTGGCAGCCATCTGCCTCCACAGGACCCTGTGCAGTGGTCTGTGTGTGAGAGATGGGAGCACCTCTAGGTCAGGTCTTGCCAGACGCATCCTGACCCGGGCATGAGGGTCTCCCCGTGTCTCATGCAGGTATGTCCCGCCTTATTGAACTCTGCCGCTCTCCCTCCGAGAGGAACAGCAGCGATGCCGTGCTGGTGGCCTGCCTGGTGAGTTCCCAGTCTTCCTCCAGCTTTCTTCCTGGGCTTTGGGGTTGCAGACCAAGGGCTAGGGGAAAGGCCTATGCCGCAGTTGACTTGGATAAGCCAGGCAACTTATTCTGGGTTTCCACTTTTCTCTTTAAAATGGTGATAAGAGTAATATCAATACTTGTTTTACTTAATTCATAAGATTGTGATGAAAATTATATGAGGTCATAATGTGAAAGGCAAAGGCCTGGGGAACCTGTTACCACACTTTTAGTAACCATGAACCTTTAAGGTTCTGGGGGACCTTAATAGCAGGTCAAGACCAGAGGGGCCAGCTGGCAGGATGCTGTGTAGCATTGGTGATGCCGTGGTGCTTGCAGCATGTGGTAGGTAGGGGATGATGTCTCCTGCCTATTCCACAACAGACACTGTGAGAAAGCCTCCAGTCCACCTCAGATAGAGCCCCTCTACTGGTGCTCTTCCAGCTTTGTAGCTCCCTCCTCCTTTGTGGAATAGGACAGGACAGGGGATTATTCAGCCAGTCCCCAGGATCTTCACGCCCATCCAAGCTAGCGCATCCTGGGAGGTCCCCACCCAACTTCTTGTGCTTGGGTCTATCATGAAAGTACCAACAGCACCAGGCAGGGAATGCATGCCTTGTCTCTATGCTTCTCCCTGCTGGGCTGTGTTGAATCCTAAAACAGAGCCATTGGAAGAATCCAGGAATAGGAAGCCCATTGTAAAAAGTCTTTTAACTTCCAGAAGGGGGTGTCAGATCTTTGGTTCTCTAAGACCGTGTGGGAGAAGGGATGGATATAGATGTGCTTCTAGTTGTTTCACAATGAAGTTCCTCCTCATCCCATCTTTTTTTTTTTTTTTAACTGAGCTCATCCCATTTCTGGGAGCTCCTGATGGGCATTGTACGGTGGTAGGAAGAGCAGGCATTACAGACAGATACACCTGTCTTGGTTTTGCCACTAATGAGCTATGTGACATTGGGTAGGCCACTAAGTGCTATAAATTTTAGTTGATAAATATTTGTTAAGGGATTCTATGGGCCATGCACACTTCCAGGCTTTGGGGATACAGATGTGGGGAAAAAAAAGACAAAAATCTCAGCTGTGGTGGGACTTTTATTCTGGTACATTCAGAACAATCTTCACCTTTTTTGTGCCTTGGGCAATCTGGTGAAGCTTATGGACCCCTTCTCAGTATTAGGTTTTAAATGCATAAAGCAAAATATATAGAATTAAAAGGAAAACAATCATATTAAAAATAATTATTAGAGTATTTAAACAGATGATTATTAACATATATACTTTTCAATTAACTGATTGAATAAAAGCTAGCCACAAGTCTTCACTAGCAATGAGCATAGATGATATTGAGGGTACCTCCAAAAATTGTAATGGGATGTGAAGTTGTTACTGAATCAAACTTGGGTCCCCTTCCCATGTGCAGTAAAGCCAATCTATTGACATTGGCGTGTGGTGAAGGAAAGTGCAGTGTTTATTGTAGGATGCCAAGTAAGGAGTCCAGGTAGCTAGTGCTTAAAAGGCCCAAACTCCCTGAGGCTTTCAGGGAAAGTTTTTTAAAGACAGGGTAAGGGAGGGGCATTGTGGAGTGTGTGATCAGCTCATGGACATTTTTCTGATTGGTTGGTGAGGTAATCAGGAGTCAATATCACCAAACTTCTGGTTCCAATTTGTCTGGCTCTATGTGGGCAGCATATAGTTAACTTCTTCCACTTGGTGGGGATTTCTGTATCTGTAAAACAGTGCAAAGGATATGGCTCAGAACATTATCTATATCCCCTGAGGAGCAACTAAAGGTCCTTGACTTTGTTTAATGACTAAACTCGTATTATTTTGTCTTGCTTGAACATTTTCCTTTCTTTCTACATTTTCTCACTTCTTTGATTAATATACTCTTTGGAGCTTGGGGAAGCCTACGAGACTAATGCTCTTCTACAGTCAAGAGGCAGATAGAGGATACTGGCGGGGCGGAGGGGGGGTGTTGTTCAAAGAAGGTCCCATAGGGTCCTTCTCAGTTACAGAAGTATCTGATTTCTATTGAACAAGTAATAAGGCATCACTGAGACTTCTTGATTTGTTGGTACATTCACAACTGAAGGAAAAGCTGTTTCAGTTAGAGGACAGTGAATGTAAAGATGCAATTTTTTTCATGCAAGTTCACAGCCCTTAATTCTGTCTGGTCTAGTGAGTAAATGGAGAGTTAACACCTGGCAAACACAATCATTGGCTCCAACTACTGTATCTTTACAACTTGGGTAGCCAGCAACTGCCTGACACTGAATAGGCCCTGAGGAAATGTTGAGGAACAATAAAGCTCCATTCAGACATGTGGGCTTGTTATGATTCCTTTCCCATTTTTATCATTCATTTGAAGTAGAGCACACAGAAGGGCTTGACCTCTATTTTCAATCATTTAAAGGACTTTCTGGTGGAAAAGGGATTAAATTTCTCCTTGTGGACATATGGTTGGATGCTGAATAGAACCCCTTCCTCCAGAATCCATCCTTTGTGTGGCTGCTGGCCTAACTTAACTAATGACAGTTTACAATCATGACCCTTCCATGAGCAGCCCTTCCCTGGTTCCCTATTACCTAGGCCTACTGTCCATGTGCTCAGCCCTTCACAGCCTGGCTCTGATCCACCTGGGGTCTGAAGGCCTTCCACTGCCTCCAGGCCCTGTCCAGCTGAGGTCAGAGTGCCCTGAATGACCCTGACACTGTGCTTTGGCCCTGTCCTAAGCAGATGCCCTCTCTACAGCTATGCCAGCACCCACTTCAAGGCTCAGATCAAAATCCTCCTCCATGAGGCTTCCTGGGAGCTCTCTGTGGCTCAGAGACAGGGAGTACACAGTATGCACTTGGACCTGCCAGCTCAGATTTTGTTTTCCCCAGTAGGAAGCACGTCGCATTATCCTGTGTTTTAGCTGTTACAAGGGGAGGCTCTTGGAATTCAAACACAGGCCTGCCTGATGCTGAAGGTCTTGACTTTTTGCCCAGAACATCTTGTTTCCAGCCGTGCTTTCTCCGCCCATGTCTTGTGGCCCTGGTCATGCTATCTTGGCTCATAAGAGGGCATCTGCATTATTCCCCTTCTACCCTTCTCAAGGCCAGGGCCCCTTTCCAGCTCTCCTAGCTCCATAGGGCCTTGGGTTTGGTGACTGTTTCTTGCCTGGCTGAGGGACTGATGGACTTGTCTGTTCGCCCCCCAGCCCCGGCGATGATAGGTGTTCATGATTTGGCTCCCAGAAGGGGCTCCATACTTGAATGCAGCCGCCTAGCTGGTGAGATGGGGGCTGCTTGGAGCCAGATCTGGTGGTTGGAGTTGGAGGCTACCTCTCCTGCCCCTCCCCAAGCCTTTTCCTAGTTTCAAAGGCTGTCTTCAGGTGAAAGGAGGAGATTTCAATTATTATCTCCCACATCTGGAAAAGTGGCAGCATGGATTGCCTGTTGCAAACAGAATTGATTTTTTCCTTAATGAAGCGGCTGTCAATGGGCTGCTGGGCTTGTTTAATACTTGGGTGTTTCACACTGTCTGGGAATGAGATCCTGGAAAGATTGACTGTTAATCCTCTGAGAAAAGCAGAGGCCAGGAAAAAGGCTTCAGAAGGGTGAAGGGTTCTTTGAGCTCCTGGACACTGAGGAGGGGTGCTCTGAGATCATTTGGGTTCATGTCCTGCATACATTCTCGGGACCCTGGGGAGTGGAGGGTATCTATTTGCCTTTTGTGGTTTTTTGGGTCTCTCTCTTGTGTTTTGTTTTTGCTTTTCTCTCCTTCTAGAGGTTGCCCCTTCCCTTGGGGCTGTCTCTCTCTCCTTCTTTCCCCTCCCCCATTCTTTTTATCCCCTTTAATCCTCTCCCCCTCCCCACCTCCTTCTGTCTCTCTCCTATTGTCCTCCTGCCCCCAGGGTGTGCTCTTTTTTCTCTGACACCATCTCTTTCTCTCTCCATCTCCCTGTCATGCTTCGTCTCTTTTCTTTCCCAAGTTCATTTCTATCTCACTTTTAATAGTTCCTTCTTATTCTAGTTTTCTGATGCTATCTCTTTTTCTCTGTCTCTCTTATTTTCTTCTACTTCATTTTCTGTTTTCTTGGGTTTATTTTCTATCTACTTCTTTGTCTCTTTTTTCTTCCCTCCCTTTTGCTTTATTTTTACCCTTGATGATGTAAAATACATCAAAGGCCTCATATTCTCACATCTGAGGAAGATCCCTGGTTCTGTTTTTATTGTGACAGCTCAAAGGAAATGGGGTTATTTCTCCCAGTTAGAACCAAGAGAAATCAGAAAGTGCAATGGATTTCAGGCTTTAGCCTTTGGGGAAATCATACCCCAGGAGAGGCAGGACACGCTAGTTAGAGGCAATCTCCTGGAGTCTCCTTCCTACCACCAGTGTCTAAGACGCTGCTCATGTAGACAGAGATGCATGTCCCTTCTTGATCCAGCTTGGACAGTGTCTGTTAGTTCAACAGACATCTTAAGCCATCTTCTCTTCACCAACTTGGCTATTTCATGGCAATACGTTACCTCTCATGTCCAGGTAATGAGCTATATGTTTACTTTGTACTCAGTATAACCTAGTGTCCTGGGCTTGCAGCATCCTCTCTGTGTACGTGTAGGTATGAGGGCCCTGGAGTTGGACTGCTGTGTGATCTTTGGATGGCCACTTTCCCTCTCTGAGACTTAGAAATAAGGAGACTAAATTGGAGATCATGATATTTACCTTGCTGCATCCTGTGGGGATTAAATGAAGTACTATGTAGATATTCAGTAAAAGATGGCATTCCTCCTTCTTTGCTTCTTCTGCCACTCCAGATAGTCCTCTCTCTTTGTTTCCCAAGGGAAGGTCATCCTTAAGCTCCCACCTTGTTCCCTGCTGTGTTCAGGCTTGAGAAGAGGGAAGGAATTAATATTCATTGGGTATTTAGTATGCATGGCCTCAGCTAACTGGCAAAGAGGTCTAGGTAGGCACACAGCTCATATTTCTAGTTTCAGGTTACTCTAGCAGTCAAATTAACATTTGTTCATTTTTTTTTCAGTATATATTTATTGAGCCCTGTGCTAAGACCTGTTCTACCTGATGTAGATACAGAAAAAAATAAAACAGTCTCTATCCTTGAGGAGCTTAGAGTCTGGTGTAAGAGATAAACACCTAAAAAACAGTTGCAATCAAGTGTGAGAGGGCTGAGGTCAGCCCAGGGGCTGTTGCTGCACAGGGGAGGGAGAGATTTTCTCTGCTTCAAGGAATCAGGGAAAGTGTCCCAGAGAAGGTGACAGTGGGCCAGGCCTTGCTGGATAAATGCATCTGCTGGCTAGAAAAGAGTGGGGAGGGGTTTCACATCACAGGGAAGATCTGAGCAAGGGCACATGGACATAAAACAGGATGGTGTACTCAGGAAAGAGCGCAACACTCAGTGTATGGCGACCTAGGCAGTAGTTTCATTCTGCCTGCACTTCTCTTTCCTGTTTATCCCTGTCTTTGTGGCAGAATTTCCATCTCCTTCAATTTTATGACCTTCTTTCTTTTCTCTTTCTCTCCTCCTTCCCATCCCAAAATGCTTTGCTCAGAACCTTGCTGAATTTATGGATAAATGAATAGTCCTTGCTGTTCTAAGTTTTCTGTAGGGACCTGGAAATGAGAATATAATTCCACTGATGCTTCTAGCAGTTCCAGTCTCTAAGATAAACACATCTTGAACTTAAATATGTTACTAAATTGACCAAATCCTTAAAATGACAAATCTTTAAAACAATCAGTTACCTAAGCTGACTGAAAAACCAAGATGGCAAGACTATTAAGATCATGAAAACTTTCAGATGACATCCACCTTAATGATCAAGGTACCACTGAAACCAGGTGACTATGTGATAAGGTTGCTATGGTGACCAACTGACCAAAAGGACCATATCACTAAGGTGTCAAGGTGATGAGCAGCTCATATTGGCTGGCAAATGATCCACTTACTGAAATGCATCTCTCAGGGGAGTTGAAGGAATACCGGAGAAGGCCCAGTCTGACCTCTTCTGTTTTCTCCTCAGGCTGCTCTGCGTAGGTTGGCCGGGGTCTGTCCTGAAGGCCTCCAGGACTCTGACTTCCAGCAGCTGGTCCAGCCCAGGCTTGTGGACTCTTTCTTACTCTGCAGCAACATGGAGGAGAGTTTTGTGTAGCAAGTATGGGAGATGAAAGGCATTTGGCCTCATTCTCAATTCCCCTCTGAGTACATACCTGTGAACACAACTGACTACACACCAGCCCCGTCACCTCCTTATTTATCTTTAATTTATTTTTTACATGAAATGAACAGAGGGCTAAATATTCTAGCAACATTATCAGGCAGTGTGTGGTCCTTGGGAGTCCTTTTTGTTTTTATTTTTTGACTTCTGTGACTTTTTGGTTGCAGATGTTGAAATACAAAATGACTAATATGACAGATTGTCATGGGTGGTTTCACTTTCTATTGCTTTCTCAATGCTCACTACATAATCTTGCCTCATTTCTTTTTTTAAATCTGAGAACCTGAGTATTTTAGCTGTCCAGAAGTTTTTTTTTTTTTTTTTTAAAGTTGCAATTGCTCTTTCTAAAAGATTTTAAATGGATTTCATAGCTGGAAAGAATATACTGGAAGGAAATTCTAGTTTATTCTTTAATAAATGAAATCATGCAAAATGTGTCTTGAATTTTCTGATTAAATTATGTCTTAGGCTAATTTCTTGCTTCCCAAGGTTTCATGCCACAAAAAATTTCTCAACTATTAAAACTGCATAGAAAGTCATATTGTTTTCATAGGTGCATAAATTTGTCAATTTGAGTGATTTAGTGAGAAATCAAAAGGTTTCCAAAGCCCCAGGATATCAATTTCCCTTGGCTTGCTCTTCTTTAACCTCATGATAAACAATATCCTCAGATGAGGTTTTAGTGAAGAACACCTCTTCAAAAGTATACTTGAAAGTAGTGGTGTGCTGGAGTTGGCTTATAGCAGCTCACAAGGGACAGTTGTGAGGAATTCCTCCCAATTCCACATTCAGTTAGCTCATTTGGTAGCTTATAATTGGCAATACTGAGTGTTTACACCACATAAATTGGAAGATATTACAAATCAGAGACTTTGTGTGTGTGTGTGTGTGTGTGTGTGTGTGTGTGTGTGTGTGTGTGTGTGTTTTCTTCACAGAGCTGGTTTACCAATATCACTGTTTGAAAGTATCACAAAAATCTATGAATATTTCTGAAAGATTTATTACTATTGTTATATGAGTTTATGCAATTAAGGAAAGTTTTGAAGTCTGTTACATCAAGAAGCTAAAAGAATTACATGATCGTATCAATATATGCAGAAAAAGCATTTGATAAAATACAATGTCCATTCATGGTTTTCTAAAAAAAATTCTCAGTAAATGAGGAATAAAGGGAAATTTCCTCAACTTGATCAAGATTATCTACAAAAACCTACAGCTAACATCTATGAAGCTTTCCTACTAAGAAACTCAAAGCTTTCACAAAAGATCAGGTACAAGGCAAGGATATTGTCTCTCATCACTCCTTTTCAACATCCTACTGGAGGTTCTAGCTAATGCAATAAGATAAGAAGAGGAAATAAAGCAAGTAGATATAGTGATGGGTTAGCATACTTGAAAAACAGGATAACCACAAAACAAAAATATACAGTAGATTCACAAAAACCAAAAAAGAAGAAAACACAAGCACAATACAAAAGAAAACCATCAAATCATAAAGAAAAAAGAAAAAAATGAACAAAGAAGAAATACAAAATCAACTGGAAAACAAAGTTTAAAGTGGCAATAAACACATGTCAATAATTATCTTAAATCTCAATGGATTAAATGCTCCAATCAAAAGACAGAGTGGCAGATTTGATAAAATAAAAAAAAAAACAAAAACCAAGAGCCTACAATATGCTGCCTATAAGAGACTCACTTTAGGGCAAACATATAGATCAAAAGTGAGGGGCTCCAAAACATTTCATGCAAACAGAAATGACAGAGTATGGGTAGCAATAATCAGATAAAATAGACTTTAAAACAAAGACCATAAAGAAAGATAAAGGACACTGTATAATGATGAAAGGATCAGTACAAGAAGAGGATATTACAGTTGCTATCATATATACAACCAATTTAGGAGCACTTAAATACATAAAATAAGTATTAACAAACATAAAGGTAGAAATTTATGGAAATACAATAATAGTAGGAGACTTTCTAACAGACCACTCACATCAATGGAAAGATTTTTGAGACAGAAAATATATAAGTCAACAGAGATCCTAAGTGATACAATAGAACAGTTAGACTTAATTGATATTTTCAGGACATTGTATCCAAAAAAACAGAATACACATTCCTTTCAAGTGCACATGGAACATGCTCTAGGGCTGACTAGGGCACAAAACAAACCTCTACAAATTTAAGAGGATAGAAATTATTTCAAGCATCTTTTTTGACCACAAAGGCGTGAAAACTAGAAATCAACCACAGGAAAAGAAACAAGAGAAAAGGATACGTGGAGACCAAACCACATCCCACTAAAAAAACCAATGGGTCAACGATTAAATCAAAGAGGAGATTTAAAAATACCTTGAGACAAATGACAATAAAAACACAACCATGCAAAATCTATGGGATGCAGCAAAAAAAAAGTTCTTACAGGGAAGTCCATAGTGATATAGGCCTTCCTCAAAAACACAAGAAAAGTGTCAAATAAACAACCTGACTTACCACCTAAAAGAATTAGAAAAAGAAGAATAAAGAAAACCTAAAGTCAGCAGAAGGGAGGAAATAATAAAGATTAGAGAGGAAATAAAAATTAAAAATGGAAAAAAAATCAATAAAACCAAGAGCTGGTTACTTGGAAGCATAAACAAAATGGACAAACCTCTGGCCAGGCTCACTAAGAAGAAAAGAGAGAGAACCCAAATAAAATAATAAATGAAAAAGAAATATCAACCGATACTACAGAGATACAAAAAAAAAAAAAAAAAAAAGAGAGAGAGAATACTATGAACAATTATATGCCAACAAATTTGACAACATAAAAGATATGGACAAGTTTCTAGAAACATACAGCCCACCAAAATTGAACCAAGAAGAAATAGATAATTTAAACAGACCAATCACTGGAAGTGAAATAGAAACTGTAATTTAAAAACTCCCTGCAAACAAAAGTCCAGGACCAGATGGCTTCACTGGGGAATTCTAGCAGACGTACAAAGAAGAACTTACACCAATCCTTCTTAAATTCCCAAAAGATTGAAGAGGAGGGAACACTACCAAAGACATTCTATGAAGCCACCATGACCCTGATACCAAAACCAGAAAAATACGCTATCAAAAAAGAAAATTACAGGACAATATCTTTGATGAATATATATGCAAAGTTTCTCAACAAAATATCAGCAAGCTGAATCCAACAATACATAAAGAAAGATCATACACCATGATGAAGTTGGATTCATCCCAGGGTCACAAGGATGGTTCAACATACATAAATCAATCAATGTGATACACCACATCAACAAAAGAAAAGACAAAAACCACATGGTCATCTCAATAGATGCAGAAAAAAACATTTGATAAAACTCAACATCCTTTCATGATAAAAACTCTTACCAAAGTGGGTATAGAAGGAACATATCTCAACATAATAAAAGCTATTTATGACAAACCTACAGCCAGCATAATACTCAATGGTGAAAAGCTGAAAGCCTTCCCGCTAAAATCTGGAACAAGACAAGGTGCCCACTCTCACCAGTTCTTTTCAATATAGTATTGGAAGTCCTAGTCACAGCAATCAGACAAGAGAAAGAAGTAAAAGGTATCCAAATTGAAAGGGAAGAAGTAAAATCGTCATTATATGCAGATGACATGATACTATATATATAAAACCCTAAAGACTCCACATAAAACATATTAGAATTGATAAATGAATTCAGCAAGGTATCAGGACACAAGATTAACATACTGAAATCATTTGCATTTCTTTACAGTAACAATAAAATATCAGAAAGGGAAAGTAAAAAAAAATCCCTTTAAAAATCATATCAAAAAATAAAATACTTAGGAATAAACCTGACCAAGAAGGTGAAGGACTTATATGCTGAGAAATATAAAACACTGATGAAAGAAATTGATAATAATTCAAAGAAATGGAAGGATATCCCATACTCTTGGATTGGAGAAATTAATATTGTTAAAATGGCCATTCTACCTATAGCAATCTACAGATTTAATGTGATCCCTAACAATTTATCCACGACCTTTTTCACAGAATTAGAACAAATAATCCTAAAATTTATATGGAACCATAAAAGATCCAGAATTGCAAAAGCAATCCTAAGGAAAAAGAACAAAGCTGGAGGCATAACCCTCCCAATCTTCAGACAATACTACAAATACAAAGCCATGGTAATCAAAAGGGTGTGGTATTGGCACAAAAACAGGCATACAGTTCAATGAAACCGAAAAGAGAGCTCGGAAATAAACCCACACACCTACAGTCAGTTAATCTTCAACAAAGGAGGCAAGGAATATACAATGGAGGAAAGACAGTCACTTCAGCAAGTAGTGCTGGGAAAGTTGGACACCTGCATCTAAATCAATGAAGTTAGAATATACCCTCACACCATACACAAAAATAAACTCAAAATGGCTTAAAGACAAATATAAGACATGACACCATAAAACTCCTAGAAGAGGACATAGGCAAAAAATTCTCTGACATAAATTGTACCAATGGTTTCTTAGGTCAGTCTCTCAAGGCAATGGAAATAAAAGAAAAATAAACAAATGGGACTTAATCAAACTTACAAGCTTTTGCACAGCAAAGGAAACCATAAACAAAATGAAAAGGCAACCCATGAACTGGGAGAAAATATTTGCAAACAATGTGACCAAAAAGGGCTTTATTTTCAAAATATACAAGCAGAGCATACAACTCAACAACAACAACAACAAAAAACAACCCAATCAAAAAATGGACAGAAGGCATAAATAAACATTTACCCAAAGAAGACACACAGATGGCTAATAGGCACTTAAAAAAAATGCTCAACATTGCTAACTATTAGAGAAATGCAAATCAAAACTACAATGAGGTACCACTTCACACCAGTCAGAAAGGCCATCATTAAAAGTCTATAAATAGTAAATGCTGGAGAGTGTGTGGAGAAAAGGAAACATTCCTACATTATTGGTGGGAATGTAAATTGGTACAGCCAATATGGAAAACAGTATGGAAAACTAAAAATATAGTTAACATATGATCCAGCAAGTCCACTCCTGGGCATATGTCTGGAGAAAACTATAATTTGAAAGTATACATACACCCCAATGTTCAAAGGAGCACTATTTACACTAGTCAAGACATGGAAACAACCTAAATGTCCTTCAACAGATGAATGGATAAAGATGTGGTACATATACAAAATGGAATACTACTCAGCCATAAAAATGAATGAAATAATGCCATTTGCAGCAACAGGGATGGACCTAGAGATTACCATACTATGTGAAGTAAGGCAGACAGAAAAAGATAAATATCATGTGATATCACTTATATGTGGAATCAAAAATATGACACAGATGAACTTATCTATGCAAGAGAAACAGACTCACAGTCATAGGAACAGACTTGTGATTGTCAAGGGGGAGGAGGGTGGGGGAGGGATAAGTTAGGATTTGGGGATTCATAGATGCAAACTATTATATATAGAATGAATAAACAACAATTTCCTACTCTATAGCACTGGGAACTATATTCACTATTCTGTAATAAACCATAATGGAAAAGAATATAAAAAGAATGTATATATATGTATAACAGAGTCACTTTGCTGTACAGTAGAAATTAACACAACATTGTTAATTAACTATACTTTAGTAAAAAAAAATCTTCTACAAAATACTAGCAAACCAAATCCAATAATACATTAAAAGAGTCATATACCATGATCAAGTAGAATTTATCCCAATGATGCAAGGATTTTTCAATATCCACAACTCAATCAATGTGATATTCCATATTAACAAATTGAAGAATAAAAACCATATGATCATCTCAAGAGATGTATAAAAAGCTTTTGATAAAATTCAACATCCATTTATGATAAAAACTCTCCACAGGAAGTGGACATAGAGGGAACCTACCTCAACATAACAAAGGCCATATATGATAAACCTACAACTAACATCATACTCAACAGTGAAAAGCTGAAAGCATTTCCTCTAAGATCAGGAAAAAGACAAGGATGCCCATTCTCATCACTTTTATCCAATATAGTTTTGGAAGTTCTAGCCACAGCAATCAGAGAAGATAAAGAAAAAGAATCCAATTTGGAAAAGAAGAAGTAAAACTGTCACTGTTTGCAGATGACATGATACTATACATAGAAAATCTGAAAGATGCCACCAGAAGACTACTAGAGCTCAGCAATGAATTTGGTAAAGTTGCAGGATAAAAGATTAATACACAGAAATCTGTGCATTTCTATACACTAACAACAAAAGATCAGAAAGAGAAATTAGTAGATTTAATTTCTATTAATTGTATTTTGGAGTACAATAGATCTGTACTCCAAAATCTATAAGGCGCTGATGAAAGAAATTGAAGATGACACAAACAGATGGAAAGATGTACTGTAATCTTGGATGGGAAGAATCAGTATTGTGAAAACGACCATGCCCAAGGCAATCTAAAGATTCAATAAAATCCCTATCAAATTACCAATGGCATTTTTTGGAAGTAGAACAAAAAATTTTAAAATTTGTATGGAAACACAAAAGACCTTGAATGGCCAAAGCAATCTTGAGAAAGAAAAATGGAGCTGGAGGAAGACAGATTTCAGACTATATTACAAAGCTAGAGTAATCAAAACAGTATGATACTGTCACAAAACCAGACATATAGATCAATGGAACAGGGTAGAAAGACCAGAAACAAACCCACATACTTATGGTCAACCAATCAATGACAAAGTAGGCAAGAATATTCAATGGAGAAAAGACAGTCTCTTTAACAAGTGGTGCTGAGAAAACTGGACAGCTACATGAAAAAGAATGAAATTAGAACATTCTCTAACACCATTACAAAAATAAACCCCAAATGAATTATAGACCTAAATGTAAGACTGGGTAGTATAAAACTCCTAGAGGAAAACATAGGCAGAACAGTCTTTGACATAAGTTGCAGCAATATATTTTTGTATCCATCTCCTAGAGTAATGGAAATAAAGACAAAAATAAAAGGGACCTAATTAAACTTCAAATATTTTGCACAGGAAAGGAAACCATAAAAAAAATGAAAAGACAATCTATGATTTGGGAGAAAATATTTGCAGATGATGTGACTAACAAAGGCTTAATTCCAAAACATGCAATATATTGAGCTCATACAGATCAATATCAAAAAAACCCCACAAATAACTTGATCGAAAAATGGACAGAAGATTTGAGACATACAGATGGCCATCAGGCTCATGAAAAGATGCTTAACATTGTTAATTATTAGAGAAATGCAAATCAAAACTACGAGTTATCACCTCACACTGTTCAGAATGGTCATCATCAAAAACTCTACAAATAAGAAATGCTATAGAGGGTGTGGAGAAAAGGGAACCTTCCTGCACTGTTGATGGGAATATAAATTGGTGCAGCGACTATAGAGAGCAGTATGGAGTTTCCTTAAAAAGCTAAAAATAGAGTTACTGTATGATTCAGCAATCCCACTCCTGGGAATTTATCTTGACAAAACTACATTTTGAAAATATACATGTACCCCTATGTTCATAGCAGCACTATTCACAATAGGTAAGACATGGAAGCAACCTAAATGTCCATCAATAGATGAATGGATAAAGAAGATGTGGTGTATATTCACAATGGAATGTTGCCATAAAAAAGGAAATATTGTCATTTGCAGCAACATGGATGGACCTAGGAATTATCATACTAAGTGAAGTAAAGTCAGACAGAGAAAGAAAACTATCATGTGATATTGCTTGTATGTGGAATAAAAAAATGATACAAATGAACTTATTCACAAAACAGAAAGAGACAGACATAGAAAACAAACTTATGGTTACCAAAGGGGAAAGCTGGGGAGGGATAAATTAGAAGGTTGAGATTAACATATGCACAGTACTATATATAAAATAGGACCTATTGTATAGCACAGGGAACTAGAGTCAATATCTTGTAATAACATATGAGGGAAAATAATATGAATAAGAATATATATATACATGTAAATGTATAAGTATGTGTGTGTGTGTATATATATGTGTATATATATATATATATAAATGAATCACTTTGCTGTACACCTGAAACTAACACATTATAAATCAACTATATTTCAATCAAAAGTAAATAAAAATAAAGATTCCCATTTATGCCCTCCATTATGTGGAAACTGAGGCTTGGTGAGGTTAAGTATGTTGCTAAAACCAAATAGTTATTACTAATGTGGGGATTGAAACCACATCTCTCTGACTTCAGAGCTAATTAGAAGAAAGCAGGAAGTTAGCACCAGACACTTACTAGAAGGTAAATATAGCTCTGGACCTATGTAGAACCATCATCCTCTAGCAAATATTATGAAGGTCTGCTCTGGTCCCAGGAAAGAAAAATAAAAAGGAACAAATGTTGGTATTACCTGTGAATTTAGACTGGAGGGTGGTGGGTTAGTTGTCAGTAAATCAATCTCCTCAGAAAGCTGTAAAGCATACTGGTTAAAACAAATATGAGTTCTGCAGCCCACCTCAGTTTGAATCCTGGCTCTGCTACTTACTCACTGTGTGACTTTGGGCACGATACATAACCTCTCTGTGCCTCTGTTTTCTCAACTGTAAGACAGAGTAATGATAGTGCCTTAATCATGGAGTTGTGAGAATTAAATGTGTTCATACATGGAAAAGGCTAGACTAATGCCTAATGACAGTGCACAGTAAATGTGACTACAGTTAAAGTCAACCAAATCCCATGTTTGCATCTATGTAGGTTCCCTAACCCTTCTTACAGTGCCTCAAATATTAGACCCATAGCTTGTTAGAAACAGAGACTTTATCCTGCAAAGGATATAGGGACCATCTAGCCCATCTCTACATCCCACACTTAGGAATAAAGAGACTTGCCTAAAATTACACAGCAAATTAATGGAAGAGCTGGGACTTGGGTCCCAGCAAATTACAACTACTATCACCACAGCTGCCATTTTTTGAGCACCTGCTCTGTGCCAGGCATTGTGATGTCCACAACTTTACTAAATTTCTAAAAATGACTGTGCTAGGTAGTAATTATTAATCCCTTTTTACAAATAAGGAAACTGAGATTCAGAGAGATTCTATGTTGTGTTTAGCATCACATAACTGGCAGTAGAAGACAGGATTTGAGCAAAGGCTGTCTGACACTAAACCCATGATCATTCCACTTTGGTGCACAAATGTTTTACACATAAACCCAAACACCATGCTCAATCTTAGAAACAGAAGTATAGCACTTTGGCAAATTCTGAACTTTCTCCTTATTTGGAAAAAATATAGTTTGCATTTTAAAAAAATTTTTGTTGAAGTATAGTTGATTTACCATGTTGTGTTTAATTTCTTCTGTACAGCAAAGTGACTCACTTATACATATATAGTATTTTTCATATTCTTTTCCATTATGGTTTATCACACAGTATTAAATATAGTTCCTTGTATTTTACATTAGGACCTTGTTGTTAGTTTGCATTTTTAATTAAATAATTTTAAGCACTGATAAACTAGTTATTCATTTGTTAAAATTACAGTAATAGATATGAAGATTATTTCAGAGAGAAAGTGAATAGGAATGAGACAATGAAATATAACCTAAATAATCAAAGTAGAAATTCTGTGCACTTTCCGATCAATACAAGGAAAATCTCTAAAATAGCTTCTCCCTAGCCTAGTTTCAGAGTAAAGCATCAAAGACAAATCAAAGTATGTTGTTATCAGTTCCAATTTTAAAGCAATGACAGCTTTTGGGAACAATTGTTTTAAAATTCCTTTTTGTTAGAGATTTCTGATGGTCCCTTTGTAGAGATTCTATTTATGTCCACAATCTTCTGTCTCCTTCCCTGTGATTTTTATCTGTGATTCTTTATACAGTTTGGGGCTATCCATGACTGATAAAAGCAGAAATTGGAGAATATTTATATGTGTGTGTTTTTGAGTCTTAGACTTGAGGCCCTCAAAGGAAATCATGGAGTCCAAATAGAAATCCATAATGGGCTATTTGCATATTTTCCACATTTTGGCAACACATAAAAATGAGATTCCTGTCAGTTTCCTTACATCATTTACATGGCATTTTCTTTAAAGTCCATGGTCTCTCTCCTCCACCCTGAAACTAAATTTGTCTCACTTCAGGCATATCAACCTTTCAAACCAAGTCATTTCTCACTTTGGTGCAGGCCGCAGTGACCATGGATGGCAGCCAGGATATGGGGGTGGCACTACATGGGAGTGAGTCTCCTCGGTTTTCTGCCCTCAGGGAAGGCCAGGAGAGAGAAAGAGAAGCTTTCAGGGTACTTTTCAGCTCCATTTTCCAGGTTACTTCTGCCACTGCTCCAGGTGTGCTGTGCTATCCCCTGGATTCATGCGCACCTTAAAGTACAAGGTAGGGAGAGGGGCATGATAATTTCTGAAGTCTTTGAAAAATTTATTCTTTACATCTCAAACATGTTAAAATTTAATAATAAGCTTACCTGTATTTCTACAGTGCATCTCAAGTTAAAAGTTCATTTGGAAAGTTCCATTTAGATGGTTTGTCTTAAGAAATGCACCATGTGACCCATCTGAGGAAATTCACTGCCTTATACCAGGTTGGCACTTTCCTTTATGAAGGTCCTTGCAGACAATGTCCAAATTTTGAATAAAACATCTCAAAAGCCTATGTAGCTGGCAAGGAAAGTGAAGGTCTTCTCATGCAGCTCAATATCAAAAAAAAAAAAAAAAAAAAAAACCCAATCCAAAAATGGGCAGAAGACCTAAATGGGCATTTCTCCAAAGAAGATATATGGATGGCCAAGAGGCACATGAAAAGCTACTCAACATCACTAATTATTAGAGAAATGCAAATCAAAACTACAATGAAGTATCACCTCACACTGGTTAGAATGGGCATCATCAGATTAAATGCTGGAGAGGGTGTGGAGAAAAGGGAACCCTCTTGCACTGTTGGTGGGAATGTAAATTGATATAGCCACTATGGAGAACAGTAGGGAGGTTTCTTGAAAAACTAAAAATAGAGTTACCATATGACTGAGCAATCCCACCACTAGGCATATGCCCAGAGAAAACCATAATTCAAAAAGACACATGCACCCCAATGTTCACTGCAGCATTATTTACAATAGCCAGGACATGGAAGCAACCTAAATGTCCATCAACAGATGAGTGGATAAAGAAGATGTGGTACATAAATATAACAGACAATTACTCGGCCGTAAAAAGGAATGAAATTGGGACATTTGTAGAGACATGGGTGGACCTAGAGACTGTCATACAGAGTGAAGTAAGTCAGAAAGAGAAAAATAAATATTGTATATTAATGTATGTATGCAGAATCTAGAAAAATGGTACAGATCAATTGGTTTGCAAGACAGAAATAGAGACACAGATATAGAGAACAAACATATGGACACCAAGCTGGGACAGTGAGGGGGAGTTGGGGGTGGAATGAATTGGGAGATTGGAATTGCCATATATACATTACTAATAAGAAAAAAAATGTCAAATTGTACAATTTAAATATATGCAGTTTATTGTACGTCAATTATACCTCAGTAAAAGTTCTTAAAAAAAAGTGGAGGTCTTTCCTTAAAATACACATCAAACCTCATTTCCCACCCCCAGAAAACAAATCCCATCTGGTTTTCCAGCATTTTCCTCAAGGACCTAGTATTTGGAGCTCTCCCATGGTGTCCTTCAGTGAATAATAAACACGGAAGACCACTAAAGTAGGTGCTCACAGATGCCAGATGTCACACCACCAAAAAGGAAGAAAGTGGCCCTTGACAAAGACTGTCAGTGTCTCTTTCTCTGAGATTGCTCCTCAGGAAGGCTCCTATCACTCCACCTGTGCTGGCAGCTCTGAGTCAAATGACCAGTGGACATTTTCACTTTCTCTAAGAACTTGCCCAATATGGCTATCTCCTTGTTTATCTCTTGGCACCTGTGTTTGATGGCATTGTGGAGTAGTTGCATGTGCTGGTGGGCCTTGCTCTCCTCCCTGTGGTTGACCACATAAGCCCACCTCAGCTGTGCTGTATCTTCTGCTTTTAAGATCAAGACTTGCTTCACTTTGCTGAATCTCATGTGAGCCATGGCTCAAACCCTGGACAAGGGAGACCACAGAGCCGATGCAGTTCCAGGCTGTTCACTTGCAAGAATATCTGGGGGCCTTTCTGTAGTTTTCAAGTTACTATTTAACTTACTTTTGTAGGGTTGGCTTCTCACTGTGACCTCTGATCAAAGGACAGTGGGGTCAATTTCCTGCCCCAAAAACCAGTCCAGAAGAGTCAGGGGGCAGAGCACATACCTCATCTCCAGCCTCTGCCTGCCTTCTACAGGCACATCCAATGGGCTATCATCCCAGAATTCTCTCAAACCAAACAAAATTTTATTACTTATTTATCAATTAAAATATCTTCCTTCTCATCTTTGTTATTTAGTGATATTCCTAAAAAGTTTAGTGATATTCCACTAACAGTTAAAGTGGCTCTCCTTTTATTGCCTGAAACTTCTTTAGCAATGGAACTAAGCCCTGAAATCATAAAATTGCAGGATCACAAAATACAATTAAAGATCCACATAATCTTTGCAAAGACTGGAACCAGAGAGCTCATGTAGTCCAAGCCCAAGACTCATGTACCTGTTATTATTTACTAACCTTGTAGATATTTTAAATTTTTGTATAGAGAGGATAGTGGTACATTCTTACAGTGAAGTTCTACAAATGAAGTACTGGAAATTTGTCATACTGATACATTTCAAAACAATCCATATTTTTGATTAAAAAAAGTTACAAAAGCTGCATAGAGTAGAAGGACTTGAGCTCCACTCATCTCATGAAAACACCAAAAATCACAACTAACTGCTGAACAAACATCAATAAAAAAGACTGGAAGCTGCCAAAAAAGAGGAAGCCACAACAAGACAGTAGGAGGGGCACATTCATGATAAAATCAAATCCCATACCCACCAGTTGAGTGACCCAAAAACTAGAAAATAATTATATTGCAGAGGTTCTCCCACAGGAGTGAGAATTCTGAGCCCCATGTCAGGTTCCCCAGCCTGGGGGTTTGGCATTTGGCTTTGAAGATCAGTGGGGCTTGATCACAGGAACTTCAAAGGACTGGGGGAAACAGAAATGGCACTCTTGGAGGGTGCACACAAGGTCTCACTCATTGGCATGAGCTCTCCTGGAGGCCGCCATTTTGCCACAAGACCTGGCCCACCCAACAGCCTGTAGGCTCCAGTGTTGGGATGCTTCAGGCCAAACAGTCAACAGGGTGAGAACACAGAACCACCCATCAGCAGACAGGCTGTCTAAAATTTTCCTGAGCCCACAGCCACCTTTGAGTACAACATTTGACATGGTCCTGTCTACCAGAGGGACAAGACTCAGCTCTACTGACCAGTGGGCAGGCACCAGTCCCTTCCACCAGGAAGCCTACACAGCCTCTTATACCAGCCTCGCCTACCAGGGAGCAGACATAAGAAGAGAAACTACAACCCTGCAGCCTATGGAATGGAAACCACAACCACAGAAAGTTAAACAAAATGAGATGGCAAAGGAATATGTTCTATACAAAGGAACAAGATAAAACACCAGAAGAACAACCAAGTGAAGTGGAGATAGGCAATCTACCCAAAAAAATAATTAAATGTAATGATAGTAAAGTTGACCTAAGAGCTTGGAAAAAGAATGGAGGTACAGACCGAGAAGATATAATAAATGTTTAACAAAGAGCTAGAAAATATAAAGAACACATGAGCAATACAATAACCAAAATGAAAAATAAACTACCAGGAATCAATAGCAGAAAAAATGAGGCAGAAGAATGGATAAGTGAGCTGGAAGATAAAATGATGGAAATCATTGCCACAGAACAGAATGAAAAGAGAAAAAAAATGAGGACAGTCTCGGAGACCTCTAGGACAACCTTAAGCACAACAACATTCACATTATAGGGGTCCCAGAAGGATAAGAGAGAAATGTCCTGAGAAAATATTTGAAGAGATAATAGCTGAAAACTTCCCTAACATGGAAAATGAAACAGTCACCCAAGTCCAGGAAGCACAAAGAGTCCAAGGCAGGATAAACCCAAGGAGGAATATGCTGAGACACATAGTAATCAAACTGAGAAAAATTAAAGACAAAGAGACAATATTAAAAGCAACAAAGGAAAAGTAAAAAATAACATAAGGGAATCCCCATAAGATTATCATCTGGTTTTTCAGCAGAAACTCTGCAGGCCAGAAGGAAGTGGCACAATACATTTAAAGCGATGAAAGGGAAAAATCTACAACAAATAATATTCTATTCAGCAAGGCTCTCATTCAGATTTGATGGAGAAATCAAAAGCTTTACAGACAAGCAAAAGCTAAGAGAATTCAGCACCACTAAATCAGCTTTACAACAAATGCTAAAGGAAATTCTCTAGGCAGAAAAGAAAAGGCCTCAACTAGAAACAAGAAAATTATGAATGGGAAATCTCACCAGGAAAGGAAAACATACAGTAAAGGTAGCAAATTATCCACACACACATATGATATCAAAACCAGCAATTGTGAGAAGAGGAGAGTACAAATGCAGGATGTTGGAATGCATATGAAATTAAAAGACCAGCAACTTAAAACAATCTTGCATATATATATTATATGTATATATAATATATATAATATATATATATATAGACTGCTATATCAAAACCTCATGATAACCACAAACCAAAAATCTATAATGCATACACACACAAAAAAGAAAAAGGAATTCAAACACAACACTAAAGTTAGTCATCAAATCACAAGAGAAGAGAACAAAAGAGGAAGGGAAGAAAAAAGACCTACGAAAACAAATCCAAAACAGTTAACAAAATAGCATTAAGAACATACATATTGATAATAACCTTAAATGTAAATGGATTAAATGTTCCAATCAAAAAACATTCCCTGGTTGAATGGATACAAAACAAGACCTGTACATGTGATGTCCACAAGAGACCCCCTTCAGATCTTGGCACACCTACAGACTGAAAGTGAAAAGATGGAAAAACGTATTCCATACAAATAGAAATCAAAAGAAAGCTGGAGTAGCAATACCTATATCAGACAAAATAGACTTTAAAGATTGTTACAAGTGACAGAGAAGGACATTACATAATGATCAAGGGATCAATCCAAGAAATAGATATAGCAATTGTAAATATATATGCTCCCAACATAGGAGCACCTCAGTATATAAGGCAAATGCTAACAGCTATAAAATGAGAAATTGACAGTAACACAATAATAGTACGGGACTTTAACACCCCACTTACATCAATGGACAGATCATCCAGACAGAAAGTCAACAATGAAACACAGACCTTAAATGACCCATTAGATTAGAGGGACTTAATTGATATTTATAGAGCATTCCATTAGAAAGCAGCAGAATACACATTCTTCTCAATTGCACATGGATCATTCTCCAGGATAGATCCTATGCTGGGTCACAAAGCAAACCTCAGTAAATTTAAGAAAATTGAAACTATATCAAGCATCTTTTCTGACTACAACACTATAGGATTAGAAATCAACTACAAGAAAAAGAAAACTGCAAAAAACACAACCACGTGGAGGGTAAACAATATGCTACAAAAAAACTAATGGATCACTGAAGAAATCTAAGAAGAAATAAAAAAAATACCTAGAGACAAATGAAAATGAAAACACAATGAATCAAAACCTATGGGATGCAGCAAAAGCAATTCTAAGAGGGAAGTTTATAGCAATACAATTTACCTCAGGAAACAAGAAAACTCTTAAACAACTTAACCTTACACCTAAAGCAACAAGAGAAAGAAGAAAAACAAAACCCAAAGTTAGTAGAAGAAATCATAAAGATCAGAGCAGAAATAATGAAATAGAGATGAAAATATTGTTTTCTAACAATAGCAAAGATCAGTGAAACTGGTTCTTTGAAAAGACAGACAAAATTGATAAGCCTCTAGCCAGATTAATCAAGAAAAAAGGGAAAGGACACAAATCAATAAAATTGGAAATGGAAAAGAAGTTACAACTGGCACCATAGAAATACAAAGGATCGTAAGACACTACAACAAGCAATTATATGTCAATAAAATGTACAACCTAAAAGAAATGGACAGTCTTAGAAAGGTTCAATCTCCCAACACTGAACCCAGAAGAAATAGAAAATACGAACAGACTAATCACAAGTATTGAAATTGAAACTTGATTAAAAATCTCTCAACAAAAAAAAGTCCAGGATCAGATGGCTTCACAAGAAAATTCTATCAAACATTTAGAGAAGAGTTAATACCTATCCTTTTGAAATTATTCCAAAAAATTGCAGAGGAAGTAACACTCCCAAACTCATTCTATGAGTCTGCCATCACACTAAGACCAAAACCAGACAAAGATATCACACACATATACACAAATAATAACAAGCCAATATCACTGATGAACAGAGACACAAAAATTCTCCACAAAATACTAGCAAACCAAATCCAACAATACATTAAGAAGATCATACACCATGATCAAGTGAAATTTATCCCAGGGATGCAAGGGTTTTCAGTATTCACAAATAAATTAGTGTGATATACCACATTAACAAATTGAAGAATAAAAACCATATTATCAATCTCAATATATGCAGAAAAAGCTTTTGACAAAATTCAATGCACATTTATGATTAAAACTCTCCAGAAAGTGGGCATAGAGGGAAACTACCTCAACACAATAAAGGCCATATATGACAAACCCATAGCTAACATCATACTCAATGGTAAAAAGCTGAAAGCATTTCCTCTAAGATCAGGAACAAGACAAGGATGTTTTCTCTTGCCACTTTCTTCAGCATAATTTTGGAAGTCCTAGCCACAGCAATCAGAGAAAAAAAAGAAACAAAAGGAATATAAATTGGAAAAAAAGTAAAGCTGTCACTGTTTGCAGATGACATGACACTATACATAAAAAATCCTAAAGATGCTACCAGAAAACTACTAGAGCTCAGCAATTATTTGATAAAGTTGCAGGATACAAAATTAATACACAGAAATCTGTTACATTTTTATACACTGACAAGGAAAGATCAGAAAGAGAAATTAAGGAAACAATCCCATTTACCATCATATCAAAAAGAACAAATTTCCTAGGAATAAACCTACCTAAAGAGGCAAAAGACCTGTACTTTGAAAACTCTAAGATGCTGATGAATGAAATTGAAAATGACACAAACAGATGGAAGGATATACCATGTTCTTGGATTGGAAGAATCAATATTGTCAAAATGACTATAGTACCCAAGGCAATCTACAGATTCAATTACCAATGTTTTCACAGTAGAACAAAAAAAATTTTTTAATTTATATTGAAATACAGAAGATTCTGAATAGGCAATGCAATATTTAGAAAGAAAACCAGTGCTGGAGGAATCAGGATCCCTGACATCAGACTATACTATAAAAGCTACAGTAATCAAAACAGTATGGTGCTGGCACAAAAACAGACATAGATCAATGGATCAGAATAGAAAGCCCAGAAATAAACCCACACACCTATGGTCAATTAATCTACAACAAAGGAGACCAGACTATTCAATGGAAAAAAAGACAGTCTCTTCAATTAGTTGTGCTAGAAAACTGGATAGCCACATGTAAAAGAAAAGAAGATAGCTAAACAGAAAGAAATTAGAACATTCTGTGACACTATACCCAAAAATAAACTCAAATGGATTAAAAACCTAAATGTAAGACCAGATACTATAAAACTTTTAGAGCAAAACAAAGGCAAAACATTCTTTGACATAAATCACAGCAATATCTTTTTGGCTCCACCTCCTAGAGAATGAAAATAAAAACAAAAATAAACAAATGGGACCTAATTAAACCTAAAAGATTTTGCACAGCAAAGGAAACCATAAACAAAATGAAAACATAGCCCACAGAAAGGGAAAAAATATTTGCAAATGAAGTGACTGACAAAGGATTAATCTCCAAAATATACAAAGAGCTCATGTCGCTCAATATCAGAAAAACAAACAACCCAATCAAAAATGGCCAGAAGATCTAAATAGACATTTTTCCAAAGAAGACATACAGTTGGCCAAGAAGTACATGAAAAGATGCTCAACACTGCTAATTATTAGAGAAATGCAAATCAAAACTACAATGAGATATTACCCCACACTGGTCAGAATAGCCATCATCAAAATGCCTACAAACAATAAACGCTGGAGAGGGTGTGGAGAAAAGGGAACTTTACTACACTGTTGGTGGGAATGTAATTTGGAATAGCCACTGTGGAGAATAGTATGGAGTTTCCTTAAAAAACTAAAAATAAAGCTAACATATGATCCAGCAATCCCACTCTTGGGCATATATCTGGAGAAAACCATACTTTGAAAAGATACATGTACCCCAATATTCATAGCAGCTATATTTACAATAGCCAAGACATGGAAGCAACCTAAGTATCCATTGACAGTTGAACTGATAAAGAAGATGTGGTACATGTATACAATGAAATATTACTCAGCCATAAAAAAGAATGAAATATTGCCATTTGCAGCAACACGGATGGATCTAGAGATTATCATACTAAGTGAAGTCAGACAGAGAAACAAAAATATCATATAATATCACTTGTATGTGGAATTTAAAAAAAGTGATACAAATGAGCTTATTTATAAAACAGAAAGAGAGTCACAGACTTAGAAAACAAACTTACGGTTACCAAAGGGGAAAGGTGAGGAGGGGGATAACTTAGGAGTTTGAAATTAACATATACACACTACTATATATAAAATAGATAATCAATAAGGACCTACTATATAGCACAGGGAATGCTACTCAATATTCTGTAATAACCTAAATGGGAAAAGAATCAGAAAAAGGATATATATATGTAACTGAATCACTGTGCTGTACACCTGAAGCTAACACAATATTGTAAATCAACTATACTCCAATATAAAATTAAAAATTAAAAAATTTATACACACAAAATACTATACATGTGTGTAGAAAAATCATCTGTAGTGAAAGTATTAACACATGGGTGGTGTTATGGGTTAAATTTTGTCCTCCCCAAATTCACATATTGAAATCCTAACCATCCCTCCACCCTTGCCTTGTACCCAGGTTCTCAGAATGATATTTGGAAATAGAGTCATTACAGATATAATTAGCTAAGATGAGGTCACAATGGAGTTTTGTGGGCCTGTAATCCACTGTAACTGGTGTCCTTATTAAAGGGGAGATTTTGATAGACACGCACACAGGGAAAACATCCTATGAGGATAGAGTTATGCTTCCATAAGCCTAGGCACTACCAGCAGCAAGGAGAGAGTCCTGAAACAGATCCTTCCCTAGTGCCTTCAGAGGGAACATGGCCCTGTCGACACTTTGATCTCTAACGTCTAGCCACCAGAACTCTGCGAGACAATAGATTTCTGTTGTTTAAGCTCCAATTTGTGGTACTTTATTATGGCATCCTTGGGAAACGAATACAGTTGGGAAGGATACACACGAACCTCAAGATAACGCTTATCTCTGGGGAGGGAGGGAAGGAAACGAGATTGAAGAGGGGATATATGAGATGTTTATTTCATTAATGATAAAATAAAAGGTCTAGAATATACGGTAAAATGTTACTAGTTGTTAAATCTGGAGAGTGAATATATGGGTGCTTGTACATTATTCTCTGTACTTTTCTTAATATGTAGAGTAGCCCACAATGAATAAGATATTAAGAGGGCTGTATCAGCACACCTAGGACAAATCTGGCATGTTGTCTTGTTGCTGATTTTGAAGCTCTGATAAACCCAAAGCTCTGCCCCATCTTTGGTGATAAAGGGAGAGCCTGCTGGGTAAGAGACTGGAGATGCTGAGGGTTCATCCAGATGGGCTGTGCGAGGAAAGCAGAGAGCCGGCACAGACTGGTTTTAGAAACAGCCACCTTGTTTACCTGTTCATCTCTCGAAAATTCTTTATAATTGAGAATGCGTCATTCATCCTGCTTTGGGGCCGAGATGTAAAGTCAGTATTTTACCAATTAGAGGAGTAAACCCTTATGGAAAATATCATCTCTGAAGCTAATGCTCATACAATACTCTGTCTAGTGAGAGCTATCCAGGGAAGTGGCTGATGTAATTCGATGTGTTAATACTTGACCTGGACAGACAAGAATTCATACTGACATCTGCTGAACCCTTTGAATACTTCCCAGACTAAGTTATAACCAGGAATTCTGGAGCAGAACTCCCAACAGTCTGCTTTAGATGCTCTCTGCCCTGGGGCGGGTCTGACAGCAGGCCGAGATGTGCAACTTGAAATCAAATTTAAGATCTTTTGCTCACTGCCCACATTTAGCATAAAACATCCACGGCAGAATGAGGCAGGACATCTAGGGTATAATTAACAATCACTATTCTGTGACAGTCTCAGCAACACAAATGCCAATTTGCTTGTCAAATTCCAAAGAGAGAGGAAGGGGCCATGTGGTAACCATATAATACAAAGCCCTTATTTTCTAGGCCCAAGTCAGCAATTGCTCTGTCCTTGTGTAGCAGGAGAGGAAATCTTGTCAGATTTGGTCCATTGGGCTCTAGATAATTTCCCAAACATCTCTCCAGAATCAAATTCTGATCCAACTGGGATTTAGGGATCTCTTGGTGAGTTGGTAAAGATGTAAATGGAGACCATGAACTAAGGAGAGGCAGTTCGGAGAACCAAGTTCCTTTACTTGGGGCTTGCCAGACACATGCTGATTGAAAGCTCTAATAGTCATTAGATTTTGTTGTTGCTTAATAAAGACAAAGTGAATTATTACTTAATAATTGCACTTCGTTTGATAGGGAAATTTTTATCTAAAAGTGGGATTATCTTTGCAAATGAATGAAAAGAATTCCATTGTGGTATAAATGTTGAAAGCTACTTCTGTAGATAATCATGAAATTACTTTTTTTCTCCTGAAAGGGAGCTGTTGATCATGACATACATAACTAAATTTTTATCTCGTCTACCCCTTGCTCTCTCAGTATAAAAAAAGAGTTGTATTATTGGATTCGAAATTTGATTTCTAAGCAAATTTCACTCATATTTTTCTATTGTTGGGTAAAAGTCAGTTCTCAGATTTTTTCTGTTTAGGAGACAACTTGGATAATTGATAGTGGCTTCCTGCACGGCTATATTGGTGGGAATTCTGATAAGAACAGGATGGTATACTCTTCTTGTAGAGGCAACATATCAGAGTGGCTAAAGTCTTGCATTCTGGAGCCAGGCTGCTCTGTTGCTTGCTTAATCTTAGACAAGTTTCTTCTTCATGCTTTAGTGTCTTTAGCTGTAAAATGCTAACAATAACAATACCTGTATCATGGAATCGTTGTTAGGAATAAATGAATCAATTTGGTAAAGAGCTTAGAAAAGTAACATGTTTAGCTATTGTTTTCATCATCATTAATTAGTAATGCCTGCCCCTGGTGAGGGAGGGAACAGTAGTGTGAGAAACATCAAGGATTTACCATTTGCTCCTAGGGCATTGTTCGCTGCTCTTGATCTGAGTTCTCTTCTTCTTCCACATTCTGTTTTGGTTTTAGTTTTTTGGTTGTTGGTCTTTCTACACCTCCACACTAGTTCACATTCCATTTTGACCTCAGGTAGTTGATTTTACTTTCCTATGTCAGAGGTGATACCTAACAGCAGACTTCTTGTTCTTTCTGTAATTGCTCAAAATCCAGTCTTCACAGTGCAGAGTAACACAGTCTCAACCACAGAAACCCCATCAGCTTTGTATTCTGCCATTTGGTACCTAATTAAACATCTGTTTTGCATTAGATAATTTATACCTCATCTCTGGTACTTTCAATAATCTGACAAAGATTACTTACAAAAGAGGAATGGGAGGCTTAGAGAATTTAAGTGATAATTCACCTATAGGTGGAAGATCTGGGCTAAACTTTGATATTTTTGGTTCCAAAGTTTGTGCTTCCTTTTTTTACCGCATGCTGCATTCTGGAAACTGCTGTTGTCAGCACTTGGTTGCAGCACAGGTTAGGATACAGGGCTCTTCAATGTTTGTCGCAAGGAATATTAGGAGAGATGGGGATGTTAGCAGGAAAACAAGGCATACCTCCCAGAAAAGAAACAGGCAATTAAAGATCAAGTGCACTCAGGTGTAACCTACTTCTGTGCCAGGTATGGGAAAATCAGGCTGGACTGATTTGGGTCAGCAAAATGGGGGCGGTGAGGAAGATTCAGAACTCCAGATCAGGCATGGCAAGAGCATCAGACACAGAGGAAACAGTGGGACTGGGCTTCAGTGGAGAGGACAGCAAGGTGAACCAGATAAGTAAACCTATCCTAATTACTGGAGTGTAGGATGGGGTTCCCATCCTGCTGGGTCCTAGTGCCTCAGCAGGTACTGAAGCGAGAGAGGAAAGAGGCAGGTGGTAGCTTGCCCTCCCCTTGGAGAATTCATCTTGCAGAAGAGTACGAGCACCTGGAACTTCCACTTCTAGCAATGTGCCAGATACTGGGTACCCTGATAGGTCCCGCTGAAAACAACTGAAAACGGTAAATACATTATAGACAACAATTTATTAAAGGCTCTAATGAGCTGGCAAGGGAATAAGAAGCTATGAACCAAGTGAAAGTAGAAACCCAAGTGGCAGGGTTTTACCAGGAGGGTATTTGCTAAATCGGATGAAAAGGAGCAATGGCTTTCAGAGCCTTGCTTAGTATTGCTGAATTAAAACCAAGTCCAGAGCCTGCCTGAAGTACAGAGTCTAAAGAGGAGCCTGCCAACAAAAAGTTGGGGATCTAAAGGATTGCATCCTCAGTATAAGTGTGATGTAGAAATAAGCTCAAATCTCTGACCCAGGAGGTTGAAAGGACACTGCCTTGATACTTGGCACCAATACAGAGGGAAGTTTATGCCACAAGATGCTTCTCACGTGCATTTTGCAGCCTGAATTTACATTATTTGGATGAGTCAAAAAAATATCCAAGCCAAGGATTTTAAAGTGGTCATTTAATCAGATGAAAATAAAGTTTTCTCTGGATGAAACAATTTCAAAGGCCTTGAAGCATTTCCAGATAAGGTTTCAAGATATATAAACAGTAAAAAAAAAAAAAATGAAATCTCACAAACCCAATAAAAGGAAATTAAGCACTCTAAGAAAAGGCCAGAAGAGAATAGAATAGACCTACACTGAATGTAGATATTTGAGTCATCAAATACAGAATATAAATGAGAATAATTTTTAGAGAAACAGATTCACAATATTTGAAAAGAGCAAGACTATTATAAATGATTAAATGGGTTTAAAACAGAAACAATCTGTTAAAGTATTTAAATTAAATCTTCTAAAAATAATAAAAAATAAAATAATTAAGAATTCAGTAGATTGTTTTAAAAAGGTGATCATTTTAAAGTGTATAGAAACACCAAATCACTATGTTGTGTAACAGGAACTAATAGTGTTGTAGGTCAATTATACTTCAAAAACAAATTCAGAGAAAAAGATCAAATTTGTTACCAGAGGAGGCATGTGGGAAAAGGGAAGTGGATGAAAGCAAACTTCCAGTTATAAGTATTTAGGGATATAATGTATAACATGATAAATAATAAACACTTTTGTATGTTAAAAAAGTTGCTAAGTGAGTAAATCCTGAGTTCTCATCATAAGAAAAAAATTTTTTTTTCTATTTCTTTAATTTTTGATCTATGAGATGATGGGTGTTCACTAATACTTCATGATGTACATAAATCCAATCATTGTGCTGTATACCTTAAACTTATACAGTGCTTTACGTTAGTTATATCTCAAAGCTGGAAGGAAGAAAGCAGATTAGAAGCTGCTGAAGAGTGAACTGCTGGGACTTTCTAGGTGGCGCAGTGGTTAAGAATCCACCTGCCAACGCAGGGGACACGGGTTCGGCCCTGCTCTGGGAAGATTCCACATGCCACGAAGCAACTAAGCCCATGAGTCACAACTATTGAGCTTGTGTGCTACAGCCCGTGAGCCACAACTATTGAAGCCCACACTTTCAGCCTGTGCGCCACAACAAGAGAAGCCACTGCAATGAGCCCTCGCATCAGAGTAGTCCCCGCTCGCAGCAACTAGAGAAAGCCCGTGTGCAGCAACGAAGACCCAACGCAGCCAATAAATAAATTAAAAAAAAGAGTGAACTGCTAAACTGAAAGATATATCTGAAAAAAAATGTACATCTGACAGTCTTTGATGGACAATATGGAAGAGAAGTTAAGAATAATTGAATACAGAGTCAATAGGTTCAATACATATCAAATTGGAATTCCAAGAGAGGAGGAAAGTATCTGAAGATGTCAGGGCTCAAAAATTTCCAACACTGATAAAAGCTATCATCATGATTTCCCAGCAGGGAAGTAAAAAATATTAAAAAGAAATCCACATGCAGATATATAAAAATGAAATCACAGAACAAAGACAAAGATCTCACAGGTAGGCAGAGAAAAAAATACTTTAAAAGAAATGATGAGAACAACAGCCAGTCTTTCAACAACAAAAATGAAAGCCTATGTAAAATGAGATTGTCAATGTACTGAGTAGTAGTTTTCTATTGGCGTTATAACAAATGACCACAAGTTTAGCAGCTTAAAATAACACAAATGTATCATCTCACAGTTCTGTGGTACTGTAGTTCAGGTTTACTTCGTCAGGTTCTCTGCTCTGAGTTTTATAAGGCTGAAACCATGCTGTCAGCAAGTTGACCTCTTCTTGGGAGGCCCTGGGAAGAATCCATTTCCAGGCTCATTGAGGTTGTTGATATAAGCTAGTTCCTTGCACCTGAAGGACTAAAGTTTCTGTTTCCTTGCTGGCTGTTAGCTGGGGGCTGCCCTCAGATCCTGGAGGCTCTCTCTGGTCCTTGTGGATGGGTCCCTATATCTCAGAGCCAGCAACGGTCTCAAATCCTTCTCATGCTTGGAATCTCTGTCTTTGCCACATTTCTTTTTCCTCTTCTGCTGCATATCTCTGACTTCAGGCCAGTAAGTTCTCTGCTTTTAAAGGCTCACGTGGTTAGATTGGACTCACCTGGATACCTCAGGGTACGCCCCCTCCCCTTTTTGGGATCAATAACCTTAATTACATCTGCAAATTCCCTTTTGACATGTGATGTAAACTAGTCACAGGTTCTAGGCATTAGGGTGTGGGCCTCTGTGGAGGGGGCATTATTCTGCCTTCTATGCACTGAGAGAAAATAACTACTTAGAAATATTTTTCAAGAATAAAAGGAAAGGTAGAAAAAAAGAATAAAGGGAGAATACGCTTTTAGATAAAAAAAATACCTATGAGAATTTGTCATCAAACAGCCCTCACTAAAGGAAATTCTAAAGACTGTTTTAAGCAGAAGAAATGTGATTCTAGGAGGAAGGTCTGAGGGATGAAGGATGAACAGTAAAGAAAGTGGCAAATATGTGCATATATCTTAGTGAATGTTACAAAAAGCAATAGTAAGAATTTTTTGTGGATTAAGAAAACTAAAGTTAAATTAAAATATCTGTCAACAATAATGTATAAGTTGGGTGGAATGAGTGTATTATAAAATCTTTATATGTTCTTTGAATGCATAGACTTTCTGTAGTGTCTCTGTCACCAAATTTCTTTCCTGTTTTATCCATTCAAGGTTTTGAAATCAAGATCATGCTGTACTCAACGAAAGTTATATAAATTTCTTTCTGGATAATTCTTAAGATAAGAATATTTTGACTACTCAGTAAAACTAATCAATAAGATCTTTGTGGGAAGATTTGTTTTAAAGCACCAATTCACTTTTTTTTTAAGGATTATTGGACTATTCATCTTTTTTTTTTGTTTGTTTTGTTTTTGTTTTAGAGTCAATTTTGGTAAACTGTATTTTTGAAGGGTTTTATACTCTATATTTCAATTATTTATTGGCATAAAAATTTCAGAATATCTCCTATATTTTCAATTCTACTAAATTCGAATTGTGTCCTATGCTTCATTTCTAGTATTTTGAGCTTTGTTTTTATATCAATGAAGTTTGCCAGAAGTTTGTAAATTTTATTAGCATGTTCAAAGAACTAATTTTTGGTTTTGTGTATTCCCTTAATTTCATGTTTATTTTATATTTAATTGAAAAAAGTCATTATTCCTTTAGTATGGTATTTGTAAGATATACGTTTTTTCTTTTTTATTTCTTTTTTTAACTTTTAATCTATCTGTATTCTTATAGCAATATTTTTTTCTTTGTCACCATAGTAAAATTTATCTAAAATTTAGAAGTGCATGATATCGTTTGTCTAAATGAAATTTTCCAAGAGACTTATGATCCTTTCAGTCTAGACGTATATGCAGGGACTCACAAAGTCCATCAGGCCTGAGACCACAGACATGTACTTGTTCAAGTTCTAATGTTATTTCCAGGAACAGGAGGTGTTTACCAGAATAAAAGGATAAGTCTCAAAATGCTTCTTAGATGTGGAGAAAAAGTGAGAATCCACCCAGGAGTTAATTTTATTCTTAGAGGCAGATTATTTGTATTTTTGGAGAAGGGTATAAAATAGGTTAAAATAAAGATGTTTCTAGAATGACAGCAAGAGAAGAGCAATTTGTTGTGTAGGTTCTAAAGTATCTGTCTATAAAAAGGTAGAGTCCAATCCATAGCCTCATGGTGAATATAAGGTATGCCCCTTTGAGTCACAGGAAAGGAGAAACATCACACATCTGTACATCATTAGTGAAGGGATGAGATACTCCAATACCAACAGAAGGGATAAAAGAGGTATTGAGACAACTGTTCTTCTACGGAACATCATCTGATGTTCTTCAAGGCCCACACTGATATTTTAAAGGCTATATACAAGCATTTCCGGGCACATGTATACAATTAAGAACAGACGAGAGAAGCATCACACTTTTATCATATATAATATCACACTGAACCAAGGCCAAAAGCACCATCTTACCAACAGCTCATCAAAGAAGTATCAGGGCTCACATGAAAGTAAGATGTTTTTTATGAGGTAGTTTGGATATCTCCATAGGGCCAGCAGAAGACCCACATAATAAGTCTAGAGCATCTCTTGGAAATTTTTTTTTTTTTTTTCCAGTTAAGAGTAGAAGAGTGAGACGTCACCTTTTTTTTAATCAACAGTATGGAATTTTGGAATACACTATGGTAAGTGCCAAAAAAGGAGTATTGACCATTCCTCATTAATGAGACTACAACCAGATAAGACTAGATAGGACCCAGATAAGATGCAGATTTTTTTCTAAGGCCCCATTGGAATAAAGGGAAGCCCTTGTCCAGCCTTTAATCTTGGGCACACATATTTTAGAGGAATGTTCAGAGTTGGATCCACCTTCAGTGAAAGATACCACAGTCATTCACAGGGAGCGTGCTAAAGAAGGATGGTGGATAATGGTTATCCAGGAAGCACTGAACTAGACAAAGGCAGCTGTGGATTCATACTCCAGATGTTTCTTAGGAAGTAGTAGAGGCATCCCACATTCTCCAGATCAGTTCTTGACCCACATTTTAAGTTATAAGTTGAAGGAACATGTCACCCTTGTGTTCATATTTGGTCAGCAATGGAATTCAGTGGATAGATGACATGATGTGATCTCAAAGAGCAACTTTGCACATTAATCAAGGTTTTAATGTCAGGGACACATCAGAGCAGAAACTTTCCCAGATGCCTTGGGAACTGCAAAGGACTTCAAGGGAGTCTGCTAGAAATTTGCAGGTCATTTATTGCTACATATATTTATAAACAGAGAATTCCTGGTGATGTTCCTCACCTGTGAGGAATGAAACACCAAGTTTCACAGGGAGTGAGTTAAGAAGGATAAGTAGAACCAAGGGCTAGAAAAAGGCCAATATTTCCCCCATATACCTTGGTTGCTATTGCAGACTCTATAAAACCCCATGTTTGATTACAGGTTATCTGAATATGCACATCCTGTTGGTATGAGGACACTTCTACAGCTGTATCCAAGGCTAGCAAGCAATGGGATGCTCAAGCACACACAGCAAATGGCCAGTTTGAACATTTTTCATCATGGAGTGGAACAGCCTCAGAAGAAAGCTATGTTTTTCTCCTTATATTCCAGAAGTCCCATTTGTAATATCCAATCGACTCTCCCAACTACTTCATATAATTTTTCAAGTAAGCTTAGAATAGAAAGATTTCATGATTGACTAGTTCCCTGACTGTTCAGGCTCTATCTATGGGATATTTCAGTCGCTCTGTCACAGCAGTTTTAGAACAGTCCTATACCCTCGGCCTAACCCTTCTGAACTGTGGTCATGGAAACCAAAATATATATGATTATATGGACAGCATATACACTGTGGTAGTTTTTCCTATAGCTTTAGTTTCCTGGAAAAAATGATGTTTGAAAGTAAGAATTACTCTAAATACCTACATTACTAAATTAAAATTGGTACAGAAAATGTAACATCTGTTATTCACAGAGAAATACAGGGTAATTGTAATTTTTACATTTTTGCATTCATTTGAATCTGAATTCCTTGTGATAAAATATCCTAATTGACTAGTAGTCACTGCTTGTGAAACAATGATACTCTACTCAGTATGTCAACAATTTTGTCTTCAAAGGTATAGATATTTCATTAGCAGTTATTATTCTATCAATACTGTAATACTTTTCCCCTTCCAGGTGCTCATTCAGAATACTCAGTTATCCTTTTGGAATAGGTACTTTGATTAAATCTTTGCCTATGACATATTAAAATAACTTATTAAATATTCAATTAGCCACAATTATAAGACTTCATGGCTTTTTCTACATGTTCTGAGCCTTCATTTGAGGCACGCATGCCTATTTTTCTAATCTGTACTCAAATGGCCAAGGTGTCTCAACTATCTTTAGGCACTTACAGTGTAATGTTTTCAGCTTCTCCATTCTCTGGAGGCCTTTTTTTCTTCCTCAGCTGTGATATAGTCTTTCTTTTTTCAACCCATAGCCAGTTGGAACTCTCACGGAAATTTCTTTAATAGCAGTTAGTGAAGAAGACGCTACTGTGAAAAGAAGATGGTTTGCAATGGTTAAAATAGGTCATCTTTTGAACATGACATCTTCTCATCTGTTTCTTTGTTTAAGCCTTTATTGTTCAGACATGTCATTACAATCAGCTTTGTCACAATACTAAAACAAGAGGAGATTGTAACAAATGAGACACAGAATATCACAAACCCAAACTGCACATACAAAACCCAAATTCATTTTGTTCTGAACCATATCATTTTAATGTGTGATTTTTTCCCCTCCAATTTAGTCCCAAGCATGGTCACCAATAAAAGGCTTTTGTTTTAAAAACAAAAATGGACAAGGTCATCAGTTTGAGGCCTCACCAGTTGCCTGCTCCTTTAAAAATTCCAAACAGATCCAGAGAACAACAAGGAGAGTGCATGCATGTTAATGATACTAATGACAGTAATTCCATCGGGGTGGATATCGCACGAGCCCAGTCACATCGTGCTGCTGTGTGCAGCATGGTTAACTTGGCAAACAATATATCTATTACCATCCCAAACATTACAAGGACCTTAGGATATTTTACCTTCAATCAATCCTTGCCAGACAATTGTTATGGTTTTGGCGTATTTATCCTTGTTTTTTTTGTCTAACCCATAAGACACAATTGTATTGTTTTATATAATTAATTTTTTTTAGATTTATATAATTTCCAACTTCTATGCTCATCTTTCCTACTTGTATCTCAGACATTCCATCTTAGATAACTTTCTGTAGATAAATTTTTGCCCAAGTCTACCCAGAGACATTTACAAGGATCTGTATAGTAGCATCTTCTACAATATCCCAAACTGGAGCAAATCCAAATGTCCATTCGACAGTATAGTGGGTAATTTGCTAATAATCCTTCAGTGGAAATCTGTAAAACAGTGAGAAATGACTGAACTCCAGCTGTGCAGAAAAATGAATAAATCTTGTTGAGCAAAAATGAAAGGTCACAAAGTTCATGCATTCATTTATATAAAGTTCAAGAAATGCATAACAGAATACTATGTTGTTTAAAGATACAACAATGTGTGGTAAAATATAAAGAAAAACAAGGAAATACTAAGTACAAAATTCAAGATGACAGTTACTTCTGAGAGGGGTAGAAAGGGGCCGGAATCTGAGAAGGGGACACAGGGCACATATAATAATAATGTTTTTTTTTTTTAATTCATTGATGAATACCAAAATGTGTGCTCTATGCCTTCAAGTTGCACCAAAGATATTTCATCTATTCCCTCCCAGTCTCTACCCCCTTGAATTTAGGCAAGGCCATGTGACTGGTCCAAGTCAATAAGCTATAGGCAGAACGTGTGTGTGTGTGTGTGTGTGTGTGTGTGTGAGAGAGAGAGAGAGAGAGAGAGAGAGAGAGAGAGAGAGAGAGAGAGAGATTTCTGGGCCAAAGAATGAGGAAGTTGGTGCATGATTTTCAGCTGACTCTTTCCCTTCCATGGCTTCTTGTTGAGATGAAGGGGCCACAAGATCAAAGCAGCCTGAATCGCTGAATTTCATTATTTTGAAAAGTTATCATGAGGAGGTGTCTGGATCAGCAGTGGATTTTGCAGAATAAGAAATTCATGTTTGTTATGTTAAGCTACTGGCATTTCGGGCTTGTTTGTCACTGCAGTATAACCTGGCCTACATAGACTGATACACATGCTTTTACAAATGTTCTCTTGTGCTTACTCCATATTTAAAAAAGTCAGCTTAGAAGGTCCACATTCAACATTTCAGACAATGCAAACAAGTAAAGAAACAGTGCCACCTAAGACTTGAGTATAAAACAGTCATAACTATTTCCAAATTCTTTAGATTTGAATGATAATGTCAGTTGCTGACCTATTAGTCTAGAGAAAAGTGAACGGGGCAGAGATAAGCAGGTGTTCATTAGAATCAGCTGGATGGGGCTTGGCCCAGGATGGCCTTTACTGCCTCTGGCCTGCTTTGCATCCTATTGAACTTGGCCATATGTGTACATCTGGGCTCCCCAGTGAAGCTGAACATTCCTTAAGGCAGGGATCATGGTGCCTTTTGCATCTCCCTACTGTCCCCACCTGGCTCCAGGCCTGTGAGTGACCCGGAAATACTTGTCGCATTGAGCTCAGGAAGCCTATCTTTCCACTTCAGCTGAAATTCTTGACAGCTTGCCTTCTCCTACCTTGCCATGCACCTTTGCCCCGGGAGGCCTGCCCAAAGGGGCCCAGGGGACAGAGTTTTCTAAGAAAAGCTGACTTCTCCAGCAGGGGGGATTTGCCAGCCAGCGGATGTCATGCGAGACAGATTGCAGACGCCTCGCCTCCGTGGCCATCAGAATCAGAAATGCTTGCCTGCCAATCAGCATTACGGTGAAGAGCTGTGACATGACAGTTGTCTGACTTGTGTTAATACGTTCTAATCTTGCAAACTAATTTTGCTCCCCCACTTGGCCGTCCCCGCATTGTGTTTGGCCTGCCAGGGCTCGCACCATCCATCAATCTTAGTTAGTGGCCCGCTCCGTCTATCCTACAGCTCAGAATGTCCCCGGTCCCACTGAGACTCCCGTGACTGCCTCGACAAAGCTTCCTTTGCAATCAGCCCTGTAAGAATGCGGTCATCTGGTTCAGAACTAAGATGCATGTCCTTGTCTAGGGGGGCTGACAAATGGCCATTGTCTGGTAATGTTTTTCAGGATGGCTTTTCTGGGGGGAAATATTCCCTCTGGCATAAGGAGACCATTGTGGGCCCAGTTGTCATTTATGAGCCAGTGAAACATGTTAAATTTGTTGGAGTCAAACTCACTGACCTTCCTTTGGACTTAGTTTCCCCATCTGGATGTAGAGGTCTGGGCTACATGATCTCTGAGGTATTTCTTGTCTCTGAAATTTGATTACTTTAGTCTGTTATTTTATGGCTACCGATTCTCCCGTGTCTGGTAACAGCCATTCTCTCAGTTCCCTTTAGGTTACTGTTGTAACATTTTTGAGGTGCATAGGATGTTACAAACCCCTTGAGAATCTGATGAAAAATATAAACTTCCTCCTTAGAAAAATGCACTAACATAGCATTTGTACTTAAAATTTCCTGAGATTTGTAGCCGCTAAAACCCATGCATAGTCCCTAGATTGAGTCTAGGTTTTTATTGTGTCCTGATTTTCTTTCTTATTCTGCCATTTATTTTTAAACTTGAAACCAGTTTTCTTTTTCTTTTTTCTTTTTTTTTTTGCATTTCCCCCCAGCTTTTTGTTTTGAAAAATTTCAAAAGAACAGAAAAATGGAAGCAAAGGAGAATGGCCATCCGTATACCCTACAGCTAGATTCGCCAACTGTGACATTTGTTATCTTTTCTTTCTTGTCCCCCCTCTCCCTTCTCCCCCAACTCCTTGGTCATTGTCTTCACGTCCTCCTCCTTCTCCTCCTCTCCTCTCCTGCCTCCTTCACTACCTTCCTTTTCTTCTGAATCATTTGAAAGTACGTTGCAGAGATCATTTAAATACTTTTCAAATGCAGATGGGCTATACATTTGGAAAGGAAACGTAGATAATCATATTTGCCCGTGTCTGGGGAGTCCTCCTGGAAAGGAATGGATGCACTTGGGGACTTCTGGACCCTCAGATCCAGCCTCACCTGGCCCCACGGTCAGGGAACGGAGACATTCGTTGCATGAAGTCACACATCCCAGCGCATAACCATAGAGCATTCATCCAGTGTATTCTAAGCACTTCTCATATAGTAAGCCTTATGCTGGACGCTGAGTCTTTGGAGATTAATGAAACCCAGCCCCTTCTTCTTCCTCTTCACTCTCTCATGGGATAATAAGACAAAGGCACATATAATGGCACCAGAAAGCAGACCTGAGCAGTGCCACGTTAGTGCCACGTTAGTGTCCCAGATAAAGTGCTGTGGGGAGGGACAAAACACTTCCACTGGGAACAAGGGTCTGGGGAGGGGAGTAGAAAAGATCACGAAAGGGGTGACATTTACCCTAGTTCTTAAAGGATGGGCACTTGGGTGCGCTGCAGTGTGAGCAGAGACACAGAGAGGGCTTGGAAGAGGGTGCACGTGAGCAACGAGAGACACAGTTCTCCTTGGATTTGGATCATTTTCTCTCCCACTGGCCTGTCCCCAAATGAGTCCATGCCCTCCTCTTCCCCCCCTAGAACACTTTCGGGGGCATCCTTGTGAGGAACAGGCACTCAGTCCTAGCGCTCTTCTTTCTTTAAGAAGAGAGAGAGAAGCAGACTCTTTCTGCTTGCAGGACACTTGGGGAAGGAGCAGGTGGTGTGTGTGGCCTGCCCTCCCCGCCCTGGGCTTCACCCAGCTGCCTCCACCAGGACCACCAGTTGTGAGCCTTCACCAGTTTTGAGATCCACTGAAAAGCAAGGAGCACCTGTGATTTTCTGATGAGCCACAAGAGGGGGAAGTGTGAACACAAATGAAAAAAGCAACGAACCAGCGGGGAAGAAAACCCACCCCAGCTGGGAAATGAGCAGCTTTTCTGAGGCCCTCATTCCTGCTGCCAGGCTAGCAGTTCCAATCTGTTCTGTTTCTCTGTCTCTGTCTCTCTCTGTCACTGTTCTTTCTCTGCCCCTCTCTCACTTGGCCTCTCACTTTCTCTCTGGAATTTCTTTGGAAAATATGCAAATCCATTTTGCTGCCTCTAGGTTTAAAAATCAATTGCAAAATTCCGACATGGGGAAAGCCCAAGATCTGAGGGGGTTTGACTTTAATCCTCATATCAGTCAATCGGGAGTTTTAGCAGCTAAACTCCTCTCTCCTCACAAAAACCAAACAGGAAAATCTAAATGAAAACTAGTGCAGTTTTGGTCACAATAATAATAACAGCTAATACTTGCCTTGAATTCCCTATGCCAGAAACTGCTCTAAATGCTTTACATGGAGGAACCCCATTAATTCTCCTAGCTACCCCCTGAGGTAGGTGCTATCATTATCACCATTTTATCTGAGGAACAGAGATGTCAAGGAGTTTGGGCAATGTCACACAGCTTTAGTGTCAGAGCTGAGATGTGAACTGGGCAGTCTGGTTCCAGGCTCTCTGCTCTCTTAGCCTCTCCACTGTAGCTGGATCTTAAGATTAGTGAGTGAATGGTGTCCCCAACAAGGGAGGTGGTGGCCCTAAGACAGCCTGCCATAGTCACGACAAATCTGAAAGCATATTTTAAGAGAGGCTGTTATATTGGGAGCTGCTGCAGATAAAGGGTAACCAGAGTGATGGAAATAAGCTCACACGAGACTAGTTGAATCAAGGGAGGGGGTTTGGTCTGGCAAAAATGAAATAAAACAAAACAACCTGAAAGTGAAGCTAGGAAAATTGTTCTCTAATATTTGCAGAGATTCTGAGACCTCTTTTCTTTTCTGGAGACTCAGTGACTTTCATCCTGAGGCCCATGGAGCTTCCCTGGGCAGCGAAACTACCTCTTGCTTATTTGGCCCAGTCTTTCTGATTCAGATCTGTCCCCAGACACGCAGGTATCCTATGGTCTGGGAAGAAGATTGACCCGAGGTCATTTTGTGCCCCTCTCTGCTGTCCGATAAAGGTGTGGGATTATGTCTGTGTATGTCAGTGATGAAATGCAACCTGAGATTTACTCATGTGTCATTGCAGACATACCAGTATGGCCTTTCTCTTTAGAAAGGTGCTGTTTTATTATTACAAACACACTGCATGTTTAATATAGAAAATTTAGAAATTAGAGAAAAGTATGGAGAAGGGTCATTCACACTGGCCCACCACGCTGAGAAAGCCAGAGTTAACACTTTATTATATTTCCTTCTGTTCTTTTTTTTTTTTTTCTTCTAATGCATATACCTTGTCCACACTTTTCTTAATGGTCCTGAAAGGGGTCCTTCCTGGAAGAGCTATAAAGAAAACTGAGAGAAATGTCAAAGTTCATTATGGAGCACAAGGTAGAGCTTCCTCCAGCTGCAAAAGAATGTCTCTGGTGGAAATATCTCAAAATCATTCTGAAAGAGAACAGTGATGTGATTTCTTCTAGGGTCTCCTGCAGAGGGTGGGGATTTCTTGGGCACAGACCTGAGTGTGGAATAGTCAAACTTCATGGTTCCAGAGGAAGGCACAGGGAAGAGGACACACTGCCCAGAGGCTGTTGTGGGCCAGGCATGGAGCTGGCTCTGTACTCATTTATTTATTTAAGAAAGATCTGAGTACCTACAGTGATGAGCCCCGGAGATGCACACTGGGCCTGCATGGGATCCTGCCCTGAAGGAGAAAACTGTCTCCAGAGGGAGGCTGGCAGTTGTCAGTAAAGGAAACAGCCAAGAAGATAACAAGGAGGGCTCTGGTCCAGCCTGAGGCAAGGGTGGGGGTGATCAGGAAAAGCTTGCCCTAAGAAAGGGGGACTAGATCCAAATTCCAAAGACTTCCTTTAATCCTCCCACTTTGTCCTACAGCAAAGATACCCGGTCAGAAGTGAGGGCCAACTTCTCATGGCCTCTTGAACTTCTAATATTCTAATTTAGTCTTTGTAGTTCCCGCGGAGTAGTGAAAGAACATAAAAATAATCAAGATGAAAGAAGCTACATGCTGAGCTTGAAGCATAAACAAAGAACTGTGGGGATCCAGAAGAAGGAGCAACTATATCTTGAGGGGGTAGGGAAAATATCACAAGGGAGGTGATGTTTGATATGGGTTTTAAAGGATGAATAGGAGTTTGCCACTAAAAAATTGTGGAGAAAGGTAATTCAGTAGTAGAGGAAAAAACATATGAAAGGGCATAGAGATAGGAGATAGCAGGACATGCCAGGGGAACAAGTAGTGGTGGAGGGTAGGGGTGGGGGATGGTGAGGGGTAACAGGAGGTGTACCTGGAAAGGTAGCCTAGCTCCAGGGATCTCTGGATGTCATGCTAAGAAGTTTGAACTTATATCTGTGGGGAAAGGGGGATTAGCAGAGTTTTTCTTTTTAAACTTTAATTATTTTATGAGCAATATATATTTGTTTTGAATTAAATAATACAGATAAATAAATAAAATCTATCATTATCTATCATCTATCTCGCAATCTATCCATCTTTTATCTATCTATATTTTAAATAAGAACATACAATATGTACCATTTAGCTTTCTTTTTTTTTAACTTAATAGAGGACAGACATTTTAAAATTGTCAACAGACATATTCCTGGTCTCATCCCTTTTATGGCTGCATGGTATATTATTGCATGGATGTACATCTAAGTTGTATCTAACCAGTCTTCTATTATTGGAGATTTCGGTGATTTTCAATTTTCTCTATTGTAAACAATTCTGTAACAAAATTCTTTGCAAGTACATACTTGTATAATTTTCTGATTCTTTCCTTTGGATAAATCCATAGGAGTGTAAGTTACAGCTTATTAGAGTTTTGGATGTTTAAATATTCAGGAGACGTTTTAAACAGAGAAGCAGCTATAAGATTTTTATGTAGAAAGATCACTCTGGCTGATGGATGGTGGGAGAAGTCAGGGAACAAGCTGCTGCAGGAATTTAAGTGAGGGATGATGAAGACTTGAAGAGAAATGAGAGAAATTTAGGAGATAAAAGTCAACAGAAATAATTGTAATTGTAATAAATGACAAAGTTAGCATAATGTTAATATCTAAGTGGAAAAACTTTAAGGCAATGATATTCTCTCCTTTAAGAAATGAAAGAAGAGAAGTGTTATGGGCTTAACTGTGTCCCCCCCAAATTCATATGTTGAAGTCCTAACCCCTAGTCCTTTAGAATGTGACTGTATTTGGAGTGGGGCCTTTAAAGGAGTAATGAAGTTAAAATGAGGTTGCTAGGGAGGGTCCTAACCCAATATAACTGATGTCCTTATAAGAAGAGGAAACTTGGATAAGGATGGATACCATGTGAAGACATGGGAGAAGGCAACCAACCACAAGCCAAGGAGAGAGTTCTCAGAAGGAACCAACCCTACCAACACTTTGATTTCTGATTTCTGGCCTCCAAAGTTGTGATAAAATAAATTTCTGTTGTTTACGTCACCCAGTCCATGGTAGAGTAGTCTCCCCTTATCCATGGTTTTGTGTGCCCCGTTTCAGCTACGTATGGTCAACTGTGGTTGGAAAACATTAAACGGAGATTTCCCAAAAATAAACAGTTCATAAGTTTTCAATTGCTCACCATTCTGAGTAGCATGATGAAGTCTTGCACCGCCCCACGCTGTCCTGCTTCATGCCTCCCAGACGTGAACTGTCCCTTTGTCCAGCGCATCCTGCCCATTGGTCGCTTAGTAGCCGTCTAGGTGATCAGATTGACTGTCCTAGTAGCACAGTACTTGCGGTCAAGTCCTCCTTATTTTACTTAGTAATGGACCCAAAGTACAAGAATAGTGATGCTGGCAATTCAGATCTGCCAAAGAGAAGCTGTAAATTGCTTCCTGTAAGTGAAAAGGTGAAAGTTCTTAATAAGGAAAGAAAACAATTTGTATGCTGAAGTTGCTAAGATCTATGGTAAGAATGAGTCACCTATCTATGAAATTATGAAGAAAGAGAAAGAAATTTGTGCTAGTTTTTCTGTCATGCCTCGAACTGCATAAGTTATGGCCACATTGCAGGATAGGTGCTTAAGATGGAAAAGGCATTAATTTTGTACAATAAGTTGTTTTGAGAGTGAGAGACCACATTCACGTATACATTTTTACAGTATATCATTATAATTGTTCTATTTCTTATTAGTTATTGTTATTAATCTCTACTGTGCCTAATTTATAAACTAAACTTTATCATAGGTATGTAGGTATAGGACAAAACATAGTACAGCTATCTCTCAGTATCCACAGGGGATTGGTCCCCAGGGGATATCAAAATCTACAGATGCTCAAGTCCCATATATGAAATGTCATAGTATTTGCATATAACCTATGCACATCTCTAGATTACTTACAATACCTAAGACAATGTAAATGTTATGTATAAAATTGCCAGCACATGGCAAATTCAAGTTTTGCTTTTTTGGAACTTTGTGGATGTTTTTTCTTTAACATTTTCCATCCATGCTAGGTTGGATCAATGGGTGCACAACCCATGGATGTGGAGGCCTAACTGTATATTTAGGGTTTGGTACCATCTGTGGTTGTAGGCATTCACTGGGGGTCTTGGATTAGATCCCCTGCAGATAAGGGGCAGGCCTGCTGTACTATGTGGTGGACCTCGCAAACTAACATCCCTAGAAAACAAGCAGCAGGAGAGAGAAGGGTGGGTTGTAATTTAAAAACATATTTTGAATCTTCCTTCTACATTTTCTTCTTAGCCACTAATGGGTTTGTTATATTTCTCAGAAACTCAGTGGTATAATCAAACTCTGTTTACTAAAGATATAAAAATAGTACAACTAATCAAATCAAAATGGTATTATCAAAGGAATTCCCATCAAGTTTTCTAACCATTTACTAAATAACTCTCTCATTTGATTAAATTTTTTTCTTTTTTATGAGCAATTGATCTTTGTAAATTTTCTGCGTGTTCCCAAGGTTAAGTGTTTTAGCGTATAATTACTCTACATTGTGTTTCTGAACCTCCAACAAGCTGCCTTCCATTCTTTGTAGACAATTTCAGCCTTGGGTTTGTTTACCTAAGATTATTAACATATTTAAATGCAACTGCAGAATTCTGATACTTAATTTCGAGTTGATATGTTGAGATGTTTCAAGAGGAAATTAATGTAGCCGATAAAATAATTTCTATAATTTTCAGGCACTTTAATAGTGTATATAAGGGTACAGCAAGAGTGTTATAGAATACAATTTTGTTCATGAGATTATTAGAAACTCATTTATATCTGGCCCAAGTATTTCTGCTAAACATTCTGTAAAATGTTAGCATTCAGGAAATCCTGCTAATTTCAGATGAAAGTGACAGATGACATTTTCCTTGTGTGATGGCTACTTTGGGGGAGTCATGAGCTGGCTGTCTATTTCAGGTTCTGAAAGACTGTTCATAGGTCCTTGCCATTTCAGAAGAATCTGGCCCAATCACCTCTTAAGGAAGAGCAGCCTTTATCCAAAGCTGATGGGACAAGCTATCCAAGTTTCTTCTGGCAAAAATTTTTCTAAATTGAGCTCAGTTGGAGTCTGGAGACTGGAGAAGCATCCTCATGGGACTTCTCTCCACCTTCTCTGTGCTGTGGAACGTCTATGAGGCCTGAGGCTATGATTTATCTGTGACTTAAGCTCAGGACCTCAGCCTCTTACTTTAGGTGGTTCCACTCCACTTTTCTGAGCACTTTGTGCCAGGTAAGGTTCTGGGCACTAGCAAGACCAAAGGAAAGAAATCACTCTTTCCTCAAAGAACTCACAAGTTTACAAACACTTTTATCATTTTCCTAATTGTCTCTGCAGAACATGAGAGCTGGGTGATATCCTATAGAAAAGATGTTTCCTGATCAATACATATGAGAATTTAAGAAATGCCATGTATTGTATCCCTTTCGAAGAGTCACGCTACAGAAGAACATGCTAAAGGTTCTACTGTAAAGATACCCACTAAACACTTTCTAGGTAAAATATCTAGAAACACCCCAAAGAATACACTTCGGAAAATGCTAAGCTTGTGGTGCCTTCCCATTCTGGAATTTCTGCTGCCCTTAGTCTTATTGGTAACTCTGTCAAAGTTACATCTCACCTAATCTTTTGCCCAGCCTTCTTGGGTTCTCAATTACGTAGCAAGTGTTTATGTAGGCCAAACTTTTTTACAAGAGACCCCAAGGGCTTCTTTGAATTCTTTTCCTGTTACAGGGTGGTTTTATTGTTTCAAATATTGCTTACAGTCAGTGCGTCACTGGCTGGGAATCTTTAGTTAAACTGAGATTTCACAGTAATAGGGACTGACTTAGTCTCTGGGGTTCACTCTGCACATTGTCGGTTGGGTTTTCGCTCAGGTTTACAAGGACAATTACAGTCCTACTGGTTTTAACCTCTCATTAGATGATGGACTCTCTGAAGGCAGGGACTGTGGTTCCTTTTCTATCTTTGTGTTGTTTGCCTGCCCTTCACTAAATCCCCTCCTTCCCTCTGTGACTCATAGAGAACTTTCCATATCTGATGTCAAGACAATCATTTCTTTCAAGGCTATGAGTTGGTAGCTCCTGCTTGTATGATTGTGACAATGTGTTCATCAAGGTCAAGCATTCTTTCTCCTACCACTCTTATCTTGAAGCTTAGATGTCCTTCTTTTCTTGACTGAAGTCTAGGTGGAAGAAAGTTCTAGAAAACCTCAAACTTGGCCATCTTTCCATTTTCCCAGTCTCCTTATGACTTGGGAATGTTATTTCCTCTTGTGTTTCTTGGCTCCCTAGCCCTGTTCCTGTCTCATCACCACCCATTCCTTCAAAACTCATATGTATAACTTGGTGAGCCACCTCTGAGCACTCTACTAGGTTAGTGAAAGATGGAGAAGAAGGAGAAATGAGACTTTGAGACACTGAGAACCAATAATAACAAAAACTTGTGTGTGGATATCAAAGTTGTTCTTCCTTCTGCCTCATCAGCTCATGTTTTTGAAGCTATTTCAATCTGAGATGGCTCTGTCTTGGGAAGCACAGACAAGAAGCAGACAAAGCTGCGGCACCTCCTGCCAATGTCACAGGTGCCTCCACTCAGTGAGCTAGGCATACTCCATCCCACATTAGGCAGCATTGTTGAGCCTACGAAGTTTGTGCTTGCATTTCTTTGTGGCTCAAGGTATGATCCATTCCTAGCTCATTCACTAGTCATAACTTATTTCCTGTAACCCATGGGAGAAGAGCAAATGAAGAAAATACGGTTTCCTCTCTCAAAGGGCTCACAGGCCAATGGTGGAAGCAGACTTCCAGCAGATCACAGCTGTGTGTTATAATTGTGCAAAAGGGAAAGGATCTGGGAGGGATGGGGACAGAAAAGGTGGTGCCTAATGCAGCCTGGGATTGGGGGCTGTTAGCTTCAACATCTTCTTTAACTGGGTCATAAACTAGAGGCCACAGTTGGAGGACAGTAGATAGTTTAGGCTTTGGGGCCATAGTGTCTGTCAAAATTGCACAACTCTGCTATTGTAGCAGGAAAACGGTCATGGATGATATGTCAACGAATGGGTGTGGCTGTGCTCCAATTAAACTTCATTTATGAAAAGAGGCAGATGGATTTGGTCTGTAGGCCGTAGTTGGCTGACATGTATCTTAAAGGATAATAACGACAGCAAATAGCTGTATAAAGCTTCCTGTGTGCCAAGCGCAATGCACACACGTGTGCTCATTTAATCCTCACACTAACCCTGTGATGGAGGCATCATATCTCTGTTTCAGAGTTGAGAATTCTGAGGTATGAATGGGTTAACTTTGCAAAAGTGAAACAGCTGGCAACTGGGGATTCCAGCTGTAGGTTGGCCCTGGGGTTCAGGCACTTAACAATTACAGTATAAGGCTGTGGGCATCTAGGCAGAGGCAGCAGCATTAGCGGAGACCGAAAGGCAGGAGACCGCACGAAGAGTGCACGGAGGGGTAAGTGGGAGGCAGAGAGGGACGAGAGATGAGGTAAGAAGGGGCCGGCTTGGGGTGGGGGGGGGCTTTGAATGCCATGCTGAGAAGTGAAGTGCCGCGCTGCTAAGTATACGAGGAGGCAGCCCCCGCCGCGGGGGGAAGAGGTAATGCATTATTCTGAGATCTGACCCTTCTGGCTGGCATTCCTGGGAGCAATGCTTTGACTGGAGGGAGCAGGAGTGAGTGCCAGGTTCCTGCAGAGGCAGGGAAAGGAGCCGGAAGGAGAGTCTTTTGGCAGATACTGGTTTTCCTAAGGGCCAGCGCTGCAGCGCTGTTTGGGGGATAGCCTGACCCCAGCAGCTCTGCAAAGGTGGGGGGCAGTCTGAGCACTGTCTCACTGGCCTCCCTCCTGGGTTGCCAGCCTGTTTGGCTTGGCAGAGGTGAAGTAGCACAGTTAGCCCATAAGGCCAAAATTCCTCTGCCAGACGTGAAGTTTAATAGTCATCAGAGCCCCGTAGCTGGGGAGAGTTTATAAATTCCCATACTTATTACATGCAAAGCACAAGACTGTTTATTGAGGATTTTTTTTTTTTTTTAATTAAAGCTCCGGCTCAAGCCCCACCCACACCATTACCTTACTGAGTGAGTTATTTCTCTCTCCATCTTTTTAATGGGCCACAGTCACCCTGGTCTCTTGCCTCAGGCGCAGGGAGAGCTTTGCTGGAAATAAAAGTGTCCAGCTTGGAAGGGAGCAGCCAGCTGCAGGCCAGGCTGGGCCAGTAATTGGCCGAGATGATACTGGAGGCTCGGCTAACAGGCCCAAATTGGTCCCTAATCAAGTCCAACCTGAGAGCTGCTCACTTCCGAGGGCTGCCAATTTTCTTCTCGGGGAGAAAGAGCTGCTGGGCAGGATTCCGGGCTGCCTGCACGAATGGCTCTACAATGGTTAAGGGCAGGAACACAAACCCTCTTCAGAATCCATTAGAGCAGGTCATCTGCTTTATCCTGGACTGGATTTGGCGTCACACATCATTTGGTTTCCTGGTGCCAAGGCCTCCACCTAGCTTCAGGGGACTCTGGAGAGGCCGGAAGCCCACTGGATGCCAGGAGTGCTCGCCAGTGTAATAATCGCCTTGTCACCCCTTGCACTTGCTGTACATCAGGGGACTCTTCACACACGTGGACCTGAGGACAGCTCTGTGTGTTGGCCCAGCAGGCGTTATAATTCCCGCTTTGCAGGTGAAAGAGAATCTCCATGATACAAATGAAAGGGAAATCTCTGGCTGCAAGATGAAGAAACAAAAACTCAGAGAAGTTAGGCAACCTGCCCAAGGTCCCACAGCAACAGGTCCTGTATGAAGCTGAGACTAGACTCCGAGGCTCCTCACTCGTGGTCTGGGCTCTTTGTCTTTGGTGCTTTTTTTGCATGAGAGCAGGCAGACTTGTGGATTTCTGGGCTGATGTACTCTGGTTAAATGGGCCCTGGGTCTGGCTTAGCCAGGGGCTGGGGGTGGCAGGAGAAGATGTGTTGCTGGGACAGGCAGTGGCCTATGGGAGGGAATGTCACCAGAGGTCAGGGCATGTGGGTGTGAACAGGAGTAGAGAGGTAGGCATTGTTGCCAGGCAACTAATCCCACACTGCCCCAGTTGCCTAGGTGATGGTGGAATGAAGAGGATCTGGATGATACCAGAACTGGGTATGAATTCCAGTTCTTCACTGTATCTAGGACTTGGGGGAAGGAATCCTTCTTTTTCTACTGATTATCTTCCTCTAGTTACCTGGTCCTCCCTGAAGCACCAGAATGCCCCTTCCTTCCAGTTATCACTCTTACTTCCTTTACCCCACAAATGAATCTACTTGTGGATCCCACCACCAACCCCAATCCCTGCCTCCCAGCTTGTGTCAGTGTCTGCCTCAGATTCTAAACCTTGGAGGACAGGGTCCAAGCAAAATAAAGTCAATGTACATTTATCAATTTCCTGGTAAACAGGAAACTTGTCTTGAGTCTTCACATTTGTTAACTCATCCAACCTGCGAGGTGGGCTGGTGCTGGCTCAGACTGGCTTGCAAGAGCCTAGTGCTCACAGTTTCCCACCTCAGCATTCAGTGATGCCATGTTGGTAACTTGAAGTCAGCTGTGATGAGGTATTTACCCCACAGAAACCAGCAAACACCACAAACCAGGGCTTTTTTTTTTATTTCAGAAAGCTACTTGTTAAACACTTACTGGCACACCATTTTAGACCTCTACACAACTCAGTGAGAAAAGTATTGCTATTTTCACTTATAGGTGGAAAACTGAGACTGAGTGAGCATAATTAATTGGTTCAAGGGCATTCAAATAGCAAGTGGTAGATTCAACATTTGAACCAGCGCCAATCTGATCCCAAAGACTTTGCTCTTTTCATGCTACTCCATTTATGGCCCTGGTAATGCTTAAATTACATGTATCAGAGATGGGGATTCTGCTGGGCTAAGTCACAAGCACAAGTCAAATACAATTTTGAAAGCACTTTTATATGTTCCAAATACTTTAATACTCATATTATTTGATCTTCACAACCATCCTGTGACGTACATAAGTGTCATTAGTTCTACCTGAAGCTGAAGAAATTGACACCTGGTCATACCTGTAACAGATGGCGAATTTGAGGCTGGAACCCTTGTAACTAATTCTTGGTTTAGAGTTCTTTCAGTCATACAATGTGACCTCTAACCTTGACAAAATAGATCCTAGCTAATCAAACTCTTCACCAAACTATCATTTTAATTTTTCCTCTGCTTGTTTTTGGAGGTGGTGGTGGTGATGGAATATGATGTAAAACACAATGAAGCAGTCTCACATAAAGGATTTATTAGTAAGAAAGAAAAGATACAAGCTAGGATCAGGTCATATCTAAGTCTACCAAGTCCCTGCCATTTTCTGGGTCCTAATCTGTAATGGTGGGGGCAGGGAAAAATGAAGGAGTGGCAAGAAGACAAGAGCCCGGATAAGAGAACCTAGACTTTCAGGGATTCTGGGATTCCCACGGTCCGCAATCCTGGACCATGAGAAGTGTGTTCAAAGAGATCATTTTTGCAAGTGGTTTCTTCCTAGAAAGACTCTAATTCACCACATTCTCTGCACAGGCCAATACAGAAAAGAGATCCAGACATTGTTCCAAATATCTCAACAACCAAGGTTGAAATGGGAGGGCTTTCTCTTTAACGCAGGGTAAAATGGTGAAGAACATTCAAGAAAATCCCCAGGTGCAAGTTCTGGTTCACTGAGGTTTGTTGTTGGTAACTGAGGTTGAACCATGGCTGGGTGAAGGCAGAACACGCAAGCGAGCTGTCGGTGGGCTTATGAGAAGAGCTGGGGCAGTGCAGTCAGCATATACCACTGCGGCTCTGCCCAGATCGACTATGTGACCTTGCACTGATCACCTTGGCTTCTGACCTTGGCTTCTCTGAACTCTAGTTTCAGCCTTTATGAACAAGGGTGAATGAAATGGGCTATATACATTTGTTTTGAGAATTTAAGGAAATGAGATAACCGATGTAAAAGCTCACAGTTGGGTATTCCATAAATGTATTCAATAAATGCTTTTGCATTGAATAAGTCTTCCATGGCTTGCTCTTGAGGAGTTAACTCTTGATGATTCTTTATCAAAAGTGCACTTGACGTGGCATAACAAGAGTTAAGTTTGATTCAGCAATTCAACCGATTGTCCTCCTTTTCGCAAGCCTGTTTAGGGAATGAGGCCATTCTGCTGCCACCTCCCTGGTGGCATGGTGCCCAGCTGCCTTCTGTAGGCAATGGTGTGAAAAAGATTTTAATAGCCAGTCATGCCGTAGAGTGGGCAGAGCTTGTAATTTTCCATGACTTACTATGCTCAGCCCCAATTACTCTTGATTGAATATATATATTTTTAAATCACCTCATTAATAGTGGTGCTTGTGATTTTGCCTTCTATTTCTAATAGAAAGCTACCATTTTTCATTCGATGGTTTCTTAGCCAAGTGGGAAAAGGACAGCTAGGATAAAAATTGATCCACTGAAAAGAGTTTATGAAAAATCTGGGCAGGAAAATGTTTTCAAAACTCATATCAGTGACCCAAAGGAGCTACCCTGAGGCCATTCTCTTTCCTTCTTCTTACTATTTCACTGTCCCAGCTATGCATCTTAGCCATTTTGGTAATCTTTTAGCCCATGAATTACTTTTTTTGTGCAAAGTAGTGAGCCCAAGAGCTGGAGGAAAAAGAGATTGAGAGTTAATGGAAATGAAGTGCTTGCAACTGTGCCCAACGTGCAGAAATCATTTCATCAGTGCTCAGCCACAGGGATCTCCACTTTGAACGTGAGTGGACAGGCCTGCACATTGAGGTGTTGGTACAGTTTGTCTTCTGGGCTTTCAGCTTGCTGTCTTTATGTTTCCATACTTTTCACCTCTCCCCAGCTTTAGCCTGGTTCCCTGTATGCTCCCCACATCCTTCCCATAAAATCCCACTCTCAGGAAAGGATCTGATGGGTTTATTCGCAGAGAGGTGTTTAGGAAGGATATTGTTCTGCATGACCCCTAGGTAGGAATGGTGTTGGAAGCTTTAGGTTTCCTTTAGAGAGTAAATACCACTGGAGTTTCAAGCCTATTGTAGTTGTAGGAATTCACTTCGGGGGGAGTCACATAATTTGGGGTAATGGAATGAAAGTTAACTCACATAATTTCACTGGTCACTGCAGCTGGTCCTCATTGAACCAACAGGGCCATGAGCAGGTGGGCTGGGCAGGTCTCACTGAACCAATAGGGAAGGAAACAGGAGGAAACAAGGTCACGAACACCAGTGGCTTCAGCATTTAAGGAAACAATATATTCTTCTAGACCTTGGCCAAGTGTGAAGCCTTCCTAACACCCATTGGACATGGCTAAAGTCTCCCCATTATTCCAAAAAAACCCCATTAGAAACATACCTCTGCTACAGTGCTCAACCAGGCCATATCTCCTGGGCTTTCTGGATTCTGCATTGGCCTTGATGAAACACCCTTAGGAGGGTTTTATGCAGCAATCTCTGTGTCATCAGCTCTCCAAATAAAATCAACCCCAAGAAACCCACAGAATGACTCTGCCTTCTCAACACTGCTCAGGTGTAGGCCTATACATTTTGCAGGCTCAGTGTCCTTTGTCCCTGTGTCAATTCCTGTGCCAGTGGGCTCAGAGCCATCAGCAAGTGACTGTAGTTACTCCTGCTGCCACGGGCTCAGTGTTGCCATGGATGCCCATCTGGGAGCTCTTGATGGGAAATTGGAAGAGAGCTGAGACCTGAGTAGGGCTGAGGAAATCTGCTTATGACATCTGCGGAGTCTGGTTGGGAGGAGTGTCATACTGGGAAGAACACAGGCTCTGGAGTCAGGAGAACTGAGTTCAAATCCTGACTGTCACACATCCTGTGTGACTTGGAATCTTGTGAATCTTTTCATCACTATGGACCTCAGTTTTACTTATCTGTGACAAGGGAATGGTTATCTCTGCACTGAGAACACGCAAGAGTTGCTTTGAGCATCAGATGAGATCCTAGCCTGATGCAAAGATCAAGGGGAAGATGCCTCTTGGCTCTGGGCTTGAGTTTTCCAAGGAGGTTGCAGAGAATCAGCTGACATTGTCTGAAGAGCAGGGAGAGGGTGAACTTGACTGGCTGCTCTTCTCTCCTCAGGCCTGTGAAACTGGGCAGAAAATTGTCCCAAGAAAGTCTGCTCTGGCACCAGGTGAGATTTGCAAAGATGGGACTGTTTGGCTGAGTGTAAGACCAGATTGTGGAGGGGAAATTGATAGAAATTACAACTGACAGGTCACAGATTTAAACATTTATTGACTCCAGCTAACTATGCATACTTATTCCAGTGCTACATACACTGACTTTGATCTCACACACACTCTCTCTCAAGATGTCACAAATGCTTGGATGTTACACACACTCAGCCTGTTACACAAACACACCCATGCAGCTGTTACACATAATTTCTCAGATGTCACCCACACTCACTCAGATGTCACAGACACTTGATCATAGACTAGACACATGTGTCCTGTTCAGCTTCCCCACTGTCATAGATATTATTTGGTTACGTGAGACCAAGCCCTCTCAAACCAGTTTAGGCAAAAAGGGGATTTATTGGAAAGATTAAATCTGTGTCACAGAGCTCAGCCAGGTCTCCTGAGGGAGCCGGGGCCAGGGTGTGACTTTCTCGTTTTCGGGGGATAGTGGAGGTGGGGGCACAGAGGCTCTGTCTGTCTCTCAGCATATGGTTCGTTCTTCTGTTTCCCTTCTGGCCAGTTTTCTTTTCTCTGCTTCATTCAGGTCATCATAATTGTCCCTATATGCTAATTCAACTTTCATTATTATTTTTTTTATTTTTAATATCACGGGAGATCACCATGTGTCTCTGTTCTCAGAGACTCATGAAGGGCCAACCATGGGTCTTATATTTTAACATTTAAGGTGAACTTTAGGTGTTTTCAGTCATGAGGCAAAACTTTTCCTTATAGAAAGTTAGAAAAAAATATAGAAAATCAGCAAAAAGGAAAATAATACCTATTATTATAATGATAACTTCCATAAAAATTTTACTTATTTTCTACTCATCTTTGTTTCTGTATGATTATTTATGTAGCTGTGATTATATAAAAGTCTAATTTATAAAGAACAACTTTTTCATCTTCTGTAGAAATGTGGTTGAAGATATCTTCCTTGAAGCACATACCCTCATGTGAGCCAATCAAGGCGCTCATGCCATGGGATGGGCCCTGGTCCACCTTTGTGTCAATGAAGGACCAGGGATCTTTAGGCATCTCAGGTAAACTGTGTTTGACTAGGATGGGCATCTTTCTTAACTCATCAACACACCTGCATGCTCAGGAATCCTGATGGGCCTTCATCCCCACAATATTCCTGATTTGAGCCATTCCTGGCTTCCTAACTAGGGGTCCAAAGCTGACTTTCAAGTTCTCAGGAAACCCTCCATAATTGTATGCCACGTTTTGTAGGTTTGCATCCTTTCTGGAGTTGAGACTCCACAGCTTTCATCAGATTCTCAGAGATATCTATGACTCAGAAATTCAAGAACTCCTTGTCCACCATCAATGACAGAGACCATCCAGCCTGTAGAAGCCTGTACCATCCTGGTTTCCAGCCAGCCAGGCTGGAAACTTTTGTTTTCATTTTGGAGGTCTGATGCACAGTATTCTAAACTGTTAAAAGGGGTGAGAACCTTCCCACACAGAAGAAAATGGAATTGGTATGCAAAGTAGGCGCAGTCTTGAATAATTAATTCTGATTTGCATGTTCAGATGAGCCTGAGAGCTGCCCTGGCAGCCAGGAGGGAATTCAGATGCAGGAAGGTAGAGGGTGGCTGCCCAATGGGGGAGGTTAGGCTTCCCTGGGACCTCCACTGCTTATTTTAAGTCAATTCTTTGGTCTAATGGAGCTGTGAAAACCCCAGGTGATGTGGAATTGCGGCCCAGGAAGGGAAGTGTCTTGCCCAAACTCACACAGCAGGTTAGTGACAGGAAGTACCACATAGTGGTTAATAGTATAGACTCAGGGACTCTTGGACCACCAAAATTCTCATCCCATTACTTACTGGTTATGTGAACTTGGCAAGTTACTTAACCTCTCTAAGTCTCAGTTTCCTCATCTGTAAAATGAGGCAAATAGTAGTATCTACTTTACAGGGTTGTTGTAAGTGTTCGATGTGCCTGGTAGAAATGGCGAATGCTCCTGTTGTGGCCCTTATCATCAAAATCCTCTTCTGCCTCCTCCTCCGCACTATGTTTTAGTGATGGACCTATAATTAGGACTCAGATTTTCTTATCAAATCAAAGGCAGTGTAGGGTCTTTGGTGAGTCTTAGACCCCCCCCCCCCCTCCTCTAATGACCCTGGGATACTATTGTCAGGTAACAACAATAATAATAGTAATAATAATAGTAATATAATAACATATTCAATAGGCACTCAGGTAATTTGCTAAGGACTTAGATCTTTAGACACCTGGGGTGATGATTCACATGGATCCTAGGCTCCAGTGTTGAGGCTGGAGAGGAGGTACTGTCTGATGGGATGGGACTTTCTTGGAAAGTCTGACCAGCAGAGGGTGTAGAGGCTGAAGCCTGACCAGAGCACACACCCCTCCCTCAGCCCTACTGCAGAGGGGGCTGGTCAGATCCTCCCAAGGCTCAGTGCTGGTCTAACTGCCAGATAGTCCTCAAGTCTGAGACCTGATGAAGTTCACTGAGGACAGTGGAGACACCAACAGAACCCAGGTGTACATCCCAAGGAGAATAACATGCCCTCATTGCTTCTATGCTCGGAATGGAAAGGGGGTCCCATAGAGGAAGGGCTCAGTGTTGGACCAGGGGATGGAAGCTATAGAAAGACATTTTAACTTTAGTTTAATTCTGTAGAACAAGAACTCTCTGTAAAGATAGAATGGACCATATTTGGGAGGAATTTGTAGCCACTGAGAGGTTTTCAATAGAGAACCCTGGGATATTGCAAAGAGGTTGGACCAGGTGATGCTTGAGGTCTGTAGATCCCTGGGAGTCTCTCTTCTAAATCTCTAGGATGGATGATGAGGCTCTCTTGGTTTCAGAAGGCATAGAACTAGGTCTTCTCTCCATGCCCCGTAGGACTCAGGAGACTCCAGCCAGGAAGCTGGGCTGTCTCAGTAGCCATGATAAGAGACAATCAACCCTTTTTTTGTATCACAAACCCCAGACTAGACAGATCTTTGCAAATATGGTAGGCTTAGCCCCTTTGGGCCTGGGGGCTTATTCTCAGAAGGCAGAATAATATAACTGAAAGAACACTGGACTTAGAGTCACACATCCTGCATTCAAATCCAGCACTACCAGTTGTAGTTCTGTGACTTTGGGTAACTTGCTAAACTTCCCTGCACCTCATGTTTCCTGGGGTTGTGTTACCCACTCGCTGCATTTTTCAGAATAGAGATAATGCTTGCATCGTGCCTGGCACAGCATAGGGGAATTCTATAATGTGCACTTATGTACATATCACATTATAGATGTATATATTCACAAGACCATCGTGCAGACTAAATAAGAAAACAAAGGAAAACATAAATGTCACTTTCCTTTCCCCAAGCCTTTTTGGTGTGTCAAGGAGTCTGTGTCCTCTGATGCGTCACTCTGAGTAATCTAATCTTTCTTTAAGATTTCCTTTCAGAAGTCGCTATTTCTGCTGATCCTGAGAGGATCAGGACTACGATGCTGACTGAGGATTTGGATAAACGCGAAGGGAAGAGACCTCTCAAACAGTGATGGCATTGCCTGCCGACGGGTACGTGGGGAAATATTAAGCATCTGTTGTAAGACCTCATGTCTCTGGCACCCTGGGGCAATTCATTGCTCTGGAATACGTATCTAAAAGTAGAAGAATGAGACCCAAAAGAAGTGTGCCTGCCCGTTACTACCCAACTTCCTTCTGCTTCTATTTCCTCTTCTCTAAAACAAGGGTAATAAATTCTACTTCTCAGAATTTCAATCAGGATTCTATGAGATGGCTGGTGGAAATACCTAGCCCAATGCCTAGTTGGCACTCATACATGCTAGTGAATCTGAACCAGGGTAGTTGAAATTTCTGGATAGCCAAGGGCTAACCCTTGAAACATTCTAATCTTTTTAAAATGATTTTTTTTCTGCTGATCTTTATACCTTTTTTTTTCACCAGAGGAAACTGAGTGATTTAACCTTCTCTTGGGGACTCAGGGTCATCATGGTGAACACCAACCCCTGCTCAGAGAGGCCCTGGGGAAGGTAGGTCAGACTGTGTACCACCACGATAAATGGCCCCAGAACACACTTCTGCCTCATCACTTCTGCTGATGCATCTGTAAATAGTAGCTTTCTCTACAAATTTAATTGACTGCCTCTCCTCTTCTGTAGCCTAGGAAAAGAACATCCAGGAATTTTGTGAGTAAAATGTTTTCAAATGCCTGTAAAGCTCCCCGTGGTTAAAGTACACAGTTTGTGACAGCTTTTTTGGCCCAATTGCTTCTTTCCTTGTACCTGGATGTGCTCTGAACACATGTAGTATCAGTTATGACCTATCCTCCACCTGGAAAATAAATTGTGCAATCTTATACTGCTCTGATATAGCTTGCCTATGAGCGAGGCTAATGTCTTGACATTTTTTTGAAACCATAATAGAATCAGGAATTGTTCTTTTGTGTCCATGCATGTTGGCACAATTGTATATGACTGAGATACAGCTACACTTAGAAGTTACAGTTGTTTGGTTGACTTGTCTATATCTGATACTCTTATATCTAGAAGAAGATTGTTTGGAAGCCCCTGACTTGAAAATTCCTAAGCTACTGAGCTTGTGCTCAAAAAAATCACAGCGTAAATTCATCTTCTGTTAGCCCCTGGGAAGTTCTATGCTTCTGTAAATAAGAACGTGAAATATTGAGTTACAAACTTGGGTTAGATAGAAATGGGGGTGACAGATCTTTTAATCCAGAGTTGCTGCCCTGAGCCTTCCAGAGTCCTGGTCCTTTGCTCTCCTTTTGCATCATTTACAATCCAGGTGAGTGGTGTCTGGTCTCGAGATATTTCCTACCAGGGAGTGCTATGATTCTGGAGACAGTAAGGCCTGGGTATACAGAGGTGCAAGCATGCATGTGTTGCTCAAAGCACAGACACAGACACCACACAGACCCTAGACATAATCCACCTGCCATGCTCACAGCACACGATGCACACATAGGCATCCGGATGCAGCTTCTTCACCTGTCTCCCTCTCTTTGCCTGCCTAACTCCTCCTTATCGTTGGGCCTCAGCTTGCAACTCAGTTCTTCTGAGAAGTCTTTCCTAATTTCTCTTGCTTTGTGTTATATGTGCCTGTTATGCACACCCCAAATACTCTTTCCTTTTCCCATCTTAGCACTTAGCACGCTGTACCTTGATTAGATACTAATTGATGTATAGAGTCTCCCACCAGATCATAGGGCCCCGAGTAGAGATGCTTTCAAAGATTTTACAACCACTGTAACTTCACATTGTCTAGTACACAATAGGTGCTCAGTAAATATTGTTGAATGGATACAAGGAATAGTCATAGGAACCCAAACAAACCCATAAAATCATTCCCATATATACATTCTCAGAGACAGAAATGTATACACACATATGATATATGCACAGAGAAACGAGTTTATGTACTGTTACATACCCTACCTCCATAGATCCATGTACACAAGGCAGACACACACTCCCCCAGGCACAGAGATGCACATGTACAAAACAGGCCCACTGGGTACTGTCATACACATACCCACAAACAAAACACACACGCACATACACAAATATACAGGCACCTCAAGGAAGATATTTTCCTTGCACTTGTACTCACAACCTGGGCATGCAAATTGGATTTTGAGAACGTTCTAATCCTTTGTTGACATTTATTAAGACAAAACAGAGGTAGGCAGACACAGCCTTTTGGCTGGGCGGATGCGTCTTTGCAGAGATGTAATGTCAGAAACTGTTGATGCAGAATTAATGCTCACTTTTACGAGTTTATCTTATGTCATAGAGTTGAAAAAAACCTCGGTGTAAATATTCATCATATGGCTTAATTGGTTTGATGTACCGTAGCAACAAGCACAGCGCCAGACGCTTGCTATGGAGGCCTCCGCGTTGTTTCAAAGTCTTTATTATTATGACAGCAAAGTCTTGTTCATTAAAGTTTCACAATCCATTTTCATTAGGTTGAAGCTGAGTCTGTAAATGAACAGTTGCTCTGAAAAATCAAGCCCTCACAGTTCTCGCTGGGGAGGCAGCGCGTCTGTATTAATTATCAGGACGCTGGTGTCGATCGACGATGTTAATTGCACTGATGGCTCGTTATTTGGGGAATTGCCATGCATTTCATGCAGGGATAATAAAAATGAATTTTTAAACAAAGAGACTTAAAATAATATCGAATCTGCAGAGAATACCAACATCAAAGGCGTATCTCAAAGCTTTGAATTTTATCTTTGTGGTCCAAAATGTTAAAGAGGCGCCCGCAATGCAGTTGGTTCCAGTTTGCAGTGAAGGAAAACAAAACAAGAGTTAATTAACTGTTATTACAAACCTTTTCAACTTTAATTTGACTTTCAAATATTAGCATTTATCTATGAACTGTGCTTCTGGGTTTGACAAATTAGTTTTCACAGAACAAGTTTAATTAGGCGTCATTGTGCTTTTATGTCAGTTTTCAGAGCTCCAGACAATGAATGGATTAACTTATTAAAAGTCATCTGTTTAAAAGACTTTGTCGAATGGCAAATGGGTGGGCAAAGTTGCTTGGCTTTGCAAGAAGATGGGGAAAATGATATTGCTGGTTGGGTGTCAGGGGGGTTGTAGATCAGATGAAAAGAGAGTTGGCGTTCCTCCCAGCTGAAGCCTGCTTTGGGGGCACCTCCATCTTCCAGCCCCTTCAGGTGGGGAGGGGTCTGTGGTCATTATACCAACACAGTGACTAGGAAAACTGAGCTGAGGGCTATCTGTACTGTAGAGGAAGGAAATGACATGGGGAGAGCCTTTACCATAGAGAGCATGTAGGGGCTGGTCACAGGGCAATCCATGCTTAACTATGCGTTATGTTCCATGATTCTTCAATCCAGAGGCCAGCAAACTTTTTCAGTAAAAGACCGTACAGTCTATGTCATAACCACGCAACTCTGCCATTGTCCTGCGAAAGCAACCACAAACAATAATAGGTAAACAAATGGGCTGTGTTCCAATAAAACTTTACTTACAAAAACAGGAGCTGGAGGCCATCCTTGGCCTGGGGCTGTGGTGTGCTGACCTGTGTTCTAGTTGAAAGTCTTGTGTTGGGCTGGCTGCACCAACCAAAATACATTTAACAAAAAGGAATCTCTTCTCCACTCACGTTCTCCCAAGGAAGACCCATCACTTTTCACTCATCAAACATTTTCTGACCTTTCCTCTATGGCACTAGGCATTGCTGGGCAAATGATGATGTGTGGATAGCTTTTTCTTAAAAAGTGTCTTGATTTCAGGATGTCACATTCTAATGTGAAAATTTTTTGGAATCTGCTATTATATTGCCTGGCTTTATTTTGCAGGAAAGCAAAATTTGCCACCCAAATGTGTCTCTTTGGCATGAAGATTATTTGGGGCTGATTGTTTTTAAGAAACAAAAAACTCAGGAAGAAACGTTGACCTTCCCCCTAATTACCTAAAAGAATGTAGATACAGGATCTGTTCTGGGAAGGGAAGTATCACAGAGATACCTATATTATTTATGAACAAGGTACGGTAGGCAGGGAGGAACCTAGAACAGCCTATTGGTTAAAATTCCTGTCTGTGTCCCATCCCAGGAAACATTTGTTTACCAAACATTTGCTCTTTTTTCATCTTCCTGCAATTGCCTTCTTTCCCTTTGAAGTCCCAGATCCTGCCCCCTTCTCCTTAGTTCAGCATGACATATGTACCTCTTTTTGCCAGACTGTGTTTGGAATCTCCCATGTTTATGTGGATCTCGTGTGTGTATAGGTAATGAAATTTGTCCTCCCACCCCTCGTTAATTTATTTTATGCCATTTAAATTACTCACCAGCCCAGAGAACTAAGAGGGGATGGGGGAAGTTTTCCCCTCCCCAGCAATTTATTTTGACTTGTTGAATTAGATGACAGAGATTAAAAAGCATATATAGTTGGGCCCAGGATTAACCTGTAAATGCATCTGTGGAAGAAAGTCATTTCTTATTACTATCTTTGCAGACTTTTATAATTACCCTACAAAGTAGATCATGAAAGAAGGAGAGACATATGTTACTGAGAAACAAGGGAACAGCCATGAAGGTAAGCTTGATCACTGATGGCAGGAATACCCTCTAAATAGAGTTCCTTGTTGGAACAAGGAGGTTTCTGCCCTTGGAGAGCTCACGGTCTATAGAGGAAAGCTGCTATCACTGAGGCTGTGCAAACTGTTGTGAGAGCACAGAAGGGGAAGAAGCCCATTGCCTCTGCCTGTCAGAGAAACCTACAAGTAAGTGATTTAAAGATGGGTTTTGAAGAAATAGTAGCAGTTTTCCAGGCAGAGAAGACAGGGTGAAAGGCATGTCAAATAGAGGGAACAGCGTGTGCAACAGGCTAGTCATGAAAGATTGCGGGGACGTGGCCAAGGCGCTGGCCTTGCCGGGGGTGTGAGGGGAGGCGTGCATCGCTCCTTTCACACACACCTGCGTGGGCCTTCACACTTGCTGTCCTCACTCTGGAAGGGATCGGCCCGCAAATATCCTCATGGCTCGCTCCCTTGATTTCTAAAGCTCGCTCCTCAAAAAAGCAGTGCCTCAGAGAGGCCTCCCCTGAGCACTGTAGTTACAATAACAAACCCCATTTTGTCTCACTGTCCCTTCGCTGGGTTTTATTTTCTTCTTAGCACTTGTATCATGTGGTACATGATGTATTTAATCTGGATTTTGTTTGTGTCTCCCAACGAGAGTGTGTTTTGTGAAAGCCGGGGCTTCGTCTATGGTGCTTTCTGCAGTATATCAGTGCCGGGCACAGCATTTTCATAAAGTAGGTGCTCGCATATCTCATCAGATATCTATGCACCAGGGACTGGGAAGGGGAAGAGAGTGTTCCCCGGAGATGCTTAGCGTCCAGTCCAGTCAGTCATATAGCAAGGGGTCACAACAGAGTGTGCTAAAGGCTAGTAGCAGATAATGGCCTTGAATGCCACGTTAAGAAGGTTGGATGTTATTCCACAGGTGATGGGGTTGCCATGGAGGCCTCCTGAACAGGGGAGGGCAGGACTGGATTTAAGTATTTGTATCTCTGCTTATTTTCCCAGGGACTGTAAGGTGTTCCAGTCCAGGCAGAGAGCTGAGTGGCTCTCTTCATCTCAGTGTGGCCCATTAGAGCAGAGCATACTGTGGCCTTGAGGATTTCCCTGGGAACTCCTTGCTTCAAACCTAGGACTCCTCACACAGGCCCTACAGGGCTAAGGGCTCAGGGCTAGGACTAGGGTAAGACAAAGGAGGTGAGCAGGGTGCCATACTGAAGGAGGCACTCCCTCTTAGGTACCGGGCCTGCACCTGCACAAACCCGAGAGGGAGCACCTCCTTGAATGTACACTCTAAGCTCCTTGCCTGCCTCTCCCTGGACCCAGCCCTGGGGAGGTGGCTGGTCTAGAAGAGGTATGGACTAAGTGGCAAGCCTTTTGTCTCCTGCTCAGAATGGAGAAACTAAGTTCTACAAAGTAGATCTGGACTTTCCTAAGTTCCAACTGTGGAAGGTGGGGGTCTTAAGGAGAGAGGAGAGGAGGCAGATTCCAGGGGTCCAGGTTCCAGCTTCAGGGCCATTGCTGTTCCCCCATGTCTAGCTTCTATTTCTGCAACTCCCCACTTCTGGGCTCAGTACCTTCTGTGTCCCCTTGTCCCTGTAGATTCAGCCTGCTCATGTGTCAAGATCATTGGGTACAGTGGACAGGCAGCTTTGAAACACCGCTGGTTCACCTCTGCCCTTGCTGGCCACTGAGCTTCTGGGGCTGTACACAGTGTCTCTCATGGGGTTCTCTACCAAGCTGCTGCCTGACCCTCCTTTTCATTCTCCTGCCCAGGGATTGCCTGTGCTCAGGACTTGGTTTTGGTTTAGCTGGACGCCCCCCACCTTGTCGTCCTTAGGATGGGCTGTCATCCTTGGGTCATTCCTCCTGAGGCTGGTTGCCCACCTGCCCGCTGCTGTATGCCAGATTCCCCTCCCCAGGGCCATGTTTCCCTGTGGGAGCTGTCCTTCTTGCAGATTCCTTTAATGTCTAGAGACTTCTGTATCTCACCTGCCTCAGAGAGCAGGCCTTGGGTGTGTCCAAGATCAACCCACAGTTCCCTGCAGATCAGCCCTAGGAGTTTGCTATTAGTGTTACACTCTTGTGTTATACTCTTGTGTTGGCATAAAAATTATAGTCTGGTCATAACATGACAAAGAAAGGAGAATATCAGACAGGATCTTGTGGACAGAGTAGAGATAAATAAACATAACCATAGTCAGGCAGTCACTAAACAGTGCTTGAAATGAGTAGGAAAGTCTTCATTCAGGTTTCCAATGTTTAAGATTGCTTCAGATACATCCCCTATCCCCACTACCCCAGAGATGCATGCATGAGGAGAAAAACAAAATAATTTCATTTTATGCTTATGGCAATCTTTTGAAGGTAGATTTATTATTCCCATTTCGTAGATGTGGAAACTGAGGTTTAAAGAGGTGTGATGACTTGGATTAGAGAGCTGATAAGTTGTCGGCCTGACCCCAAGACCATGCTTCCCATATTTCATGGCTTCCCATGTTGACCACACCCTGGAACTCATGCCAAGGGCATTTGAGTCGAGAGCTCTTTAGGGGAGCGAAGCACGTGAGCACCTTCTTCTCGTGTCCTTGTCATTCCTGGGCAAGACAATGATGGCTTGGTATACACAAGCAAATGACATCCAGCTTCTCACTGCCGGATCCCTGAGCACAAGCACTTGTTGTTCATTTCTATAAATGTTAACATATCAGGATGTATTTTGACACGCTACTAAGATAAGTGCTAGAGCTGACAATAATAATGTATAATTTATGTCTCTCATATTACCTTCCCACCAGTGTGCTTACATTATTACATAAATTAGTTTAATATATCTGACATTCATCAGATAATTTAAACATTTGTTCTTTTGTCTCTGTCTCCTGCTCACAGGCTTCTAGGCTGGAGATCATGGCACCATATTGGCAATGATTTGCAGGAACGCTGGGAAAGTTATGGAAGACTTTTCTGACGTGCATAGTGGAGGTATGCTTTCCATGTGAGCAGCTGGGTCACAGGGTGCAGACAGCCCTGGAAAAAGCACTCGCCTCAGAGACGAATTCCAAAAATGGCCATGGATCCTTCCCATCCCAGTATTTACACCCCTATTTAATGAGATGTCGGAGCTTCTCCCACCCAGACGTAGAGTCTAGTTCTCCACCTTTTGAATCTGGGATTGGCCACGTGTCTGGCTTTTGCCAGAGGGCCGTTGGCAGACTTGTGCACAGTGACTTGCCCTCTTGCTACTTTTGGAAAATCTGCACTTACCATGATGTGAACAAGCCCCCAGCAGAGCATGGTATGATGAGACTCACAGCCCAAGTGTCTCCTTTGCCCCAGTGATACTCAGCCATTTGTCAGACATGTGATTGGAGCCATTCCCTGCTCACTGACTGCAGCCACATGCACTAGCCCAGCAGAGGAGGTAGAAGAAGCAGCCAGCAGTCCCCAGCTGTTGCTGATCCACAGAATTCTGAGCTAAATGCATGGCTGTTATTTTAAGCCAATACGTTTGAGGCTATTTGTTACACAACAAAAAATGACAGAAGGCTGAGGTTGATTGATAGGGGATTCCTATTTATAGTTAGGGAGAAGAGGCTATTTCTTGAGTTCCTGCTATACCTCCAGGCTGGGCCAGGCACTTGCACGTATATTATCTCCTTTGGTCCTCACACTGGATATATTATTTCCTTTGTGAAGTCAACAGTATTATTATCTCCATTTTACAGTAAAGAAGACGAGATTTCAAATGGTTAGCTTACTTGTCCAAGATCACAAAGCTACTAAATGGTAGGATTCAAACTCAGGTCTATCTGCCTGGACACCCTAACTTTTATTGGTATTTATTTAAAGGATAAGAAAAGTTTGAAGTGATTAATTCTGAGTTTGCATTTTTGCCCAGGTAAGGGACATCCAGACAACAACTCCAAGTGTTTGTTTGATATGATCATTAGTACAAGGATATCAGTACAGTGCTTGTCAATTGCATTATCCATCAATTAATTTAACTCAGCCTTATGAGTCAGTACTAATGTCCTTTTAATAGTTAAGGCAAGTAGATTCAAAGAAATTAAGGGAGTCCCCTGGTTGCCCAGTGGTTAGGATTCTGGATTTTCACTGCTGTGGCCAGGGTTCAGTTCCTGGTCAGGGAACTGAGATCCCGCAAGTTGTGCAGTGTGGCCAAAATCATAAACAGAAAAACAAAGAGGTTAAAAAGTTTGCCCAAGACAGGGAGTGATCCATCTTGTCAGATGCTTCCAGGAGATCCAGAGAAGTCAAGGAAAGTGAAGAATCAACCATCAGATGTGGTGGAGGTCATTGATCATTTTTTTTAATGTTGTGTTTCTTTTTTAATTTATTAATTTATTGGCTATGTTGGGTCTTTGTTGCTGTGGGGCTTTCTCTAGTTGCAGAGAACGGGGGCTACTCTTCATTGAAGTGCATGGGCTTTTCTTTGCAGTGGCTTCTCTTGTTGTGGAGCACGGGCTCTAGGCCCTCTGGCTTCAGTAGTTGTGGTGCATGGGCTCAGTAGTTGGGGCACATGGGCTTAGTTGCTCCGAGGCATGTGGGATCTTCCTGGACCAGGGCTTGAACCCATGTCCTCTGAATTGGCAGGCAGATTCTCAACTACTGTGCTACCAGGGAAGTCCCATCATTGATCATTTTTTAAAACTACTTTTCACTTAATATCTTTAAACACATGACCATACATATCTATAGTTTTATAAAAATGGCTAAATATGATCATGCATTTGAGCTCCTGAATCCAAACCCCATGACTGCTTCTCTGATCCAGGCTATCTCCTTTTCCAGTTTCCCAGTGGGGCCTCAGGCTGAATACTCTAAACCACAATGATCTAATCATTGACCAAGATGAAGACGGTAGATTCAGAGAATACTACCTGTGTGCAGGGTCCTGCAATAAGGCCTGGCAGGTTGCAGGAACAAGTATGGCTTAGTCCCTGACCTCACAGGGCTCACTCTCTGGCTGGGGAGGCCACAACCCACAGTATGTTACACCTGGATCTATGCAGTGCGTTTGTGAGGTGAAGTGTTGTCACATGATCTGGTGCAGTGACATCTTCTTTTCAAGTGATGCTAATGTCTGTCCATTTAAATAAATCAACATGTTCATTTTCACCATTAATGCCTGTGACCTGAGGGGTGCCCCATGGGACCCCTCCAAAGTGCTTCACTCTGTTTTCATGTTCACAAGTGTTAAGAAGCAGTCAAAGATCTAAAACTGAAATGTCCAGTATAGGCAAAGATCAGGAGAAGCTGATAGAATTTATAAATTGATACAAAAATTTTTGGAGGGCAATTTGGATTAGGTAACAGACCCTTAAAATATTCATACATTTGCCACTCTAAAAAATTCTAAGGAGATCACCTACCATCAAGATGTGCAAAGATTTATTTATAGTATTTTTTATGATGATGACATTTAATTGAAAACAACCTAAATGTCCAATAATAGGTATTGGTTAAATAAAGTATGATACATCCACAAATGTACTGTTGACCAATGGATTAAAATGATGCAGTAGATGAATAACATGAGATCATGAAAAGAAAAGGCAAATTATAAAAATAGTATTGCAGAATGAATTCATGTAAACAAAGTATGTACAGAAAAATTCTGGAAGGTTATGTACTAAAGTATTAACAATGGTTATTTCTGATGGAGAGATTAGGAAGTCAGGAGTATTTTTTATTTTCTTCTGTATGTTTATTTGTATTTTTTCCATTTTATTCATTCCAAAATCTGAAATCTGGGTGATAATCATGCTGTAGTTTTAAATTTGAAAGGAGATGCAGAATTTAAGAAGTGAGGGATGGGAGAAATGCTGTTAAGATTTGGATATCAATATCCCATTCTTTCTATCCCCACCTGAAATCTATCAGGCTTCTTACAGAGCTCATGCTGTCTCTTATTTTGATTCAAAACAGATCTGACCATTGTTTACTAAAAAGAGGAGAGGCTTTGGCACATAGATATGGACTCAGATCCTACCCTCTTCCTACCTGAGTGATATTGGGAAAGTCACATAACTTCTCTGAGCATCCATTTCTTTATCTGTAAAGTATGAACATACAACCTACCTTGCAGCAATATTGAGAGAATTAGTACCTGATGTATAGTAGATGCTCAAAAAAAATTTATTATATAGTTGTTCCTTTGATAATTGTTATTATTGCATAAAGGAACCAGAAAGTATGGATACTATATCCATTTTTTTTTCTGGTGGGCAGATTGAAGCAGAGTAGAAACAAATTTTAAGAAAATGCTGGTTGGTTGTTGAGCCCAGGACTTATCTCCTTCTTGGCAGTGTCATTTTAAATAGGCTCCTACATGTCTCCCAGGGCTCAATCCAAAGTATCTCCACTCCTGGGAAAATATATTTCCTTTTACAGGCAGATCAGGACCGTTATCTTGCATGTGTAGGAAAGTGCATCATTTCCCCCCACTATAAACATGGCTTAGCCTAGAATGGGGCCAGGTACCCCACTCTGCACACCTGTGCTGATGGCAGATGTTGGTAATTGATCATGATGCCCTTTCCTTTGGAGCCCAGGCACAGTCTTAAGGAATCTGCTCAACACCAAGTTTCCTGCAGTTCTTGCAGATTGATCAGAGGTTGCAAACAAGAGGAAACCCACTCACCTATTTTGGATGAGAGCAGTGTTGGGGAGTGTGGAAGGGGAAGGGAAGGTTGAGAGTTCATCTATTTCAACCTCCTAACTTCTGAGAGATTAGAAGAAGAATTCTTCTTTTTCTGGGTCTCATTTTCTTCGTCAATTCAGTGAAGTCCTAGGAATAGATCAGGACTGGTGATAGGTTTCCTTCCATGAGTTTTCTCTGATGAATCAGTTTCTACATAGAGTATTTTGTGTAAAATTATTCAGAGTCCTCACTCAGTCTTGGCCAGGAGCATGCCACATTGGGTTCTCAGAGTCTCCTATGCCTGGAATGAGTTGCAGCAGAGGTGGGTGTGCCAAGTGTTTGCCATTCCTGGATTGGATGGTTTCAGATAGCTCTGAATGTCTACTTTTCTAGGAAACTGAGGCCCAGAATGGAAAGTGAGTGGTCCAATATGAGTTTGTGGCATAGCCAGGACTGTGACCTGGGGCTTGGCTCCCTGTCTTGGCCGTGTTCTACAAAGCCTCAAACCTGATGTCAAGTCTCTGGGTGGCAGGTGTGTTCCTCAGGAGGAAATACAGGTTCTCAGTGAATGGGTAATGCCAGTCCTTCCTCCCCTGGACTGAGCCTGGCTGCCCCAGGGGCACTATCCCCTCTGCCTGATAGGACTGATACAGCCCTGGGCCCTGGAGCTGGGGGCCAGGCTACTCCTCCAGGGCCCTACCCTGGCTTCTCTCTGGGTCCTTCCTAAAAGGCTTGGGAATAAGTGATCAGATTCCAAAGAATTTCCCCTGGGGTGGAGTCGGGGGTGGGCGGCATTTCCCAGAGTGGGGCTTTGCCTAGGCAGGGGGTGCAGCTAAGAGCTACAGGCTCGCAGCAGGGGCTCCTTAAATATGCAGAGGGAGCAGCTGCCTTTGATCTCTCCAGCTAAGAAGCAGCCACTCCCCGCTGAGCTGGAGTGTGCATGTGTGCTTGAGGGTGGCATGTGCGTGTGGGTTCACATGTAAATGAGGGCAGACCGGACCCCAACGTGTGCCTGGTGCATGTATGTGCACACACAGACACTGCTGCGGGTTCACATGTGTTCATATGCACGCATGTCTGTGCGCCTGTCTGTGTACGTGTGCACGTATCCATGCCTGGCAGTTATCAAGTGTGTGTACGTGTGTACACCATGTGGTTTGTTGGGAAGAGCACACGTCTACATGTCAGTTCATCTGAGATATCTCTATGTATACAGTGGTATTATTTGCCCATCACTCCCCACTTGGGAAAACTTATAACAGTGTTACTCCTTATTCATACTATTACCACTGGAGTCACTATAGTAGCACAACCTGATCCTGCATCCTGGCCTGATTTAATTTGTCTAGGTATGAGTCAATTCTAGTACCCACTCTCCTGGTTATTATGGTCAGGCGATAGAGTAGTAGGTTGTATTACTATTCAAAACTTTGTCCCCTTTCTCCTACTGATATTAGGAATGACTGAATGACCTTCTTTGGCCAATGGAAATGAGAGCCGAGGTGACACATGCCACACTTGAGCAGAAGTTCTAAGAGCCCGTGGCTGGCTTGCCATGAGACTTGTGATATTCAGACAAAGGCTGGTCCATCATCCTGGGTCCCAGAAAGGAGATAACCCGGAGCAGAGCCATAGCCAGCACATGATAAATGTGTAATACAAGTAAGAAGTAAACCTTGTGGGAGATTTTAGGGGTTTTCATTGTTGTTGTTACGTATATGTTGCAGCATAACCTACCCGAAGCTGACTAAACAAATAGGCACTGGGATCAATTGTCCCACCCCCGTGGGATGGGATTTTGGTTTTGGAAACAGAAAGCGCTTTAGTAATTTCTATTTACCATGATCTGTGGCTAGAGATCAGGAAATATGTAGTCATGTTTCCCATATATGAAAGTCCTATTTCCCTCATTTGGCTACACATATGCCTTTTATGCAAAGTCAGCACAGATAGAAAGAGACCAGAGAGAGACCAAAGCGGGACATGAAATTGATAAAGTCCATGGTTCTGAGTTCAGTTGTTCCTGAGACCCAGCTGCATCCTTGCTCTGCATCCAGATTCATTGCACCACCTCATCTTGATTCTTAAACAAGAAATTCCCCTTCTAATTAATGCCAATGTGAGTTGAGTTTCTGTCACTTGTACTGACTCTAAATTAATATGTATGATTTTGTGTGACTATACACACATATACATTACAGTGCTATGTGTTTGTGTGTATATTCATGTATGTGCTGACTTTATGGAATATGTGTGTCTGTGTATCCTCATGTGTCTCTGTGTGTCCTGATAATCATATGCAGTTATATAGGTATATTTATGGTAGGTGGGTGAATTTGCCTGGCACATAGTAAGTGTTCAATAAATATTTTCAGAATAACTTGTGTGTATTTCAACAGATGTAGCACACTGCACTCCTAGCTGCACTTGGACTCTGTGTGAGGACTACTCTCATACTTCCATTCCTCCCAAAGTGTTTACACATTTGCATGTCAGGTTGCTCCTTGGGCTTCTACCTATCTGGGCTTCATCCTTCCTTGATCTCTAGACAGGAAGAAAAACAGCCTGGGCCCAGCTTGCCAGTCTCAGGAGGCATTCTTGGAAGGAACACTTAGGTCCAGAGTCAGCATGGCTGATGTCACTCCCAGCCATCTGCTGGAGCTCTGGGTCAAGTGTTCATTGTTATAACAGGAAATTTTAATGAATAGACTTTCTGCATTTGACTTTGGCAGTTTCATGAGTAGATAATTTGACAGAAACTTGGGACTTGGTTTTTGCTATTTGCACTTTATTGTCAAGTGCTAGGAAAGTATTTTGAATTGGTGAGGCGGAAAGATTGAAGAGACAGCAGTGAAGGGCAGGGGAGGTGAGATGGTAAGATTGCTACCAAGAAGGAAGCATCTCACTTGGGGGCTTTCTGGGTGAGAAACTGGGGGCTCCGGGGGCTTGAAGGAAATTTAAAGATCAGCTGGTTCAACACCACCCCCCATGCTCAACTCCCCTCCATAAATAGTAATTGTAATGACAATGACTGTAATAATAGCTACTATTTTGAACTTGTACCAGCCTCACAGAAAGTTGTTCTATTCAGGCTCCACAGGTTGCAGGGCATAGAGACCCAGCCAGCATAGCCCATGTTTCCTTCCCCTCCCCTCTTCTCCTCTCCTACCTTCCCTGTCCCTATGCTGTGGGGATATAGGGAAGGACCATCCTACTCCAATCAGAGCAGTGGTTCCCAGTTGGGGGTTATTTTGCATCCCCCCCTCATTGTGCATTTGGTAATGTCTGGAGACATATTTGGTTGTCACGACCAGGTTGGCATCAGGTAGGGAAGGATAAAAGGAGAGAACAGAGCAATAGTAATATATGGTTTGAGAGGAATATTTTGCTCTCAGAGTGAAAAAGAAGGCTGGGTGTGTGGTTTAAACTCTTCACACAACAGCATTTTTAGGATATTTCTCTTGCTTATGGAAAGGATTGTGTGTCATTGGGATATTTGGAAGTCATTCTCAAGAGTTATAGTCCATAACTGCCAGTGGAACCCTGCAGGGCATAGAGGAAGCTTTGGTATGAACCCTTGGGCACTAGACACAACTTTTTCCAAGACTGTAGCCTGGTCTGGATGTTTGAGAATTTCTCTAGGGTAATGTTGAATTTCATTTCCTTAGCAAGGGTTGCTGGAAATTTCTTGCCTTATTTAGTGGCCATGGGCCTTAGCCTTCAGGGAATGCTTAAAGATGGATGTGGAAGCAGCCGGTTTTTAGAAGAAACCCAAAGAGTATAGGGAGGTGGTCAGATAAAGGGGGCCCATCTGGAGTGCAAGAGTTGGATGGGCCTAGAGAGCACTTTTCTAAGGATGCAGGTCTAGCATGAAGGGGGGTCATTAGGAAGGGAATCCCAGGTGCCCTCACTGAGTTGGATGGGACAATTCAGAAAGGAAACCTCCAAATCTGTCAGGAGGCACTTTTTATCTGGGGCTGCAGAAGCAGCTGATCAAAGAGAATGGATTGACACGGGATCAAACTACCTCCCCGTCTGTGTCCCCTCTCCTTCTGTTTCCATTTTCTCTCTCTGACTCTGACCTTTTGTCATTATCTTTCTCTTCCTTCCTACTGACTTGATCCTCTTTCTTTGTTGAAAATAAGTTGAAGCCAGATCATAGATACCAAGTTAAAGAACTGAATTGCGTGCTAAATTTATTTGTTAGTACACTCAGTAAATATCTATCAATTCTTAGTTCCTAGCACAGCGAGTAACACAAATGGTCAAGAATTATTTGCTAAATGAATATATGAATAAATGAATTTAAGTCTTAGCTTAAATGTTATCTCTTGGAGAAGACTCTTTCTTAACCAAGTTATGGACCAAATTCTTAACGAAGTCTTCCATTTTAAGTCAAACACTATACCACTGCTACATTTCATTTCCTTCATAATACAAATATCTGGAATTATATTAACATTTTTTTGTTGTTGTTTGTATGTTGTGGTCTGTGTCCCTTACTAGAATATAAGCTCTGGGAAATTGGGGAATTTGTTTGTTTCACCTGGTCTCTCCAGTACCTGGGAGAATGTCAGGTACACAGTAGGTATTTTCAAATATTTACTAAATAGAGAGGTTTATTGGTTTCCTTCTCTTCTCTGGGTCAGGTGATGTAGTGAGTACTGGGAATTCAGAGTTGAGTGAGACATGGTCCCTGGTCAGAAGACTCTCCAATGTGGGATAGAAAATTCCTGATAATTTCTGGAAGTGAAACAACTGGTGCCCCACTTGAGGTTTACTCACCTGCCATCATGGAGCGAGTACTAGAGTAAGTAACCACTGCTATCACCAACAACCCCAGAAGGTCGGTGACATAATCCAATAAAAATTCTGTTTTTCTTTCTTCACACATAGTTTGGTGCAAGATAAGTAGTTTTTGGCCAAATGTTGACTCAAGAACCTGGATCTTCCATTTGTTTTCCTATTTCAACACCAATATATGGTCACTGCGAAGTGGGAGGGGAGTGAAAGATGGCATGTGGAGGATTTTTATTGGCCACACTGGAAGTGGCATGCGTGACATCGCTCTGCATTTCATTGGTCAGAACCCAGTCATAGGCGCCATCTAACTGCAAAGGGTGATGAATATTATCCGTCTGTGTGCCCAGAAGGAAAAGGAAATGAATCTGGTGACCACACAGCTTTTTATTTTTGCCATAGATAGGACAGAGGGAGAGGTCATGGACCAAGACAGGGAGCCCAACTTAAGAGAATTCATGAGAACCAGTACCAAGGTAATAGCAGTGGCCATAGGCATTGGAAGAGAATTAAGACTATTACGAAACTCAGAAGTTAAAGTCACATAACAATGCACCGATTTGATGTGTTCTTTAGTGAAATTACCATGAAACTTACATCAGAGATGTCTTCTGACTTGACTTTCGCTTCATCATTAGAAGTTATTCTGAGGAGGGCATTGTCTCTACTGCTCTGTGAGTTCTGCTGTTGGTATCAAGTGACAAGGTTCTGCCTTACTGAAGTGATAATTGGAGTATGGATGAAGGATGAGAATTTGGGGCACAAAGATTACCTACCTCTTTTTCTGTGGTACCTCTGTTTTTTTAGATTTCATATAAAGTCTTCACCAAAATGAGTGATTGCCCATTGTGTGCCTAATTCTGTGCCAGATGCTCTGGGGATAGGAGAGGGGAAAGATATGAGCCTGGCTCTTGAATGACATGTTTTTCTTCAGGGAGCTTCAAGGAACTTGTGAGACACAATTGCAAAAACCAAAGGCATCAGATGCTTGGGATACAGGTGCTAAGTGTCGTGCAGCTTCCCAGCAAGGTGAGGTAAGTATAGGCGGCTGTTGATGGAAACATTTCTGAGGGAGGTGGTACTTGCGTTGGGTCGCCTAGAGTTTCCTCGAAAGACAACATTGGCTTGTATATTCCGGGGGCTAACAGCGTGATTTTAGAGTCGGATAGGACTAAGTTTGGAGCTGGGTTCTATCCCTTACTAACTCTACAGTATCTAGTAAGGTGGGCGAATGCGATACTATAAACACAGGGTACCTGGCACAGAGGAACTGCTCACTAAGTGGGAGATGTTAGACTGTGAAAGAACAGTAAATGTGTATTCCCTGAAGCCACACGTCTTGGGTGTGAATCCCACCTCAGCCCTTATTTTCTTTGTGATCTTGGGCAAGTCCATTAACCTCTCTGTGACTTGGTTTCTTCATCTGTGAAACAGGTATCATGTTACTGCCTACCTTGTAGGATTGCAGTGAGTGGTAAATCCATTAATATGTGTAAAAAGCACATAATGGGACTATGTAAGTTGTGCTATTATTACCACTATTAGAAAAATAGTCATTTCATCTCCACAGATGCTCACCCCTACACTGAAGAACAGAGGCATTTCCTTTCTTGGAAAACCACAGAGTAATTTAGACACATACAGTGTGTTTCATTCTGTGTGTGTGTGTGTGTGTGCACGTGCACAAGCAATCATATGTGTGTGTGATGGGAAGTGATGGCCTGAACGATGGCACTTTTCTCACATTGTGACATTTTTTTTTAGACCTTGTTTAATACATTCACATTGTGACATTGACACATGCATTTTCAATTAAATTGAGTTCCTGTGTTGCTCTACACATTTGGCAGCAACCAAAAGTTCACGGAAAAATATGAATAGACAAAGGGAGGGTTCACAAACAGGGGTGGGGGTGGGAGAGTCAGAGAATCAATTTACAGTTTGTCGAATGAATTGGGAGACTGGGATACCAAATCGTACACTCTAAATATATGCAGTTTATTGTATGTTAACCGTATCTCAATAAAAGTTCTTAAAAACATTACAGCTTGTCAAGACAAGAGTTTGAAAGCCTCCCTTTTATAAAAAAAATAATGCACTGGATCCTTGTCCGTCGTGGATTGTAACAGCTACAGCAGTCACTTATTGAATCCTCACATGTGTCGGGCGTGCTGCTAAGTGCTCTATAAATGCGTCACCTCATTGAATCTTCATAATACCCTAGTGCGTTTTCAAGGGTCCGTACCATTTAAAAGGGCTTTAAGAGATTAGCTGGCCTGAGGTCTCATGGCCAGTATATGATGGAGCTAAGATTAAAAGCTTCTCTGACTCCAAAAGGTCATGGTCTTAACTAGGGCCGATGTCCAGCCAGGACATGCTGGGATGGCACAGGCAGTGTGTAACCACTGTCCTTTCTGGTGCCTTGGCCCCCTGCTGTAGTGGCTGTTAGATATTATTATCACTGCTCTTCTCAACCAGGAGGCAATATTACATTGCTATGATCGAAAGTGGGAGGGGAACAAAAAAGACAGTGTGGAATATCTTCTTAGAATCTATGACACATTGATTTGAAACCAAAGAGAAATAAAGCTAAACTTAAAATGCACAAGATCTTAGGAATGAGGTGGTCCACAAGTGTGTCTGCAGCACCTACTCAGCCTGGTGGAAGGAAAGGGCACTGTGGTGGGAGTCAGGGTGCTGGCTTACTAAAAACACTCTTCCCTCCCACAGGAGAAAGATGCTTTTGAAAAAAAAAATTGAGAAATGGAATACATAAATAAATAAATGAAAAATCACCCACAATTCTCAAATTCTTACCTCCTAGAAAAAAACTCTGAGAACTATGGTTACCATTTTGGTGCACTGTGTGTGTGTCATTTTAGAAATATATTTATATATTACCCCAGCTGTAGGCTGAGGGGTTTCATCTTAGAGGTCTCTTTCCTCAGAAGGCATTCCGGCGATAATTCAATAGCTCCTCTCAGAGTGTCCAATGGGAGAAGCTGGGGATGTGCATTTTTGACTGTCTAGCTGGGCCCTCGTTTATCCCTAGTGAAAAATTGTCTAAGGGGGAAAATTTCTTAGTGCGTAAAACTGAAAAGCAGAACTCAGTACAGTACATAATCCTAACAATGCCGTACGAAAATGCAGTAAAAATAGAGTCAATTACACACTGTCAAAGCTTTTCTCTAAACAGCTGCCTAAAAGAATATGACAATTTTTCCTACAATGTAGTAAAAAATAAGAAAAGTTCTCTCACAATGCTAACTACATAGGGCCGAATTCATTAACACTTTATTACCTTAAACTCCATTGTAAGAGAAAAATAATATGATGCAACTTGTCACTTTTTTCTTTTCCCGGTTTTGTTACTGTGACACATTAAGATTTAGGCGCCTGCTAGTGTGTTGTGATCTACATTTAATGATCTTAACAGGGACTTAGTAAGACATTGTTCGTTTCTCTTGCGCTGTCCCTGAGTGGGGTGTTACATGAACAGTGAGACCCAATTATATCATAGTATAATTTACAAAGGAGGAAAAAAAAAGTTCTTTTCATGGCATGTTCCCCAAGGAGACTAGGAGTATTGTAGCAGTTTCTTGGCTCTGCTTTGCAACAATATAATTAGCTATAATCTGAGCATTTGCATATAGTACATAGAGCAGGAATAATTCTCTGCTTGCTGGGTTAGACTGTAAAATGGTCTTTTATAAGACAGTCGCTCTGATACACCTAATTTTACTTAGCGTATTTGCATCTATGTTGTGGCTGATCATTACATAATGGAAACAGTTACTCTCAATATGGAAGAAAAATGAGAAAATGCATTATAATGAAAGGTAATTTTTTAACCAACAGATTTTTAATCAGGCCTACTGTGGACACAGAACTGGGACAGAACACTTATGCCTTTGAGATAAAAGTCTGACTTTTAGTCCAAACTTTGTCTAGCTTTGCAGTTAACCTGACATTTTACACACCTTATAGTTTATACCTGAGGATGCCAAGTCCTTCAGGACCATGATATCTGGAGCCTCGAATCTAAACACAGGCCTTTACTTCCTTAAATAAAAATAAGCAAACAAGGAAACACTAGTTTAGGGGATTGAGGAACAGAAAGGAGAGTTTATTAGTTTGCTATCTCTTTCTTGTAAACTCTCCACTTTCTCTCTATCCCCCGCCCCCTCTCCCTCTCTCCTCCTCTCTAGCTCCCTCCTTATATCCACCAAACTTGGTAATTAATCAGAGCTCCATAAATTGGCACACTAGTTGATTTTATCAGCTGATTTCACCTTAGGGATTTTGGGTGTATGGCTCCAAAGTTTAGGGCAAGAATCGCAGAGTCAAAATTACCCTCGAAAATCCAATAGAATCACAATCAAGAAATTTGAGAAGCTCCATTTGGGAGGCCAATGGGAGCTGAGCAAATTGAGGGGACAGTAGATTCAAAGCAACTCCTCATTTCAGGCTCCCTGCAGGACGTACCCTAATTGTTAGTGGAATAGCCTCGTGTTGAAGTACGTACGGCTCAGTATTCTTATTTCCCCATCTCTCTTCCTCCCTATTCTATCTAAATGGAAGGATTTAGTTGGCAGTAAGTGTGACCCTCATTCACTCCCACTAGAATGTAAGCTCCATGGAAGGTTGGTCTCACTCGCCTTCATTTCAGCACTAGGGCTGTGTTTGACATATAGGAGGTGCTTGGTCAATATGTAAGCAAAGGACGATTGAAAAGATTTGCCAGTCCTTCAACCTTTAGCCACAGGAAATATACTAGAAGACTATGGTAGATATCAAGCTCCAATGGTCATGTTCAACATCTCCATCTTACTGCTTTGATAATTCAAAACATGGTAGAGATGGGCTGCTGGTGTGTTTTCTCCAAAGTTTGACTTATTTCCTCATTGCAGGTTTGGAAATGTGAAATTCCATATCTCTGGGTTGGATTGGAGCTTTGTTTTGGCCAATCAGTATGTATTGATTGGATATTGAGGGTTGTGGACTTCTAGAAATGTAAAATGCTACTAATGCTACAAGGACTCTTAGAGATAATAGAGTCCAGGACTCCAGTCACAAGTGGGTGTTATGGGTTGACTTGTGTCCACCCTAAAATTCTTATGTTGAAGTCCTACCCTCTTATATCTCTGAGTGCAACCTTATTTGGAGATAGTCTTTATAGAAGTAATCAAAATAAAATAAGATCATTAGGATGGGCTCTAATCTAATATGATTGATGTCCTTATAAAAAGGAAAAATTTGGACTCAGAGACACATATAGAGGGCAGATGATGTGAAAAGACACAGATTGAAGATGATCTTCTATGAGCCAAGGAGAGAGAATTGGGACAGATCCTTCCCTGACAGCCCTCAGAAAGAACCAACTCTGCTACCACCTTGGCTTTGGACCTGTAGCCTCCAGGACTGTGAGACGATAAATTTCTGTAGTTTAAGCCACCCTGTCTGTGGTATTTTGTTAGGGCAGCCCTGGCAAACTAATACAATGGGTAAATTGAGGCCCAAACCTAGACCAGTGCCCAGGCCACTTGTAGTTAGGCAAGACAGTTGGTGCTTTTAGCCAGGCTTGATTAAATATGAAGAATCTTGGCACTAGAGACCATTTTCAAGAGATTGTTTGGTCTCCTCCATATGTGATCCCTTCTCCAAAGAGCTAAGCTCTTTCTACTGTGATTCTCTGTTTTTTTAACTCAACCAACATTTTTGCAGAACATCAGTGAGTTATTCCTACTACCAAGTAGTAGGAAATGTTAGATTTACTTTCCCTATTTTTTTCAGTGATTTTTTTTTTTTTTGGTGAAAGTTTTGAAAGCAAGATAACAAGGGAGCAAAGAATACAGGAAGTGGAAAGCGATGCAAAGAAATGCAAGGTATAATTTTTAGTGGCATATATACTAGCTTTTTAAATTTTAACTTGCAATAGTTTTAATCTTACAGGAAAGTTTCAATAGTAGTGAAAGAGCTCCTATATACTTTACACCCAGGTTCACCAATTGTCAACATTTGCCACAGTCCTTTATAGTTAATATATACTCTCTATATAATCATAATTATGTAATTATATATATATACACTACTTTTTTCCTAAGTATTTCAGTGTGCTTTTCCCAAGAATGAGGCTATTTCCTTATGTAACTGTAGTATAATTATCCAAATCAAATTTAAGATTGATATTAATCTATAGACATTATTCAAATTTCACCAATTACCTTAATAACATTTTTTATAGCACTTTTTTTTTTTTTCTGGCTCAGGATCCAATTCAGGATCACACATTGTATTTAATTTTCATGATTCTTTAGTCTCCTTTTATCCGGAAAAATTCCCTAGTCTGAAATATGGATGTATTTTTAAGAGTGTAAGTCATTTGTTTTGTACTGTATCCCTCACTCTAGGTTTTCTGATGTTTTCTCATGATTAGATTTAAGTGTACATCTCTGGCAGGAAATCACTGAGGTTCTGGTATGTTCTTAGTACGTCACTCATGATGCTGGTTTTTCTCAGTGACTTCCTCTCCCCCAGCACTTTCTACTGTGTCGATAAAATATAAAAACAACCGGGTAACAATGAGTATAACTAAGGATAACTTTGGGGAGAAAAATTCATTTTTTCATCCATTCATTCTTTACACACAGGAATTTTATAATCTCCAGAGCACCTTATTTGTACTTTTTTGGAGGACAAATTTATTAGCTCGTGCTTTGTTTCGATGGATTTCAAAACCTGTTCAGGTTGTGAAATGCCTGGAAATCATGGCCTTCTCTACAGATCTTTGAAAGAACCTCTTTCTAAATGCATATACCAGAAAACAAACTGTAAAGACATCCCCATATGCTCACACTAAACAAGAAGCAAAACAATTCAATTTTCTCTGAGTTTTCCTGTTAATATCTTATTCCTTGCCTATTTATTTTGTTTCCTGGGAGCCCAGTCTAGCAGTTTAAAGGTAGACTGATGTTTAAAAAAAATGATGGGAGAAAAAGGTTGTATCTAAATAAATGATCCTGGGCTTCCTAGGTGGCGCAGTGGTTAAGAATCCGCCTGCCAATGCAGAGGTCATGGGTTCAATCCCAGCTCCAGGAAGATCCCACATGCTGCGGAGCAACTAAGCCCATGTGCCAAAAAAGAAAAAAAAAAAAAAAAAAAAAAAGAATGTAAATAAATGATCCTCATTACAAATTGGAAAAGTACTGGCAGTGTTGGATTTTAACTGCAAGAATCCATGTTCAACTGGTGGGACACAAATACCTGCAAAGAGCAAAAATGAGAACTATGGTTTTCTACCAGCCTATCTTCCCAAAAGGTAGAGGGTGAGTGGATGACTACTGTGTGGGGATATTGCTTGCTCAATCCCGTGGGGGTGATTTGGTGGGGTCTGGAGAGCTGGACCCCCTGGGCTGATTGCCTCAGACCACTATCAGCCTTGTGAATTTTTCCCAGTTTTCCCTTAAAATTATCTTTTTCTGTGCCTACCATGAAGTAAAAAGACTGGGAAACAATATAGTCACTTGCTTTATTTTATCCCTGAGAGGCAGGAACTTAGTCTTACTCATTCGTCTTCTGCAATGCTTAGATCAGGGCCCAGCACACAGTAGTTGCTCAAATTGTATTTATTACATCAAAATTGCTGAATGTTTGCTTCTTGCAGACACTGTGAGAAGAGCCATGTTTGAGGGGCCACTTTGCCAACAGCTGTTGACTTAGAGGACAGAGAGTCTTTTAAAGCACAGCTAAAGGACACCTTGAATCTAAAATAGAGCAAATGACAAAGTGGTGAAAGAAGAGACACATAACACATTTCTGGAGAAAGACAGTGAACCCAATCCCTGACAGGATTAGCAGGTTAATTAAAGAATCTATCCTGATGATGCTGGCACATCTTCAATGCAGACTGACATTAACTCGAGGCACAGGCCCCAATCTATCTTTTCCACCAGCTGCCGGGGAGCTGAAATGCTTACCAGACAAGTCGATGCTTAAAGACCTCCTAGATATGTGTAATGTCACTGTATCCCAGGTAGAAGCCCACTCCAGAAAAGCTCATGGATTAGCAGGAACAGGGTTATCTGATTAACTCCTGACTACCTATTAATAGTCAGTGGATAAAATGGGCATTGGGAAGAGAAAGTTTAGATACAGTGAGCAAATCGACACCTTCTGAGCATCTATAATGTGCCTTGCACAGTGCTAGGCCCATCACACAACTTATTTCCCTTGATGTGGTGGGTAAGAGTGGCCCCTATGCAGTCAGACAGACTTGGGTTCAAATCCTAGCTCTGCCATATTCTGGCTCGATGACTCTGGGTAGGGCACTTTTCTGTAAGCCTTGGTTTCCTTAGGGATAAAACAAGGACAATAATAGTGTTGCATCAGTTTTCTAGGGCTGCTGTAACAAACTATAACAAAATTGGTGGCTAAAATAGCAGAAATGTATTCCTTCACAGTTTTGGAGGCCAGAAATCCAAAATCAAGGTGTCAGCAGGGTTGAGCTCCCTCTAAAGACTCTAGGGGAGAGTCCTTCCTTGTCTCTTCCAGCTTCTAGTAACTCTAGGTGTCGCTTGGCTCGTGGATTCATCACTGTAATCTCTGCATCTACCTCCACATGACCTTCTCCTCTGTGTCTTCTATTCTGTCTCTTATAAGAACATTTTAAAATGAGTTTAGGGTTAGCCTGGGTAATCTAGGATGTTCTCAACTTGAGATCATTAACTGAATTACATCTATAAAGACCCGTTTTCCAAATGAGGTCACAGGTTCTGGAGGTTATGATGTGGACATACCTCTTGGGGGCTACCATCCGTCCACTACAGTCCTCTTCCTACTTTTCTGTTCGTGTGAAGGTTAGAGATAATATATAAAAATATAGGTATATTTATATATAAGGCATTTATCTTAGCACAGTTCCTGTCACATAGTAAGCACTCAGTGAATAAAACTATACAGAGCTGTGTCACACACAGCACTATGAAGTCTGGGAAGCAGGTCTTACTAACTTCTTTTTATACATTGCAGTTGGTTCAGAGAGATTTATTACCTTTCCTGAGGTCACCAACTGGGTTTCCTATCCAGTGTTCAGTAACCACAAAGTCATGTTGTGACCCATCAACATGTGGAACACTTTGTATCACCCTATGCAGAGACAAAGATTTGGGTACACATAGCTTATTTAGAAAGTGATTCCAGGAAGCAGTGAGATAGTGGGGGAGTACAAAGAAAGGAGAGAAGCCAAGGAAAGGTACATTAGTGGGTTGGTTACTGCTTCAGGCACCTGGACCTCAATCCCATTGGGGCCTCTTAGAAGTCGGTGTATATGAGAACTGAGCACCAAGGCACAGGTGACCTCCAGGGTGGGCTGGATAAGAGAGGGGCGCAAAAATCATCTCCTGCTCCCAGCAACTCTGTGGTGACAGAGTTCTTGGAGGATCAGGGTGAGGGGGAGTGCTGAAATGAAGGGAGAGAAAGAGCAATAATAGTCCTAAAAAACTAATTTTTGGTAATTTTGCTTGGAACACTCCTGTGAGTTTTGATGGGATCCCAGAGTCTCCGTGCTGGAATGGACCTTACACGTCTATGGCCCGACATCATTCCCATTGCTGTGGTCCCCTGTACAATACCCTATATTCTCAGGTTTGTCCTCAGTTGTCCTCTATAGCCACTATCTACATACTTGCAGGACCAGAGGGCTCACTGCTTCCTGAGGCATTGCTCAGCCCGATCCTTTGCTGGACAGCTTTCATCATAAACAAGATCTTTATGTTGAATCAAAATTTGACTCCTTGAGTCTTCCCCCAATGGGATTTAGTTCTTTTCCCTAACTCTCCTCCCTCCCTAAGAGATCTGCTTTTGTGTTTGCAATTTTCATCTCTACAATCCTGCCTTGTCCCTGCCCTAGAGCTGTGGCTCTTTGGAGACTCTGTGTTCTGCTCCCGCAGGGTTCTTACTTATAATGGCCTAGAAAGTAACTTAAGTGATTTTAGAAAAAAATAACACTGCACCCTCAGGGACAATTGGAGCATATGATGTTGTAAGAAGAACGTGCATTCAACAAATGCCGAATAAGCACTTACTTTGTGTCAGATCCTCAGATCCGTGGCCAAGAGTCTGTTCGGCGCTATGGATGCTCAAAATGACCAATTACAATGCCCAGGAAAAAGGCAGGATAAAGGTTGCCAAAGGTCATTTTAGGAGGGGAAGAATGAGGTGTGCCATGCTTATCAAAGCCTGAAGGACCACATGCTCTCAGCATAGCCATTTCGTTAAGGGAATTAGGGAGGACTTCATGGAGGAGGCATTTGGATTGGGCTTTGAAGGTTGGTTAGGATGTTAACAGAGTCTGGTATTGGCAGGAAAGGAATCTGAGAATATAGGAATGACACATCTCCTCCTGGAGATGAGGCCACGCGTGTTTCTTCATTCAGGGAATGGCAAGTTGTCAGGCATTTCTAGAGTTTGCGGTATGAATGTCTATGATGTGTTTACATGGTTAATAGCACATGAGGCTGGTATAGTAGATGACAGACACATTCAGAATATTGTAGGCCAACTGGTCTTGATTTATCCATTAGGTGATAGGAATGTTGTTTTTTAAAAATTTTATTTATTTATTGGCTGCATTTGGTCTTCATCACTGTGCGTGGGCTTTCTCTAGTTGTGGCGAGCGGGGGCTACTCTTTGTTGTGGAGTGTGGGCGTCTCATTGCTGTGGCTTCTGTTACAGAGCATGGGCTCTGGGTACGCAGGCTTCAGTAGTTGTGGCACGTGGGCTCAGTAGTTGTGGCACATGGGCTTCGTTGCTCTGTGACACGAGGGATCTTCCCAGACCAGGGATCAAACCTGTGTCCCCTACATTGGCAGGCAGATTCTTAACCACTGTACCACCAGAAGCCCGATAGGAAAGTTTTTGATGCTTTTGCACAGAGATGAGTAAGACTCAGTGTTAATTTTAAAAGGGTCATTCTAAATACCGCTGTGGAGGATAGGACAGACTGTGGGGAAATTGGAAACCAGGAGACAAGGTAAGAGGTGAGAGCAAAAAATTCCATGTAGAAGACTTTACCCATCCATGCTTCTATCCATCCTTCCATCTAGTCTTCTATCCATCCATCCATCCATCCAGTTTTAAGCATTTACATGCTTATCATTGTGCTTTGGAAGAAGGAAAGAGATTTTCTATCTTCCAGGGGCTTATGATCTAGTAGGGTTGAATGGGAGAAGTGAAGAGGAGAGGGAGGATAAAAAGATGTTTCAGAATCGAAGTAGACTCTCTGCATGTGAAGTGTCTAACTGCATGTGAATGGAAAATAAGAGGGAAAGTAGAAAAAAGTCTTCACACTGGAACGGGGTGCCTGAATTCTAGGCCCAACCATGCTACTCATTGTCTGTCTGACCTTGGACAAGTCCTAACCCCTCTCTGGTTATATTTTTCTCATCCACAAAGTTTGGACTAGATGATTTCTTCCAGAGCTTGACATTCTAGGATTCTGTTATTCTATTATTTTGTCCATTAATTAGTAAGAGAAAGAGCAACGGTTAATCACAGGTAGACTATGGGGGTATTTGGGGCATAGGAAGTGAATCCAGGGCAGTATGACTCTATGAGGAAAAAGATGGAGAGACAGATGCCTAGGAAGGCAGGGTGGAATCAGGTTACAGGGGCTATGACTGTCAGAGCAGCAACCACAGTTATCATTAAAGCTTTGTTCCCTCACTTCATCTTCCAGTCCCTGACATGCTTCCCTTCTGGCTCTGACGTCTCCGGTGTGCTCCCCGACGTCTCTGCTGTGGCACAGAGGGCAGCTGCTCTGAAGCCAGATAACCACAGATCCTTCCCCTTCCTTTATGAGAGGATCTGAGCCCTGGATGGGCTTGAGGCAGTTCTAAGACTCACTGGTCCCAGACTAGCAGGGTGTGGATCAGGAGACTCTTGGGCAAGGACACTGGCCTTCCTCCTGCTCTGTGGGCTGGCTGCCTTGTCCCCCTGGGCTACAGCTTTTCACTTTCCTCCCCTTGGTCTCTCCCCAAGGCTTTTGTCCAAGTTGGCAGAGAAGAGCCACTAAGGTCATAGAGTCAGGGACTTAGGAGGACGAGAGTGGTCACTGATTCCAGTGGACTGAGCCCTCTTTAAGGGCAAAGGCCACGCATCAGTGCTTGCTGAATTCTCAGCCTCAACACAGATCCTGGTCCATAACAGGTGCTCAATCAATGCTCACTGAATAAAAGATGATTGAATGAATGATTGGAACTAGTCATGTACAAATGATGAAGCTGAGGTCAGGATGGCCAAAGCGGCTGCTGAGTTAGAGCTAAAGTCTTATCTTAGTGCCATTCCTTCTGGGTTGTAGCTCTTTGAAATGAAGACAGTAATACATGCCCTGCAAAGACAGCTGTTGTGAGGATTAAAAAGATATCACATCTAAAGCTTCTAGGATGGTGCTGAATACAGAGTTCACACACAATAATTTTAGGCTCGAGTGCAAGCCTGACCAGAGTGTTAATGACGATACCCTGATCTTTGGAAAAGAAGATCCATCTTAGGGGCATCATGCAAGGAAATTCTTGTTTGAAAGGTTTTCAAGATTAAAGAAAGCCTCATCCATCTAAGGCAGCTCTGGAAACAGCCTTGTTAGAGGTAGAGGGGTGAATGCAGTGACTCTGGACCCTTTCCAATCCTTTTGGTTTTTGGCACCAAGAATGCATTTCTGATCCTGACCATTGGGTGGCACCAGTCCATCAGGTTAGGTGACTGACGGAGGCTGGTGGGGCCGCTCCACTTCCCAGCAGGGGAGTTGGGAGGGTTGGGGGTGGGGAGCGAGCAGGAGTGGGGTGGGGGAAGGAGCAGCTTAGAGAGTCCAGGTGTTTGTGCCTCTGCGCGCCTGTGTGTGAGCCTTTGTGCATGACTGGGGGGGGGGAGGTGCCTGTATAAGCATTATGAGGGTGTACGTGCATGTGTGTGAGTGTGTGTGTGTCTGTGTGTGAGAGAGCTAACGACCTGGAGAAAGGGGGCCTTTGTTTCACTTCTGTTTATGTGCAGGGAAATCATTTGACCTAAATGAAATCGCTCTGCCCCAAGGATGTTAGTATAAGGCTGTGGATGAAGTCAGGCTGGGGGATATGGAATTTTTAAGATGTTAGAGCCATTAAAATTTGTTTCATCCACCCTCTCATTTTTCAGATGGGAAAAACTGAGGCCAGTAGGGGCTGTTACTGGGCCGGGGTATGCCATAGATCCTTGGTGGGCTGGCCTGGAGCTCTGGCTCCCTGAGCTCTCTACCAAGGTCTTCTGTTGGTTTTGCTTCTGGCAACCACAGGACAAAGAGGCTAAGCCATCCAAACAAGCTGGGTGACCTCCAGGAAGAAAACCCAGCAAAGGGCCTATGACCCTCTACTTGGTCTAAACCATATTTCAGTGTAAGCATCCTCTCTTCTCTGGTCTGTGCATCACCCCTCACATCTAGTCCCAGAGCCAGCCCAGCCAGCCCCTGCCATCCCTTGGGCATAACCTTGAAGGGCGGCTGACTTTGCTAAGGGTCCCATGATTGGCAGGTGACAGAGGGGACTAGAGTTTAAATTTCTGGTCTTGTACCCTGTGTCCCTTTCCTGCCATCTTTGTCTCTGTCTCATTTTCAGGGCTCTATTCTATCCCTTCAGTAGCCCAGGGGTCAACCCTCTGGGGGTACCAGGCAACTCTGGCTCTACTTTGCAATGGCCCTTCAGTGTGTCTATGTCTCCTTTGATAGGATCTGGAGTCATATCCAAGGTCTGATAATAGTAATAAAGATTTGTGCATGGAATTGGCTTGAGGCTGGTAAAAATGATGACGGAAACTTTCGTTTATTTTTTGAGCGTTTGCTTTGTTCTAGGCGCTGCTGCTCGTTTCTTTGGCTCCAGGGTCAGATTGCCTGAGCTTGAATTTTGGCTCCATCACTAATCAGCTCTGTAACCTTGAGCCAACCTCCTGACTTCTCAGTTTCTACATTTTAAAATTGGAGATGTCACTAGGGCCCACCACAAAGGGCTGTAGAGAGGTTTAAATGAATTGACACATAGCAAGTGCCTGAAACTAATGTCTCAATATACGGTGTTATGCTTTAATTCTCAAAACAATCCTGCCAAAAATGTGAGGTATGGTCATCCCATTTTATAAATGAGGAAACTGAGACCCATGATGGTAATGTGTATGTTTTAAGGTAACACAGCTAGTAAGTGTGGAGATGATAACAGAACCTAAGGGTGAAGATTCAGACCTTATATCTGTCCTCGAAAATCCTTTATCATCCAGACAAAAGAGTGGACTCCTTTCTAAAAAACAATTTCAGTAAAAGCAGAATCATATATTGCATATGTTTATGTATTTATATATAAATATGAAAGGTAAGAGAGAAATTAAAATGAAAAAGAGGTTCAAAAAAGCGACCCTCTCCTAGACCTAATACTTTTAGCAAGCTCTAAGTCTGTCTTGGATTCTAATAGGTGGTACCAGGGTGCTTTAGGAGAGGGCCATATCCCAGAAACCCTTCTTGGTCGTCTGGAGTCCTGCACTCACAGCTCCTTCCCCTCCCACCTACCCATCCTTTGTCATTCAAATGTATCCCACAGGGTGGGTCTGGACTGGGTAGTAGGACAGGTGCCCCAGAGACTCCCAACACAGTTTATAATCACTGACCCTTTATGGTCTCTGTGCAAATGCATAATCGGCTTTATATAAAACATAGTTATGAGCTCTCATTATGGCGGGAGGGAGTAGTTAACATAGAAATTACCCAATTGCAGATGTGTGATGTCAGGCCACTAATGAACAAGCCTGGCAGCCTAGCAGGTCCCACCTGATCCGAGGAGGGGCCTCTGGGCAGCCTCACCCCAGCCAGTGTGGCGCCTTTAAGAGAAGGTGATGTTTGCTGGGCTGCAACTTCCTTGTAGCTCCTCCCCAGGTCTCTCCAACCCAGCTGGACAGTAAGCACCCAGCACATCAATATCCATCTATTCATCTAACCAATATCTTTGGAGCACCCACTATGCGTAGCACTGGGGAAACTCTGATAAATAGTATCAACTCTTTTCTCTGCTTTCATGGATCTTGCAGTTGACACCTCTGGGTTTTACAAGTGACGTAAATAAGCTGAACCACTGCCTGTTGTGATCTAGCAGATCCTTCTGATCCCCACTTATGCAGAGCCAGCTGGGCAGATGGGATGGTGGCTGAAGTGGTTAGCAGCAACAGTTGAGTATTGGGAAGGCAGGTGTGGAGGTGAAACGAACGAGGCAATTTGAATTGCTCACAGAAACTTTGGGATTGGAAACAGGAGCCAAATCAGCAGACCAGATATCCAGTAGACAGCAAACTGAGTCTCCAACATTCCGTTTTTATTACCTATAGTTCATTCTTCACTTGACAGCCAGGGTGATCTTTTAAATACTTAAACCATATTGCATTTCTGTCTTCCTTAAAGCTCTCCTATGGTTCCCCATCATCTAGAAATAAAATCCAAACATCTTGACTGCTTCTCAGGCTTTGTATCTGACCATTCTCCCTCCTGGTCATCCGCCCCACCTGGGCTAGCCTGATTTCTGTCCTTGGGACACTGGCAAGCTTAGTCCAGCCTCAGAGACTTTGCATTTACTTTTTTATCTGCCTGAAATGCCGTTATCCCAGATTTCCTACAAGTTGGCCACTTACTATTCAAGTCTCTATTTAAATGTCACCTCTGAGAATCCTTCCCTAACCATTCTGTCAAAATCAGTTTTTCCCTGTACTTCATTCACTTTCCATGATATCACTCTGTTTCATTTTCTTTATCACGAGATGAAGTTATATCATTTGTTTATCATTCATCTCCTCCCACTAGACTATAAGACTCACGAAAGAAAGGGACTCATCTGAATTATTCATTATGTATTCTTTAAGACCAGAAAACTTCTTGGCATACAGTAGGACCCCAATCACATCTGTTGAATGAATGAATGAATGAATGAATGATTATAAAGTAAATAGTAAGTATGGGAGTGAGATGGGAGAACTCAATGTAATTTCCATCTGAGAGTCTCTCTGGCCCCTGGCTTACTTATTTGATTACTTATCAGCTACATAAGGATCTACTCTTCTAAATATTCTATTAGATAGAAGATCTGAAGACATGGGGAATCTGCCCAGTCATTGGAGTTCACTCGGAAACAGGCTTATACAGCCACCAAGATATTCTTTACGTCATTTCTGGGTGTCAATAACTTCTCAGTTGTGATGATGGGTGTTTTGGTCTTTTTAACGTAGAATTGGTTATGAGATCATTGGAAAGACATTGCTCTACTGTGACAACTGAGGTGTTTTCTGGGTCTGATTCTCATAGACCGGGGAAGCCTGCATCCCAGCGGGAACACCATCAGAAGTGTACCTGATGTCTGCTCTTACAATAGCAATAGGAAATGCAGAGAAAGTTTGCCATCATCCGTCTTGAGCTCTTAAAAACCAATATTCTCTCAATATCCAGATATTAAAATTCACCCATGATCTCAGTGTCTCAACAGAGCAAATGAATTTTATTTGTCTTTTCTTCTAGGCTTTGTCCACATAAATCAAATCCAATTATTTTCAAAATGTTCACGTGCAAGCCATCATTCAGTTGTTCAGGAAAATCTTACAAAAAGCTTAGTATATGTCAGTCCCAGGTAAGGCAATGGGGTGGGAAAGATGAATAAGACTTGGCCACGTTCTTCAAGTATATGCAGATCAGAAGGGAGGCAGACATGACCCCAAGACAGAGTATTATAATATCTGGAGCTAGATCACGTGGGTTCAAACCCTGGCTGGGTGCCTCTGCGAGAGTTATTTAACAGTTTTGCATCTTAATAGCTTTCTCATCAGTAAATGAGAATGATGAAAATAACACTTCATAGGGCTGTTGGAAAGATTAAATAAGTTAATGTTTGAAAAGTGCCTAGAACAGTGCCTGGGACATGGTAAATGCTAAATACGTGTTTCCTAATATGATTGTTGATAAGGCAAAGTACTGTAGGCTTTGAAGACAGATGCATGATGTGTTATGGAGACATTTATCTGCTGGAGGAGGACAGGGAGTAATTCTTGCATAAGAGAAAGGTTTCCAAGGGGGAGGTAGCATGATGTCAAGGCAAGAGTAGGGTTATTGGGAAAGAGAGGCCTTTTCTTCAATTCTGCCTTCATTATTTATCAGCTTTGTGGCTTTGGACAAGTTATTTCGTCTTCCCTGTGAAATGGGTATTATCTCATAGGAGTACCATGAAGATCAAATAAAATGACATTTGTGAGGCTTCTGGTACACGGTGGGTGCTGGACAAGGGGCGTTAGTCACTAGGTCCATAGGGAACTCATTGTGATGGGATGCTGTGAAGTCCTGCCAGCCTTCTTGGGGATTGGCTCCACTGAAGGAAAGTATCTTCTCCAGGGTCACACCTCTTTTCAGGGGCAGACTGCTTCCAATGACTAATGACCTGGGGGCATAAAGGCCCAGCCGCTCATGTATCTGGAGAAGGTTCTGATGGGCCATCCCAACTCCAGAGCTCCAAATGGGGTGTCACCTGAGGTCTTTATTGGGCTTGTATTACAGCTCAGTGTCTGCCTCTGCCCTTTCCTGCTTCTTTCATCTCCTGTGTTTGTCAGCTCAGGCTGCTGTGACAGCATAACACAGGCTGGGTGGCTTAAAAACAACAGAAATTTGTTATCTCACAGTCCTAGAGGCTGGAAGTCCAAGATCAAGGTCCTGGCTGGGTTGGTGTCTAGTGAGGCCTTTCTTCCTGGCTTACAGACAGCCACTTACTCACTGTGTCCTCACATGGTCTTTCCTCTGTGCTTACGCAGAGAGAGAGAGAGAGAGAGGGAGAGAGGGAGAGCGCATGAGTGCCCTGGTTTCTTCCTCTTCTCATACGAACACCAGTCCTATCAATTAGGGTCCCACTTTTATGACTTTATTTAACCTTAATTACCTCCTTAAAGGCCCTTTCTCCAAATACAGTCACATTGGGGGTTAAAGCTTTAACATATGAGTTTTGAGGGGACACAATTCAGTCTGTAACATCTCTCTCACAAATGTGGATCTGAAATGCACTCCATAGTAACCTCCTGTCCCTTTTGTCTGTCTCAGTGTCTGCTTTCCCAGAACCCAAACTGTGGACATAGTTGTAAATCATCTTAGTGTACATAGTGTCTGGAACATAGTAGTTACTCAGTTAATGTTTACGGAAAGAATTGATATTTGCATTTGAATAACACTGTGAAGGATTACTCAGCACCAGCATTTGTTAATGGTCAATGAGAATAAATATCCAGCTGTTCTCTTATGGGTTTCTATTTAGGTATTCACGTGTGCAAACACCACAAACTTCAGCCCAGTGATCCTGGGGTCAAACCGCCTTAGTGAGTGAGGAAAGGGTTATTTAGACTAGTCTGGGTCCCAGTTAGGGACATCTGAAGGGAAGAATGGAAAAAGAAATTTCCTTTATCAACTGCTTTCTGTAAGTCAGAGATGTGCCAAAATCCTGGTTGGAACGTTTTCCCACATACGTCTCACAACTACCTTATAAAGTAGAGACCTTTGTTAATTCTATTTGACAGATAGAGAAACTGAGGCTTTCTTTCCAAGGTCACATGCCTAGCCAGGGGCATAGTCAAGAGGTAACCCTTGTCCAGTAGCAAAGTCCTTGAAAGGAGGTCAGAATTCCCTGATTCCACTCCCTTTCATCAGAGGCATCTGCTCCCATCACCTCCTGTCTCTCCCAGTTGATAGTGACAGGCCTGCCCATCCCCTCCCTCCCCATCAGCTCTGCACAGGCCCTGTCCCAGCTGCTATTTCCCAGAGGCCTTTGCAAGGCTTGAGGCACCAGACCTCTGGGGGTAAGGCTGACACTGGAAGTTAATGATTATCAGTTGAAACAAAACACTTGTTTACATGTTGCCATCATTAGAGGTTTCAGCCCTACCTCTGCTGGGCCTCCTGCCAGATGTTTGGAGGGGGTTTTCACAAGCTGTGCAGTTTACTAAATACAAAAGCTCTCATATTAAGGCATTTTAGTATAGGCAGTACAATTCTGATAACAAGTAATTGAATTTCTTTATCTGGAGCAAAAAGGACCAAGACATTCTCAGAATTTCCTCAGCTGTGACTCACAGATGGTTGCTGGAGACATGGGGATTCTCTCCTTGAACCCCCACTATGGAGAGAGGGTTAATTTTATGATACTTTGAGCATTGTGTATGGTTCCTGGTGGATGCTGAAGCCACTCTTCTTGGGGACATCAGGGGAAACTTCATAGGAAAGTAACATATATTCTTGATACTGAAGGATAATTTTCTCTTCTAGATAGAAAGAAGGGATGGGGAAGAGCATTCCAGAAGAGAGAAGAGCATGTGCAAAGGCACTGAGGCCTGGAAGTCTGTCTTTTTGAGGACTGAAAGCAGCTCCTATAACACTAAGCACTGGTTACTGTCTAGCTGGTTCTAATCCAGATCAGTGGTTCTCAGCCCTGCTTGAATATTAGAATCATCTGAGAAGCCTTACACATCACCCAGTCCTCCTTTCCAGATCCTAATGTAAATAGTGTCAGATGGGATCCTGAGCAGAAATATGTTTGAAAAGTTCTCCAGATTATTTTAAAATGCACCCAAAGTAGAGGCTGAGCCTTCCACCCCCATGGCCTCTCATTGTCCCAACTTTTGGAGAAACTTTGGTCAACTTTTCAAATTTGTTGCCTAGTGTGACTGAAGCGTGAGATGGGGCTTCCTGAGTGCTCAGCCTTGAGGGCAAACATTTTCCTTTGGGCTAGAGAGGCATGTAAGGCACCCTCTTCCCTGTCAGAGCCTGTTAGGGAAAGAATAACTCACTGGAAGAGCTCAATGTTGACCAGATCTGACCACATCAATCATGTAGGTAAACAAATACCAATAGGACCCCTGTGCCTTTACCTACAACTCTCCTTCTGCTGACTTTTTCTGGATGAAGAAAAAAATGGTAAATTATTCAAGGTTGGGGAGAGAAGGTTTTGTAACTGAATTGTAAGACAGCTGAATAAGGAACTATAGTAGCCTATACATATTTTATCCCTATTTTTTTTCACTCCCCTGCAGAAGTAGATTTCAGTTTTCGTTTCTCCCAAGCAGGACTGCTCACTTTGACATTCCCCGAGTGTCTGTAGTACTAGGCAATAATTAAATATCAGGTGCATAAGTTGCTCTTTAATTTGACATGTGTGCTCCAGGCAATAACGGCACGCAGAGCCATGTGGGAGTGTAATTGCTAAGGAATAAAATCTTGTAGCGAGTGAGATCATTGTATCAGGTACGGTGTGACAGCTCATTTGATCATTATGCCCAGGCTAAAGAGTTTGCCTAATTAGTTTCCATTAAAACTCACCCTTTAATCAAGAGTTATTCTTGCATAAAGAATGTCACTCGGTCCAGATGAATGAACAATGGTTTCCCCTTGAGATTGGACTCTCGGCTGCGCTGGGATGCCATATGGCTTCTCAAATTATCCACACCCAGCCCTCAGCTGGGAAGCCAGAGCTGGAATGGCTGGTATGAATGGAGAGGAGCAAAGGCATTGGGAGGAGAGAATTGGATGCTGCCAGCCCTGCTGGGTGGGGCTTAGGGTCTAAGGGAAGCCCTCTACCAGTCACAGACACCTAGGATTCCAGAGTCTTCCTTATGCAGAGAGAATGGGGACCACAGAGGGGAAGTGACTTGGGCACGGTCACACAGCGAGTTGTGGCACAGCTTAGTCTGGGAGCCAGTTCCTCTGACTTGCAGCCTAAAGCTCTTCTTTCTTCTCCAACAAATGGTGACCTCAATTCTCAAGCTTCTTAGAAGCGAGGACATGGACCTTTCCCTCCTGACTGGCTCTCAGTACTAGGCCTCGAGAAAACAAGAGTGAGAGTGAATCGTGGGTACACTCAGCACTGTCTTATTTTACGTCTGTATACTCAGCTCTGGAGCCAATCCTACTCTGCACTTGAATCCCACCTTTGCCTCTTAGCTGAATGACCTTGGGTAAGTCACTTAATGTCTCTAAGATTTAGTTTCTTTATCTATAAGGCAGAAGTAATAATGCTTTCCTTCTGGATAAAAGGACACTTTTCTGGGCACCTGGCATTCAGAGATACCTCTTCCCAATTTGGGTTTCCCAAGCAACCCTAGTGCTCCTGTATTCCTGGATCCCGGAACTGGGTGTAACTTAGAAGTCAGACTTTTGACAATTTGTGCCTGAGGATGTATCTTCACCAGGTGGTTGACAGAAGCAGATCCCATTCAGAGTTATCTGATGTGCTAGCAGTGTCTGGTGCACAGAAGATGCTACAACTGAACTGGGATCTGACTAACAGAGAAAGCACCAAGCGAGTGTGACTATGGGCCTTTCAGTTTTCTTCTCGTGGCCAGTGGTGTCCCACTTCTTTAGTAAATGTTTCTGTCCTGAGATGATGTTTGCTGAGGTTACAAGGGGCATTATTGCTGCAACTCCATCCACTTCCATGGATGCACCCACCTCCACATGCTGAGAATTTCCAAATTTGTGTTATCAGTCTTGATCGTCTTACTTTTAAACCTGAACTTCTAATTGTCAATTGAACACTCTTACCCTTCAGAACAACCTACCTGATACTGAATGTTTATCTCCCCTACTTCCCAACTTCATGTACTTTTAAAAAATTTTAACTGACTTTGCAAAACACCAAGACATCCAAGCTAAGCAACCTCAGAGCCACCATGGAGTGGGAGGATGTGTGAGGCAGTGAACTGGCCAGAGCCCAGCAGTTGGAAGCCTGACCTGGGGCAACTCACTCAACTGTCTAAGCTCAACTTAGTTTCTTCATATTTAAGATGGAATATAACTATACTGCAGATCTCCCAAGACTCTTTCCAATCTGAGTCTTGTTTGCCTTCCAACACTAGCCTTCATTTCCCTCCTTAAAATAGCCTTTGCTCCAGACACACTAGATTACCTGCTAGTCCCAGGTCACAGCAATCATTTTTATTAATGTCTCCATGAATTTGCACATATTGTTTTTCCCTGCCTGAAATGTTTTTCCTTTCCATGCTCCCCGGGCCAGCTCCTACTCTTCTTTTTGTCTCAGCTCAAGACTTGTCTTTCTTAAGCTTTCCGTGGGTCTCCCTGCCCTTGACTCTCTCACGGCACTTTTCTGCCCATCTCTCTGGGACTCTTATACTCCACTTACTCTATTCTCTCTTTAATGTTCAGTCTATCTTTTCACATCCAAAAGCATCTTTTAGCTTTTCTTTTATATTTTCTGTCTGTTTCCTCTGTCTGATTGTCTAATCCACTACTTCATTTTTCTTCAAATTCATGCTGCCATTTGTCCCATTGACTGTGTTGTTTACTTCAGCTATTTATGGAATTGATACTTAACATCTCCACTTGGGACCTTATTGATTTCTTGTTCTTGCTTCCTATGGCTAATATTTTCTCATATCTTCACGCTTATTTTATATTTTTGGAAGATTTGTTTCAGTAATTCTGCTTCAGGTGTTGTTGCCTTTCTTGGTAGTAATTATATCTTCAAATCTAGTCCTTTTGGTTTATGACGTCATGTTTCCCTGAGGCTATCAATCAATCACTTTGGTAATGTCTGTTGTGGAAAGAGGTCCAGTTCAGGTGTCTGTCTCCATAGGTTTAAGGAGAGGGGAACAGATGAGTTCAAGGACAGAAAGCCCAAGGTCCCCTGGGTTTCCTGGTTGGAGTTCCACTTTAAACCTGGAAGGTGAGTTGGCATGCGGAGAGGGTGGCTTCTTCAGGTTGTGCCAGGTCTGGGTTTGGGAGAGGATAGGATGAAGGTATAAAAGCCTAAGGGCAGCAGAGCAGACCCAACCCATTTTCATCAACTTTTTTTTAAAGACTTTATTTTTTAGAGCCGTTTGACATTCCCAACAAAATTGAGAGGAAGGTACAGAGATTTCCCACGTACCTTCTGCCCCTACACCTATATAGCTTCCCCATTATCAGCATCACTCACCAGAGTGAACCTACATTGACACATCATAATCACAGCAAATCCATAGTTTCCCTTGGGGTTCACTCTTGGTGTTGTGCATTTGATGGGTTTGGCAAATGTATAATGACATGTATCCATCATTATAATATCATACAGAATATTTTCAATGCCTTAAAAAAGCTCGGTGCTCTGCTTATTTATTCTTCTCCCCTCCCCACCCACCCTTGGCAACCATTGATCTTTTTATTGTCTCCATAGTTTTGCCTTTTCCAGAGTGTCATTTAGTTGGAATTACACAGTATGTAGCTTTTTCAGATTGGCTTCTTTCACTTAGTAACATGTACTTAAAATTCTGTGCTGAATGACATTATAGTGCTGAATGATGGTCCATCATCTTGATGTACCACAGTGTATCCATTCACCTAATGAAGGTATCTTGCTTGCTTCTAAGTTTTGGCAATTACGAATAAAGCTACTATAAACATTTGTGTGCAGGTTTTTGCGTGGACATGTTTTCAACTCTTTTGGATAAGTACCAAGGAGCATGATTGCTGGATCGCATGGTAAGCGTATGTGTATTTTGTTAAGAAATTGCCAAACTATCTTCCAGATTGGCTGTACCATTTTGCATTCCCACCAGTAGTGTGTGAGAGTTCCTGTTGCTCCATATCCTTACCAGCACTTGGTGTTGTCAGTGTTCTGGATTTTGGCCATTCTAATATGTGTGTGGTAGGATCTCATTGCTGTTTTAACTCATCAACTCCCCCCACCTCCCTCACTGAAGGACTTTCCTCCTGTCCTGTTGGGTATTGGCTTGGCTGGACTGTGAAGGAGCAGGTGATGCTTTGTCCAAGGCAGTGCAGCAGGGAGGTGAGAGCAAAACCTCAGAGCTTTCCTCCCACACATTGGGGAGGCACTATCTCTGGGTACTGTCAGCTTCAAGGTACAGCTACCCACCTCCTAACACACAACACTTCCAGGCCCTGTTCCCAGAGGGCTCACATTTTGTTGTTGCTATTATTGTTAATTCTTGGAACCTATATTTTCCCCTTGCTTCTACATTTTTTTTTTCAGTGTCAGTTTTGGTGGAAGGAGGGAAAAATAGTCAACTATGTTGGCAGAAACCACAGTTTCATATTTCATAATACTTGATACAATCTCTATGAATGTATATATGTCACATTTCTTAGGTGGCATAGTGGTTAAAGACAAGGACTCTGAAGTTAGACTGAGTTTTTAATTTCATTTTTAAAAAAAATGTTAAATAAACTCTTTGTAGATATAATTTACATCAAGTAAAACTCATTAATTTTAAGGGTAGAGTGTGGTGATTTTTGACAAATACATACTCCTGTGTAACTACTACCACAGTCTATATACTGAACATTACCCTTAGCCTCAAATTCCCTTGAATCCCTTCCTAGTCAACACCCACTTTTCCCCTAGCCCCAGGCAAATACTGATCCGTGTTCTTACATCATATATTAGATTTATGTTTTTTTCTGAAGTTTTACGTAAGTGGACTCATATTGCATGTACTTTTTGGTGTCTGGCTTCTTTTGCTCAGTATGAAGTTTTTGAGATTCACCCCTGTTGTCGCTTCAGTAATTTATTGCTTTTAGTGGCCGAGTAGAATTCTAGTGTATGAATGACCACAGTTTGTTCATATATGTTTCTACTGATGGACATTTCAGTTATTTCCAGCTTTTGGCTATAATAAATTCCCAGCCTGCCACTTTTTAGCTGTATGACCTCGGGCAATTAAACTTTTCATTTCAGTTTCCCCATGTAAAATGGGGATAAAATTGTACCTAGCTTATAAAGTTATTATGATGATCAATTTAGTTAATAGATGCAAATTGCTTAGTCACCAACATATAACAAGCACTCAATAAGTGTTGTTATTAAAATTGTATGTTGTACTTGTCTCCCACTTGAGTGTGAGGTCTTTGAAACCAAGAACTAAGTTTTCTTCCTCTTTATAACCCCAAATCCTAGGACAGGGCTCAGCATTCATTCCTTCAGTCAATAAGTTTTAACTAAGACTGTGTGTGTAAGACTGTGTAGCACACGTCACGCTGGTTGCTAAGGCTATAATCATGTCATGGTCCCTGCTGCCATAGAGCTTCAAGCCTAAAGAAAGGGACAGACAAACCAGGTAGCTATAGTATAGCATGTTAGGGCAAACTCAGGGGCTGAGAGGGTCATCTAACCCAGGCCTGGGAAGGATCAGGGAAGAAAGTGATTGTTCAACAAGTATATATAGGCTGAATGAGAACTACCTATCTTAAGGGCTGGAAAAAGGGAGGAACATGACAGGTGTAGGGACAGTCTGTACAAAGGCTCAGAGGCAAGAAAGGGCATGCCTGCAAAAAGTATAGCGTAAAATTTGACAATAGAATGAATAACGGAGCTATTTTAATAGGCCAGGAAAGAGATATCAAAACCTGTGGCATAGGAATGGATGTGGGGCTTCAGCCAATGAGAGATATCAGTGAGATAGAAATGACTGAATAATTGATTGAATGTGGTGGGAAAGGGGATGAGGTCAAAGTGCAGCTAAGGTTCTAAGCCCCGGGTGATTGGAAACATGAAAGTGTTATTAAAAATCAGATGTTAGAAGGAAAGCAGATTTGTTTTGTTTGTTTTTTTAGTTAGTTTTCTGCCTGGGCAGTGATGGCTTAACTATCTTTCAGGACATATTGAACTTGAGGCACTGGTGAATTCCCTACATTGAGGTACTTGGGGAGAGCTTAGGGGAGATGTCAGAGATGGATAAAAAATTTGAGTGGAGAGAAGTAAGGGCAGCCCACTTAGTGAACACCTGGTGAGGAACTTACAACTGGAGCGCGACCCATCCATGTCCAGGTATGTCTGATGAAATGATAGGGATGCCGGCTCACAGGCACCTATTCCCACAAGTTGATTATTTGCATTTGGGAAAGAAGCCTACTTGTGCAGAGAGGAGAAAGGGCAAAGTAAACCTTGCTCCAGGTCTTCTGGTCCCTGGTCCAGCCTCAGTGATTCATGTCTAAAACCTGTGGAAAGAGGGACAAAGAAACTGGTTTTTAGAAACTAGTTTACGAGGCTTAATTACAAACAATATGGCTTGTAGGTACGGGAGATGAAAGAATGAGAGAAGGGTGAGAGAGGCCTTTAAAAAATGCTTTTCATTTTGAAATATACAGATTTATAGAAGACTTGCAAACATAGTACAAAGAGTGAGAAGTTCAGCTCCTGGTTAAAAACCTATGTGTCGTATTTCAAGCCCAACCACAGGCAATCGCAAAGGCATTACATGGCAGGCGTCACAGGGCTGAGTGTGGGGAGTGCTGTCCCCACCAGACTGCATGCTCACCAGTGCTCTGCAGTCTCTGAAGGGAGCTGCAGTCAGGGTCTCAGGCCCTCCCCACCCGTCACGGTCTTTCTCTTACTTACATTCCTAGCCCAGGCACCTTCGTTCCTTTTTATCTGAGGCTTTGGCTGAGAGTCTACAAAACTGCTGGGGCCTTTGCTCCTTGGGGCTCCCTCGACAGTGAGATGAACCTCACATCCACGCTGATTCACCTGACCATCAACCTGCGAATGGTTCCAGGGGCAGTGGTCGTTTTCTTCCCTTACATCATCAGAGTAAGTGATGGAAGGCTTAACTCTTTCATTTTTGGCTTGTTGCTTTAATCAGCTACTCAGAGACCTGACAGCTCAGCACTCTTACCCAGCTCAGGGGACGTCCCGACCATAAGCTTCCCCTTGCTTCCCCCAAATGCAGGGCAGGCTTCATGGCATACAACCTGTGTGGTCTTATTGGGCCCCATGCTCAGAAGGGCCCACACGTGGTTTTATTCTCCGTTGCTGTCTTGAAATCTTTAAAATTTTGAACAAGTGGCCCCACATTTTCATTTTACACTGGGCCCACCAAATTATGTAGCCAGTCCTGCCCTAATGTCAACGTCTTACATAACCGTGGTACATTTATTCAAACAGAGAAATGGACATTCTATTTACTAAACTACAGGCTTTATTTGGATTTTACCATTTTTTTTGTTTGTGTTTTTTTTTTTTTTGTTTAATTCGCTAATGTCCTTTTTCTGTTCCAAGATCCAATTTAGGATACCATATTCTATTTAGTTACTATATCTCATAGTCTATTCTAATCTGTAACATTTCTTTGGTCTTTCTTTGTCTTTGACTTTACAATCTTTAAAGAGCTGGCCAGCTATTTTGTAGAATATTTCTCAATTTGACCCTGATGTTTTCTCTTGATTAGACTGAGGTTATGGATTTTGGGGAAGAATATCACAAAGATGAAATACCCTTATCACATCAGAAGGTACCTGTTATAATGTTATTTATTTCTGGTTTAGTCTTGACCACTTGGTGAGGGTGGCATCTGCCAAGTTTCCACAGTATGAAGTTACTACATTTCCTGTTCCATACTCTATTTGCTACAAGTGAGTCACTAAATCCAGCCCATGCTTGTGGGGAGGGAAATTAAACCCCACATCCTGGTGAGAGAGAGAAATATCAAACAATTTGTGAACAAATGTTAAAACCAATCCAGTAATAAATAAATACTTGTAGGAGACACTTTGAGACTGTACAAATATCCTATTTTCTTTAATGCTTTGCTAACTAATGTTAGCATTTATCAGTGATCTTTGCCTGCAACAATTATTACCATCGTGGTTGTGGTGTTCTAATGGTGATCTTTTATTTCAGCAGCATGAACATTACCTGGGAACTTGTTGGAAATGCAAATTATGAAGCCTCACTCCAGACCTATCAAGTCAGAAGCTTTAGGGGTGGTGTCCAGCAATCTGTTTTAACAAACCCTCCAGGTGATTCCAATGCCCACTAAAGTTTGAAAATCCCTGATGTAGGGGATTCTTTAATAACTAACTGCATGTCTATTCTAATTATTTATAGGAACACGAGTCCCAGTGAAATCATGGTCTTTCCTATAGTCCTCAATGGCTGTTCTATGGATGAAGGAATGAACTGGCTGATTGTTTAAATCAATTTAATCAACGTGTATGGAGTGTCCATACCTGCTGATCCAAGGTAGGTGATCCCAGTGAAGCTAGATCAAGGACACACAAATGGTGAGGGAAGGAGGGGCTGGAAAGAGGCTGAAAAGGTGGGCTGGGCCAGATGAGGAGGGTAGCTCTGATGTCTTGGGATCCACTCCCTGCTGGTTGCAGAGAACTGGTGTGCCGTGGATTGACAACCTATGGGACCTAGAGCACAAATACATCTGAGTCTCCACAGAGGCAAGTGGTCTAGAAACATGGTTAATAACACAGGCTGTGGAGTTACACAGTCTGGAGCTCAGATGCCATCTCTTCTACTTACCGTGCAATTTTGAACTTGTTGCTCTCTGTTAGCCTCAATTTCCTCATTTGTAAAACAGACAATAATAATCACAGTGTTGACCAAGCACTGACCATGTGTCAGGAACTTTCCTAAGTAAACTGAGGAAACACCGCTTGGTCAATACTGCGATTATTATTGTGGCATGAACTCACTCATTTACTTGTCATGATGGCTTTATGAAATTAGTAACATTATTAGTCCCATTTTACAGAAAGGAAACTGGGATGTGGGGAGGAAAATTCGTAGAGCTATTAAGCAGGGCAGATGGGATTCAAATGCAGCCTGCCTGTCTCTGGAGCCCACCTTCACTTGTCTGACCTCGTAGGATTTCTGTGACGTTTGAAGTTAGGTCATGTATGAAAAGTGCTCAGGCCAATATTGCATCCACAGGGAGCCTTTGCTCATGGTGATGGTGAGTTGTGACAACTCAGGGGTTCTGTGCGGATCTGTAGGATTTGGGGAGCCCTGTGCTGGAGTAACAAACTTCCTATCATCTCTGGCTCTCTGGTTGGGTCTCCTGCACGCTTTAGGGCTGTGATTGTCTCTTGTCGCCTTTGTTCATAGGATCCTCAGAGGGTCCAACCTTCCCTAAGATGAGCCAGCTCTAAATGGGGTATGAAATCTGAGAAATTATGAAGAAAAGGCAGCAGCATGAAATCACCCAGGAGTCAGGAGACCCTGGGCCTATTTGTATCCCGAAGCCAGTTTTGACCCTGGACAAGGGCCTTCGGCTACCTTAGTTTCAATTTCTCCCTTCCTGAGCTGAGGGTGTTGGATTCTGTTATCGCCAAATTTCCTCTCACCTCCATGAGAAAAATGGTATCCAAGGTGCTGCAGAGTCTCAGGGCATTTCTCTTCTTGAGCATGGCTGTCGGTCTCATTGGGGGATTGGGCCTTTAGTTATTTGGGCAGGTCTTATACTTAATTATTGCTTAGTAAACATTCCCAGCAATTCTAAACCTCTAATCTATGGAACCTACATGTAACCATACCAATGTAAATAATGCCATGCATCATTAATTTGGACTCAAAAAGTCCAGAATTAGAGTCAACTTACACCACCACAGTATTGAATTTTGCTTTTAGATTGTTTCTGAAGAATGACCAAGCATATGAGAAAAATGAATCAGGAAGAAACAGCTGAACCACCTTCCCATGATCCAAGCCCATGATTTGCAAAACAATTTTTTTCCATTTAAACAAAATACTAGAAGCCACTTCAAATTCTTGTCTGAAAAAGAGTGAGGAAATAATAAAATAAAATCAAAGAACTCATTAAATGTGCTCTTTATTCATTTGAACAGGGTTTGAAAGGACCCACGCTAAGCAAGCCTTAGTTATCCTCGTTTGGAGTTTCTCTAAATTCTTGGAAGAAATAATAGCATATTTATCCTCATGGTCTCTGTAATTATAAGTTACCTGAAGTAAAGAAGAGTGGCAATCTCTGATATTAAGGACAACTAATGTCATCTGGAAGGTGCAAGACTCCGGCCGCCCCACAATGGCCGTAGAGTTCTTGAGGGTCTCATAATGGCCACATTGTTTTTCCAAGTCTGTCTTCGCCCTCACAGATGGGAAGGCCCAGCCACCCCTCAGAGGTGGGCGGTGGTAAGAACGATTTTCTCCCCATTTATCTCTTCAATATCAGCAATTTCTGTGTGTTCCTGACAGCAATGGATGTCATGCTGGGTAATCCTCTTCCCGTTGTGAAGGGACCTAACCAATTACCAGTGAAGTATGCATGAAAGATCCAAGGGGAAAAAGTAGCTAATGATGCCTTTTATCAGCTCTACCAATACATAAGAAAATGGACTTTGGAGAAAATAGAGATTTTTTTTCTCTTTACAGGTAAAGTTGTATTATGTTTTTGAATGTGTATGTGAATGTATATGTTTTAAAAGTTTTACCAGTATTAATATTAATGAATTAATTTCACTTTAAGGGCAACCTTCATCTTGTTATAGAATTACGGGGGAATTAAAAAAAAGGACTTGTAACTTTTCTTACACTTCATCCTGGCAATGCTACTATCACCCCTCTCGTGGCAGTCAGAGCGGTCTTTTGAAACATAAGACAGATCATATCCTATCCTTCCTTAAAATCTTCCCATGACATCCCATGGCACTTAGGGAAAAATCTGAACTTGAGCTTCACCACGGCCTTCAAGGCCCTGCATGATTGGGCATCTACGCACCTCTCCAAACTGCCCTTAAGCCAGCCTCAAGTGTGCTCGGGCACCTGACCTTCTTTCTTGGCATTTAAGCAAGCTGAGCCCGTGCTCCCTCTGAGCCTGTGTACCTGCTGGTCCTGCTGCTTGCACACCACCCTCCTTTCTGGAGCAGGAACACTCCCATTTAGCTGCTCTGCTTCACTTCTCCTTGTTTGATGCTCTTCAGAGTATCTCTCACTTTCTGAAATTGTCATTTGTTCATTTGTTTAATACCTGTCCTCCCTTCAACATAAGCTTCAAGAAAGAGGAATCCCATCTCTCTTATTCTTATTCACCACTGCATGCCCAGCACCTGGCAGAGTATCTGCATGCTAACAGGTGCCCCATCCAGTTAACCTTTGAATAACATGGGTTTGACTTCATGGGTCCACTTATACATGGATTTTTTTCCTACAGTACTACACAATCTGTGGTTAATAAGTGGATGTGGAAGAACCACATACATGGAGGGCCAGCTATAAGCTACATGT